>NC_092764.1:75606243-75941141 GCF_047496795.1 Chiloscyllium punctatum
TAAGACTTTTCTTCCAACCTACCTATTTTGTTTTATCATTTGTCCTCATAGAGTTTTATGTATTATTCTGGTGATGAGTCACTGGACCCATAATGTTCACTCTGCTTTCTTTCTCCACAAGTCCGGCCAGACCTGCTGAGTTTCTCCAGCTATTTCTGTTTCCTTCCAGATTTTTTTTTTGTGTGTAATCTTATTTGCTGATCTGGTGAAAGACCTTGGAAATGTTTACTACATACAAACAGAATTAGGCCACTCAAGCCCATTCTGCCATTCAATACAATCCTGGCGGACAGAGCACAGCAATGCCTTTTGCCCACCCCATCCCTGTACACTGGTAGTCAGAAATCTATCAATTCCTCCCTCAAGCATATTCAAAATGAGCTTTCATTGTGATAGAGATTACAGTACAGGCACTACATTAATTTATGTTGCTGTTTTAGTAGTGTGCTTGCCATCAGCTGTGTAAGAACTGTGTGAATGCCTCAGGAAAACAAAGTCACTGTAAATAATTCTGATGGCAAATTGGGCATATGGCATCGTCTGGTATGGTACTAGTTTCCACAGGTCAAGAAGATAGCAGGTTCTGTGATGTTTGGCTATACGCCCTGCTGGGTGATGGGTAGAGGGAATGAGGTTCTGAGATGGTGTTTACAATTGGGCTACAGTTGTCTGCAGTTTCTACCTCGGTTTACATTAGCACCATCTATCCGTTATTTTGTGGCTCATTTGGACCTGTCAGTCCGCAGTTTCGCGTATGATTCAATTGGACAATTAATTCCAAACTGCAGTCTGAAGAAAATTTTGTACTGCCAGGACAATTAGATTTGCTGCCTCTCGCTGATCATAGGTTGGGTTTAATGGGTTTAGTTTATCAACTTTAATTTTCTTTGTGCTGCTCTGAAGGCTGAGTCATGGAAAGATTGAGGTGCACCCTGTTGCTGAATAAAGCCAAATTTAGTCCTTGATCTTTGCCCTGTTCAAAGCACATGACCGGGTTATCGGTGGCGCAACTACAAGTGATATTATTGCCCTTTGGTTTGCCACGTACAGTCCATTAAAAACAACAAATAAACAGCAGAGTCAAAGAGCATAGATTAAGAAAGGTTTGTTTAACAAAACAATATTACCAAGGTAAGTTATTGCATTGAAGGTCTTATATTTAATTCAATTTTACATGCATATGCCTTTATGTATTTTATTTCTGCTTGTATCTTTTACTACCACTATCCATCTCTGTTTTTCCCTCTCAAATTTTTTCATTTATTCCTTGCTCTCCTGCTTCCCCAACAACACCCTCCACCCCAATCCAACTTTGCTTTCTCTGTCACAATCTCTGTTTAACTAAAAGACCATAAAGCCATAAGCTGTAGGAGGAGAAGTAGGCCATTCAGCCCATCGGGTTTGCACATTACCTCATTGCAATGTGCTGCATTTCCAATATTACAACACTTCAAAACAACTTCATTTGTTGGAAAGTGCTTGGGCATACCTCAGGTTCCTAAATGGCACTATATAAATTCAAGAGTTTCTCAAGGGCTATTAAGGGTGGGCAATCCAGTGATGAATACAAGCCAGGACTTTGTTACATGTGATATCATTGCCCTTTGGTCTACCACATATAGTCCATTAAAAACAACAAATAAACAGCAGAGTCAAAGAGCATAGATTAAGAAAGGTTTGTTTTTTAACAAAACAATATTACCAAAGGTAAATTATTGCATTGAAGTGAAGGCACAGGACTTACATTTAAATCGGTTTTACATGCATGAATTGATGTATTCAGTGAGATCATGGCTGATCTATAGATGCTTAATCTTCTTCTTTTCTTCTGCTACAGATTTCCAGTTTGCCATTTGCCTACTATTGGTATAAGGCGTGCAAATATTGTAATTTCTCCAGAATGTTTGTCCCTTATGTTTCCTGTGTATTTGAGAATGGGGGCATGGGCCTCGGCTTGACGAATGGTCCAAAAGCTGTCCTGTCAGCCCGAACAATATGGCATCCCACCATTGCATTTAAAAAAAATTCTTAATTTGTTCACAGGAATTGTATATTACTGGGTAGGCCCAGCATTTATTGTCTCCCTTTGTTCCTATCCCGAACTGGGCAGTTAGAAGTCAACCACATTGCTGTCAGTCTGGAGTCACATGTAGGCCAGACCAGGCAAGGTTGACAGATTTCCTATCCAACAAGACATTAGATTTATGATGATCGGGAGCAATTTGGTTGCCGTAGAGCCAACTTTTCCCAGATTTATTGAATTCAGTGCTGTCATTCAAATCTCATGCGTCAGAGGGGGATTTGAACCCATATCCCCTGAACATTAGACTGGGATTCTGGATGACCTGACCTTGACACCATTGCACATGTTCATTCTGTCCAGCAGTGGTGCCGGGCAGAAATCAAGCAGTGGAAATCCTGGCTGATTTTCTTATCCTCTGAGCTTGAGGATGTCATTAAGGTTTCTCCCCTGCCCCCAACTCAAATTGATTTCACCTAACTCTGCATGACACTGATATCTGTTAGTTGGCAGTGCTCAGCACTGCAGCTTCCCTTGTGCATATTCACTGAGTTGTAGGTAACCAAGGAAAACTATTTACCAGTTTATTGACTCCTTGTTAGACCTCCATCTTTGGAAAAGTCGAGTAAGAAGTAAGGAGTGCTCCATCAGATCATTAGAAACCTGTGTAAGACTAGATGGGACGCGACTAACTGTGGAAGAGTCTGCAGAAGATGCTGTGAAGTAACCAAAACTCCATTCCCTCATCTTTCTTCCAGGCTGTTCGGATCATGAAGAGTGTGGTGAAGATGTATGGCAGCTATGAGAACTTTGAGGTGGCCACCGGGGGCGCAATGCTGTCAAAGAGTAAAATATGGACCTGTATCAGAAGTTACATGAGGAAAGAGGGGTGCTCTGGAGAGGTGAGGGAGATGATATGTCGAATATGTCTGAGTCATCATGAAATGTGCATGCCTGCACACAAATATCTGACTGTTTCGTGTGTGTGTGTGTGTCTGTGTGTGTGTGTCTGTCTGTGTCTGTGTGTGTGTGTGTCTGTGTGTGTGTGTGTGTGTGTGTGTGTGTCTGTGTGTGTGTGTGTCTGTGTGTGTCTGCACGTGCATGTTTGCTTTTCCAAACACCAGTTAGTGTGAGTCATACTTTGTCGCTGGTGTTTCTCTTCAATGTGATTCGTTCATCCTCGGCTATGGTATTTCATCATTTAAAGAATTTTAAAAATCATTTCCTGGCTTGTATTCATCACTGGGTTGCCTATCCTTCATAGCCCTTGAGAAACTCCTGAGTTTATATAGTGCCGTTTAGGAACCTGAGATCTGCGAAAGCACTTTACAATGAATGAAGTTGTTTTGAAGTGTTGTACTATTAGAAATGCAGCACATTGCAAGGCCCCACTAAGGGCAATGAGGGCAATGACCTGATAATCTGATCATTTTTTATTTCATCTTTCAAATGATCTCAATTGAGGGATAAGTATTGGTCTGAACCCCTTTACTATTTTAAAGTATTGGTATTGGATCTTTATGAAAGATAGATCCGAAGGACCCTCTGTCTATCATCTCATTTAAAAGGCAGTATCTGCAGAAGTGTACCATTCAGTAGGGCTTCGCTTTGGTGACTTTCTCAAATGGACGCAAAAGATCTCTGTTTTGAAGAAAATCGAGGGAGTCTCCCTTAGAATCACCATCAACATTGAGCCCTCAGTCAACATGTGAGAAAGTTAAAAATCACACAATACCAGGTTGTAGTCCAACAGGTTTATTTGGAAGTACTAGCTTTCAGAGCACTGCTGCTGCATCAGGTAACTGTGGAGTAGGATAATAAGACATAGAATTTATAGAAAAAGGTCACAGTGTCATGCAACTGAAATGATATGTTGAAAAGATGAAGTGATCACCACTATTACATTACTCTTTGGTACTCTGATCTTTTTTTTTATCTCCCTGTTCCCTTTCTCTCGCTTTCCTGCTCTTTAGTGTGAACCTTTCCATGTATAGATTGTCTGCCTCCTTTCATATCACAGCAGTGACTACACTTCAGAAGTTCATTGGTTGTAAAGCAGGTTTATGAAGACACGAGGCTGTGAAAAGTGTTATGTAAACATAAGTTTAAAAAACATCTGAGTTTCTTTCACATTTTCTTTTCCTCTGTTCTGCTTTTGGGCTATCTAAATTTTGTTTTCTATTAACAATGTTTTCTATTGCATTTTGATCTCTTTTTATATCTCCCTGTTCCCTTTCTCTCTACCTTCTCCTTTTATACTCTCAAATTTCCTTTTCAACTCATTCCCTTTGTTGCTCTTACTCATTTGAGCTTTCCCCATTCCTTTTTTTCTTTCCTTTCCTTCCGTCCTGTTCTACCTTAACTCTCAGTTCTTATCTCCTTTTTCATCTCCTTGCTCCATTCTTGCCTTCCTGCATTGCAATATTTCTCTAGTGCCTCAGCTGAATAAGGCATTGTCGATTTAAAGTTGAATCCGGGAGCCCCAGACAAAGCTTCCCTGAGTGCTATGCAGATTCTTTGCTGTATAAGTTACTGTCTGCTATTGTTGAGTTACTGAAGTACGGGGGTGTGTCACAAGTGAATGTCGATGTGTCTTGTTGCTGCAGTTCTGACAATAAAACTGGGAATCTGACGTCAAGCCTAAATGCTGCAGTTTTCCATCATTCTGGTGACAACAAAATCTGCTCAATCTCCTTTCAAGATCAGTTAGTCAGGAGCATCCTGCGTGCAAAAGAATGTGCACATCTGAACTCAGTCACTCTGTGTCTGCCTTTCTTTGTATCATTGTTGCTGAGACTTATTAATCATTATGTACAGATTGTGCACTACAGCTTTTCTGTCATTGGTCTCTTGCCAAGGTGGTCGGTAGCTCTGCTTCTCTGCAACTTTGACCGAGTGCCAGGGAGTATCCACCAGAGAGCAGACAGAAGCAGACAGCTATATTCAACTTTCATCCACCTGGATCTCTGCCTGTGTCTGATTTTTTTAGGCTATTTTGACTGAGTTGAACTTGTGCTCAGTCTAAGGCAGTCTGTATGTGGAACTGCTCTGTGTTTTAATGAACTGCCGTTGTCTCACTGAACTCTATCTGAACCATGAAATTAAATAGCGAGTTTCCCTCTCACCGCTAATCCTGGTAAACCTGTTCTAGCCAGGAGAGAAAATCTTTTTGCTATGTTCATAATGTGGAGTGAACTGAATGCATCTAATTGACTGATAGGGATACTGGAAACTCCATGTATCTATAACTTATCTTTGTAGCTTAAGCCAGCGCCAATCTTTTCGCTAATGTTGGGTCCTCAATCGAAGGTTTGTGTATTCAGTTTCTGTATTGACTGTGATCTAATATAGTTTCTTCCCTTGAAGTGTAACCTGTTCAGTTTGCAATCAGATAACATACTCTGTTAGAGATTCTATGATTGAGACTCAACACCACCTCCCTTGACCCTATATTCACTAACTTAATGATCAACCAGTTTTCTGTCCCAACAACAAAGGTTACCTGGTATGAACAACGTTGTCCCTCTGCCCTCTCAAATATGCTGCAATCACCTGTTTCAAACAGCTTGTTCCACTCTCTTTGTAATCTAGTATCCCATCTCCAATACCATTTCCTCTTCCAGTTCACTGAATGTGTCGTTAACTTCCCTTGTATTTCCTGGAATTCCACATTGAAAGCCCTCCAGTCAGCTTTCTGTTCATCACTGAAATAGTCTGGCCAAATCGCCAATGTGTGACTATAGCACAAGTCCTTCTTGACCTGTCTGCAGCCTTCGATATGGCTGACCACACTACTCTCCTCCAACACCTTCCCACTGTCATGCAACAGGATGGCACTGCTCGTCTAGTCTGATCCAATTGGGCATGGTGGCTCAGTGGTTAGCACTACTGCCTCACACCATCAGGCACCTGGGGTTGATTCACCATTGGGTGACTGTGTGGAGTTTGCACACTCTCCCTGCATCTATGTGGATTTCCTCAAGGTTCTTCAGTCTCCTCCCACAGTCCAAAGATGTGCAAGTTTGGTGGATAGGCCATGCTAACCTGTCTGTAAAGCCCAAAGATGTACAGGCTAGAGGTATTAGCCATAAGAAACGCAGGCTTACAGAGATTGGGTAGGAGTCTGGGTCTGGGTGAGACGTTCTTTGGTATTCGGTATAGACATGATGGACGACATGGCCTCTTTCTGCACTGTAAGACTCTGATTCTATAAAGCATCGATTGCAAACACATCTCTTCCTATTCCTACAGCATTACTATTAGTTTCCCCAAGCCATCCATCCACATTTTCATCTACATACTGTCTTTAGGTGACACCATTTTGAATCAAGAGTGTGGTGCTGAAAAAGCACAGCAGGTCAGGCAACATCCAAGGAGCAGCGAAATCGATGTTTCAGGCAAAAGCCCTTCATCAGGAATGAGGCTGGGAGCCTTGGGGTTGGAGAGATAAATGGGAAGGGATGGGGCTGGGGGAAGATAGTTGAGAGTGCAATAGAGGTGGGGGTAATGGTGATAGATCGGAGAGGAGGGTAGTGCAGATAGGTGGGAAGGAACAGATGGGACAGGTTAAGAGGGCGTTGCTGGACTGGAAGGTTGTAACTGGGATAAGTTGGGAGGAGGGGAAATGAGGAAATTGGTGAAATCTACATTGATGCCTTGGGTTGGAGAGTTCCGAGGCAGAAGATGAGGCATTCTTCCTCCAGGCATTGGCTGGTAAGGGAGTAGTGATGGAGGAGGCCCAGGACCTGCATGTCCTTGTTGGAGTGGAGGGGGAGCTAAAGTGTTCGGTCACGGGACAGTGGGGTTGGTTGGTTGATGCGGGTGTCCCAGCGATATTCTCTGAAGCACTCTGTGTGTAGGTGTCCTGTCTCCCCAATGTAGAGGAGACTGCATTGGGAGCAACGGATGCAGTAAATGATGTGTGGAAGTGCAGATGAAACTTTGATGGATGTGGAAGGCTCCTTTGGGGCCTTGGACGAAGGTGAGGGGGAGGGCGTGGGCACAGGTCTTGCAATTCCTGCGTTGGTAGGTGAAGGTGCAGGGATGGACACCATTTTGAAGCCTAGCACCATGCCCTGCATACTGACAACACCCAGCTCCATCTCACTTTTACCCTTGCTTACTCCTCTATTGTCTACAAATTTTCAGCCAGCTTTCAGCCTGCCATCCCGTGTTGGATGAGCAGAAATCTTCTCCGCTTAGATATTGGGAAGACCAACACCATTGCTTCTGGACTCTGCCACCAACTCCAATCCTTAGTGACGAACCTCATAAGAACAAGGAGCAAGTGTAGGCCATCTGGCCGTTTGAGCCTCCTCCGCCATTCAATAAGATCATGGCTGAGCTTTTCGTGGACTCAGCTCTACTTACAGTCATAGAGTCATAGAGATGTACAGAATGGAAACAGACCCTTTGGTCCAATGCGTCCATGCCGACCAGATATCCTAACTTAATCTAGTCCTATTTGCCAGCACATGGCCCTTATCTCTATTAACGCTTCCTATTCATATACCCATGCAGATGCCTTTTAAATGCTGTAATTGTACCAGCTTCCACCACGTCCTCTGGCAGCTCATTCCATTCTCATACCACCCTTTGAGAGAAAAAGTTGCCCCTTAGGTCCTTTTTATATCTTCACCCCTCACCTGAAACCTATGCCCTCTAGTTCTGGACTCTGCCATCTCAGGGAAAAGACCTTGTCTATTTATCCTATACATGCCCCTCACAATTTTATAAACCTGTATAAGATCACCCCTCAGCCTCTAATGCACCAGGGAAACAGCCCCAGCCTATATAGCCTCTCCCTATATCTCAAACCCACCAACCCTGGCAATGTCCTTGTAAATATTTTCTGAACCCTTTCAAGTTTTACAACATCTTTCCGATAGGAAGGAGACCAGAATTGCATGCAATATTCCAAAAGTGACCTAACCAATGTCATGTACAGCCACAACATGACCTCCCAACTCCTATACTCACTGGTCTAACCAATAAAGGAAAGCGTACCAAATGCCTTCCTCACTATCCTATCCACCTGTGACTCCACTTTCCAGGAACTATGAACCTGCACTCCAAGGTCTCTTTGTTCAGCAACACTCCCCAGGATCTTACCTTTAAATCAGGACCTGCTCTGATTTGCTTTTCCAAAATGCAGCACCTCGCATTTATCTGAATTAAACTCCATCTGCCACTCTTCAGTCCATTGGCCCATCTGATCAAGGTCCTGTTGTAATCTGAGGTAAACTCCTTCACTGTTCACTCCACCTCCAATTTTTGGTGTCATCTGCAAACTTACTAACTATAGCTCCACTTACCTGCACTCTCACTATATCCTTAATTCCTTTATGTTTCTAAAAAAATTCTCTCTTATTTACTGAAATAGTATCAACAGCTTCCCTGGACAAGGAATTCCATAGATTTACAACCCTCTGGGTGAAGAAGTTCCTTCTCAGTTCAGTCTGCTCCCTCTAATTTTGAGGCTATACCCTCTTGTTCTAGTTTCCTTGTGGAAACATCCTCTTTACTTTTATCCTATCTATTCCCCATCATAATTATATATGTTTCCATAACAATCCTCTTCATTCTTCTGAATTCCAATGAATATAATCTCACGCTACTCAGCCTCTCCTCATAAGCCAACCCCCTCAACTCTGGAATTAGCCTAGTGAACCTCCTCAGCATCCCCTCCAGTGCCAGTACATCCTTTCTCGAGTAAGGAGACCAAAACTGCACATAATACTCCAGATGTGGTGTCAGCAGCACCCTATACGGCCGCAACATAACATCCCTGCTTTTAAACTCGATCCGTTTAGCAATGAAGGATAAAATTCCATTTGCCTTCCTAAATACTTGTTGTACCTGCAGACCAACCTTGTGTGCTTCATGCACAAAATCACCCAGGTCCCTCTGCATAGCAGCATGTTACAAGCCTCTCCCTGGCAAATGCCTGAGACTCAATCAGATTGTTTGCAAACTTTGTGCCATACTTGCCCCAGAGGAGAGCTTCTGAACACATATTGAGGCATTTTTATTGCTGTCTATTCCTACTTCCATAGTATTGCATGATTTCACACTCTCTTCAACTCAACTACAATGGAAACTCTCATTCATTTCTTTTTTGTAATCTCTAGACTTGTCTCTTCCAATACATCTCCAATCCTCTAAACTGATTATCCTCTAAAATTGTGCTGTCTCTTCCTAAATTTTACCCATTTACTCACCACCCTTGCTCTCACTAGCATATGTTCACCTAGTCAACATAGAACATAGAACATAGAACAATACAGCACAGAACAGGCCCTTCGGCCCACGATGTTGTGCCGAACTTCTATCCTAGATTAAGCACCCATCCATGTACCTATCCAAATGCCGCTTAAAGGTCGCCAATGAATCTGACTCTACCACTCCCTCGGGCAGCGCATTCCATGCCCCCACCACTCTCTGGGTAAAGAACCCACCCCTGACATCTCCCCTATACCTTCCACCCTTCACCTTAAATTTATGTCCCCTTGTAACACTCTGTTGTACCCGGGGAAAAAGTTTCTGACTGTCTACTCTATCTATTCCTCTGATCATCTTATAAACCTCTATCAAGTCACCCCTCATCCTTCGCCGTTCCAACGAGAAAAGGCCGAGAACTCTCAACCTATCCTCGTACGACCTACTCTCCATTCCAGGCAACATCCTGGTAAATCTTCTCTGCACCCTCTCCAAAGCTTCCACATCTTTCCTAAAGTGAGGCGACCAGAACTGCACACAGTACTCCAAATGTGGCCTAACCAAAGTCCTGTACAGCTGCAACATCACCTCACGACTCTTGAATTCAATCCCTCTGCTAATGAACGATAATACTCCATAGGCCTTCTTACAAACTCTATCCACCTGAGTGGCAACCTTCAAAGATCTATGTACATAGACCCCAAGATCCCTCTGTTCCTCCACCTGACCAAGAACCCTACCATTAACCCTGTATTCCGCATTCTTATTTGTTCTTCCAAAATGGACAACCTCACACTTGGCAGGGTTGAACTCCATCTGCCACTCCTCAGCCCAGCTCTGCATCATATCTAAGTCCCTCTGCAGCCGACAACAGCCCTCCTCACTGTCCACGACTCCACCTATCTTTGTATCATCTGCAAATTTACTGACCCACCCTTCGACTCCCTTATCTAAGTCATTAATAAAAATTACAAACAGCAGAGGACCCAGAACTGATCCCTGCGGAACTCCACTTGTAACTGGACTCCATGCTGAATATTTACCATCTACCACCACTCTCTGACTTCGACCGGTTAGCCAGTTTTCTATCCAATTGGCCAAATTTCCCTCTATCCCATGCCTCCTGACTTTCCGCATAAGCCTACCATGGGGAACCTTATCAAATGCCTTACTAAAATCCATGTACACTACATCCACTGCTCTACCCTCATCCACATGCTTGGTCACCTCCTCGAAGAATTCAATAAGACTTGTAAGGCAAGACCTACCCTTCACAAATCCGTGCTGGCTGTCCCTAATCAAGCAGTGTCTTTCCAGATACTCGTAAATCCTATCCCTCAGTACCCTTTCCATTACTTTGCCTACCACAGAAGTAAGACTAACTGGCCTGTAATTCCCGGGGTTATCCCTATTCCCTTTTTTGAACAGGGGCACAACATTCGCTACTCTCCAGTCCCCTGGTACCACCCCAGTTGCCAGTGAAGACGAGTAGACCAATGAGTAGATTTCAAAATTCTCATAACTGTTTGCAAATTCCTTCATTACCTCTCCCCTCTCTTTTGGATTCTTCCCGTGTTTGAGGACCTGTTTGAGGAATCTTTATGCAAAGGTCAGAAAGAAAGGTTCAATCCTGTTACCCCAACAATAATCTCACAGATACTTAAACCTCCATGAAGAGTCGCCCCACCTCCATTCTAAAGCTTCTTTCACAGTTGGCATAGCTATTAATCACTTGCCTTTTGGCAGATTTCTTCTGTGAATTCATACAATGCTATTTTCTTCAATTAATGTCTCCCCCAAGATCCTTAAAACCAACTGCTAACTCAGCTCACATATTGCTTAACATGGGTTCCCTAAACTCATGTCTTTACAATGTCCTCCTTCCTGAAACGTCTCCAGCCATCTGCTTCTGTAGTTTGTTTTTGTCCACTGATTTCTGATCAACTTGGGACTTCTTCCTGGCCTGGGCTGTTTGGAGATTGCTAATAATTAATACTTCTGTTGTTATGAATGTCTTTCTAAGTTGATCTGCTTTTGGCCTTTCTCCCTCTAACTCTCTCTCTCCCACACACACACACACATTCTTCCTCTCCCACCCCCGTGTCTCTATAGTGGTTTTAAAACTGAAGTCAGCAATGACCTTATAGCAATTATCTCCACATGTAACATCCTGACCATTTAGCTGAAGTCACATAACTTCTAAGAGATTTGGCTTGACAGGCCTGTGAAGGATGAGGTGGATCTGATTGAAGTGTATAAATTCTAATCGGGCTGGACAGACTAGATGCAGGGAGGTGGTTTCTCCCGGTTGGGGAGTTCAGAGCCAGGGACAGAGTCTCAGGATATGGGTTTAGACCATTTCAGACTGAGGTGAGGAAAACTTCCTTCACCCAGAGGATAGCGAACCTGTGGAATTCTGTACCACGGAAGACTAGAGGGGCCAGGCCACTGAATATTTTTAAGAAAGAGGTAGATCTTAAAGGTGTCGAGGTATATGGAGAGACAATGTGAATATGGGACTGAATTAGAGAGACAGCTGAGCTCATTTTGAATGGCACAGGAGGCTCAATGGGTTGAATGGCCTACTCCTGCTCCTAGTTTCTATGCTGTATTTAACTCAAGGTCAGAAAGTCAATTTGAACATTAAAAGAAATTAGGATTTTCTGAAAAATAATGAATTAAAATCTATTTTTCATGCATTTTTGTAGAATCGTAGAATCCCTACAGTGTGGAAACTAACCCTTCAGCTCAACAAGTCCATACAAATCCTCCAAAGAGTATCCCACCCAGACCCATTTTCCCATTACTCTACACTTGCCCCTGACTCATGCACTTAACCTACATATCCCAAATGACTATGGGCAGTTTAGCATGGCCAAATCGCCTAACCTGCACATCTTTGGATGATGGATAGTGAAAGTTAATGAACTTCAACCTGCAGAAATGGACTGAGATCAGATACAAGGGGCTGCCGCACACAAAATAGTGAGTCTCTGAATAAGCCACAAAACACAGAGATGCACATTTTAATGATGGATGGAAGAGTTTGCACCCAAAGATTTGGGTTTTGGCAGAATCGGCCGATGCATCACATCCCACACGACATTCATTAGCAGAGTGAACGGCCAGTTCCTGACTGCTCACTACACTGCATTAACAAGAGGTGTGCAATGAAACCGAGAGACGGCAGGGCAGCAGTAGATGTCCGATTCGTGGCCACTGCCATTGGACGCCTTAAAATGGCGGGGCTCGGACCCGACATAGTGCACCAGTTGGAGGATGCTAAGTATGTGGTGGAATCCCGTCTGCGCTCACCCCTGCCCAGACAGAATTTCACATTGGCCCCAAGGTCCCGTACTTCTTGTGGGAGCCTGTGCCCCACAACCTGAGCCGCCTCCGGAATTTTAGTTTTGTTCCTTCAGGGACGTATCACAGCGAGCCCTGTACAGTCTGCTGCTGCACACCATCTTTTCCCTCATACATCGCCGGACACACTTTGGCGTGCCCATTTGCCACCGGGTGTTGGGGATCCCCAGTGAAGGGCTCTCTACGTGGGAGTCCTCCCCCCTCTCTCTTGGGGATCTGGGGTGGAGGGTGCTGCACGCAGCCGTCCCTTACAACTGCAGATTGCAGTGGTTCACAGACACCCAGCCGAACTGCTTGTTCTGTGGTGCTGTGGAGTCCGTGGACCATGTATGTACGGGGTCTGGGTGTTTGCACTCCCTTTTCAGTTTTGTAGAGAACCTTCTCCTCTGCTTTTGGCTGCACTTCAGTCCCACGCTCCTGATCTTTGGGCACCCAGTGCGGAGGGTGGAGGGTAGGTCAGAGGATCTCCACGTGGGTCTGCTCCTGGGACTGGCCATAAACAGGTCCAGGCAGCGGGCCGTGGAGGGGGCCGTTATGGCTAATTGCCTGCCCCTCTTGCTGCGGCTATGTCTGAGCCCGGGTGTCTCTGGAGAAGGAGCTGTACAGGGAGAGGTGGGCACCACAGGAAGTGGAGTGTCTTGTTTCCCCCTCCAACTCTATTTTGATTTAATCCCTGCCTTCCCCTTCACGTTTTTGATCATGCTGCATTACCTTTTGATGAGAAGGGCATCGCTTGTCATTGGGTTGTCACCCGGGTGTTTCCTTTCTTCCTGGTGGTGACATACAAATAAAGATTTAAACACCTGTTGTTCTTCACTATGTCCTACACCTGCACACACACGACATGGGTCCTGGGGAACAATAAGCATTTCTGCAGTTAGATGGTAGTGTGGGGGTAAGAAGAGAAAAAAAGTGACCGAGAGAGCATCCACCCACCCCCCAACGCTCCTTGTCCAGGGAAGGGATGTCCCGAGCATGTTTGTCAGGTCCCAGCTGACTGGTGTCTTATTCACGTTTCCAAATAATATTAACATATTATAAATATTCCCTTCCCTTCTCTTTAATCCAGCTTCCCTTTAATATGACTTGCGTCAGTCACTCCCAAATTATCCACTTCCACTCTTGGTGTGAAGACGTTGCTTCAGTATTGGATTTCTTGCTGTCTCTTTCTTTAATATTAGGAAGTGCTGTCATTGTTGCAATTATAGGAAAGGTGGCAGCCAATTTTTGTGTAGCAAGATCCCAAAATAGCAATGAGATAATGACCAGCTGATTTGGTTTGGTGCTGTTGAGGGCAAAGACAGGCCTAAATACAGGACCAGAAGTTTGCTGCGATTAGTTATATCATGAAGACAGTAGTTGGAAGTTAGTAGTTTCAGGATCCATAGTCAGTGACACTACTGATGATGGAATGTTGTTCTGCTGTTTGTCTCGGGCCAGGTATATAAGGAGTGATCACTTTTTTAATCCATTTGTGTGACATGATTGTCACCGACTGGGCCAGAATTTATTGCCAGTCTCTTGGCAAGCTGCCTTCTTGAACTACTGAGTCCATGTGCTGGAGGTAGACCCTGAGGGAGGGCTCCTCTGTAAACACTGACATCCTCTTAAAAACGGATGTGCGACATTCCTGGGAGTGCATCCGTATTTCCAGGGGATTTGGGTGTGTGAGAGAATTTACAGAGGGTTTCCGGCAGTGCCAGAGGAGTGGGAGTGTGCTAGCATTTGCAGGAGATCCTCAAGAATGTGACAGCATTGAAAGGGGGTCTCCCGCAAGTGTGTCAGTATTTACAGGAAGTCCCTAGAAATATTTCACTCTTTAGAGTTGCATCAGGATTTTGCCCCAGGAGTTGTGGGGAACTCTACAAATAATGAGACATCAGCCCTTTTTAATTCCTGACACACATCCAGAGACCCCTATCAATACTGTCCTACTCCTCAAATCCTCTGTTAAGAGGTGACACACCTTGCAGGGATTCCCTTTAAATGCGAATACATTTTTGGAGTCTCCCTGTTAAAAGTGACACATCCCTCAAGACCCCTTGTAAATACTGTCCCACTTCCAGGGATCAATATTCCCTCTATTTTTTTTCCATCCATCTGCAGAATGATTTTTTTTTGTGTACATCAATATTAAGGTAATGTACTGATGTACAACACCATAGAAACAAGAAAACCCTTTGCCTTTGGTAAGACCTGGCTGTTAACAGTATATGCTGCAACTATCTTCAGAGACTTACTCAAACCAACACAAGCTCACTATACCCTATCAAATGTAGATGAATTCAAATTTACTATCAATGCTCACTAGTTGACAGTATGATGGTGTGAAAACTTCTGGAAATTCAGGGTGTACAAAAGGAAGATGGGTGGAATGGTGGTTCAATGGTTAGCCTTGCTGCCTCACAGTGCCAGAGACCTGTGTTCGATTCCAGCCTCAGGTGACTGTGTGGAGTTTGCACATTTTCCCTGTGGCTGTGGGTTTCTTGTGGGTGCATAGGTTTCCTCTCACAATCCACAGATGTGCAGGTTAGGTGAATTGGCCAAGTTAAATTGCCCCATAGTGTTCAGGGATGTGTAGGTTAGGTGCATTAGTCAGGGTATATGTAAGTAATAGGGTGGGGGAAATGGGTCTGAGTGGGATGCTCTTTGGAGGGTCCGTGTGGACTTGTTGGGCCAAATGGTCTATTTCCACACTGTACAGTTTCTTTGATTTATATATTCTATACTTATTCTATATTTATACCCTATCCCTATAACCCCGCATTACCACAGACAATCTGCATAACCTGTGCATCTTTTGACTGTGGGAAAAAAACCCATGCAGACACAGGAAGAATGTGCAAACTCCGCGCAGTCACCCAAGGCTGGAATCAAACACAGGTCCTTGGCACTGTGAGGCAGCAGTGCTAACCACTGAGCCACCATGTTGTTTTTCACCACATCAGGAGATCCCAAGATGCTTTACAGCCAGTGGATTGCAGCTGTCCCTCATTTAGTATTCCTGTGACTAGGAAAATCTCTATCCCATGAGGAGATATGTAATAAGGGTGTGCCATGATTCAGACCTGAAATTTTTACATTGAAAGCCTATTGGTTGCTTTGAACCTGAGTGGCCCCAAAATGCTTTTAATAACTGACCTCCTAATTTTCAGATGCCATCTCCAGCTTCACTGCCTGTCCTTCCTTGCCCATCTTCCCACACTCATTACCTCCCTCCTCATCAACCCTGCCATCTGCCACTTATCTCCTGCTTGCTGCCTCTTTTTTCTAGTTGATGCCACCCATTTGCCATATCTCTTGACCAGAGCGCATTCTGTAAATCTTCACATCTCGCTGGGGTAATATTAAAATTGAGCCAAATAAAAAGTTGGGCCAAATTTTGCTTTAGGAGAACATTATGTCAAACCTTGGAGTTCACAAGCCCTCAGAGAGAGCTCACTGGTTCACAATGAGTCTCACAAATATCCCAACTCTTCACATGGTGTCTTGTTTCCTCTACACTCTCCCACTTCCATCCCACTGTCTCTCCTTGCACTATTATTGGGTAAGCTGCCATCCAGTCTACTGTTACTGTGTGGTTTGGTCGGCCACATTGACTGGAATTAAGGCATCAGTGGACTTTTGTGCAGGACGTGTGTGTATATGGTATTAATACACGTGACAACTTAGTGTATGACCAATCAGTAATCAGCTGAAAGGGAAGGTAGCCAGGAATCCCATCATCACCCCTCGTTACAGTAGAAATACAGACACACTCCCAGAGAACCCCATAAATGCTGACAACTCATGAGGACTTCCTGATAGAGATCCCGAGTGTACCCCATTCACTATCTCTTCCCGATGAAGAGAGAAGGATCTCTGGGAAGGAGATAGAACAAAGAACAATATAGCACGGTACAGACCCTTTGGACCACAATGTTGTGCCGAGCATTTATCTTAATCTAAGATCAACCTTACCTACACACCCCAGTTTTCTGCCAACCGTGTGCTTGTCCAGCAGTTACTTAAATGTCCCTAATGTCTCTGAATCTACCACCACAGCTGGCAGTGCATTCCACGCACCCACACTCTCTGCGTAAAGAACCAACCTTTGACATCTCCCCTATATCTTCCTCCAATAAACCTTAAAATTATGACCCCTCATGCCAGCCATTTCTGCCCTGGGGAAAAGTGTCTGGCGATCCACTCTGTGTCTCTCGTTGCCTTGTATACTTCTATCAAGTCACCTCTCTTTCTTCTTCCCTCCACTGTGAAAAGTCCTAACTCACTCAACCTCTCTTCATAATTCTACACTTCCATTCCAGGCAGCACCTTGGTAAATCTCCCCCTACACCCTCTCTAAAGCATCAACATCCTTCCTATAATGAGGCGACCATAGAGACTGTTATGGGTGAGATCAGTGGTCAAGAGTGGGATGAAAGATATTTTCATCAGGAAATGAGAGGCAGAATGGATACAGAAGAAGCAATTTAAGGGTCAAGGCAGTGACAGCAAAAGCCTTCATCTGACCTTCCTCCATTTTTGTGACATTTGTATTGTCCAGTTGGGAATTCAGAACCAAAGATTACATTCTAAGCAAAGGTCAAACCAACCTTCCAGAAGGACATAGCCAGCGGATCACAAAGCTTACGGAATTGGATATTTTAAATTTATCCCTGGAGAGTTGCTCTAAGAATAGATGTTACTGATGATCAGTAACTCTGTACAATAATTGACATGAGTGATTAAACTCTCCTGTTTTAAGTTAGTAGTCAGCTGACCTGACAAGCCAGTAAAATCATTGTTTCAAAATCAATTATTGGCGATGGAATAGTTCCAGAATCTTAGGACGCTGACTATCCTGAAGTTTCACTCCTTTTCTTCAATTGCATTTGAATGCCGCTGCCCCCATCCATGTGCCTTTAGAAGACCCCTCCCTGCCTCAATAGAAAAGTGTACCTCAGCATTTGGCTGCATTTCTGTGCCCTATCCCTGCCAGTTCTCCTTGGCCAGTCTGTGCTGATCCATTAATTGTTTCCATATCTTAATCGATCTGAAGCAGATCTTTCTTGCGGAACTGAGTACTGAGTGCTCACTCTCTGCCTGTTCTCAGCTATAAAGAATTAACCGCTTCCTTGCCACCAGAAAAAGGACGTTGATGGTAGAATTGTTCTGAATAAATATGATTAATTTACTCACATATTTGAATAACTATTCCCTCATATTTTTCCCCTTGTGAAAGATCCAATCGTACTATTTACAAAGGATTGAGCTCTCTTGCGATCTTGGTCGAAATTTAACGAGCACAGAGGTGATGAATAAGCAGAAACTGAGCACTTCTCAGAATGAGTCTTTTGGATGAACTGAAGTTTATAGAGAATGTAATATGGGACCTGTAAAGAGTTGGAATAGTCATGGCTGCAGACGATGGAAAGACATGGAAAAAGCAGCAGATAGAGTAATAGAGTTGTACAGCATGGAAACAGGCCCTTCGGTCCAACTCATCCCACTGACCAGATATCTAAACTATTCTAATCCCACTTGCCAGCATTTGGCCCAGATCCCTTTAAACCCTTCCTGTTCATGTATCCACCCAGATGCCTTTTAAATGTTGTAATCGTACCAGCCTCTACCATTTTCTCTGGCAGCTCATTCCGTCCATGCACCACCCTCTGTGTGAAAAAGTTACCCCTTAGTCCCTTTTAAATCTGCAAGAGCAGATCTGAGCATCATTACAGAATTAACAGTGGATGGTCTTTGCAATGGAGAGGACGTGGGGCCTGAAAGTCAACTCAGTGTCAAGTAGCAGTTGGAGATTGCGTCTCATTCAGCCTGAGATAATGATAGGGATGGAATTACTGGTGAGGGAGCTGGGTTTGCTGCACATACCAGAATTAATGGTCACTGTTTTAGCAATGGAGATCTGTGGAGAAACTGTTTCTTCAGCAAGGACCAGATGTTGGATGAACAATCTTCCAACAAATGCTATGAAAAGGGGAGCATTACCAACACACACATGGACGCTGATGGAGGACGCCTTCGAGGCAAAGCATGTAGGTAAGGATGAAGAGGGAACCGAAGATAAATTCTTGAAGGATTTATCTTGCAGGAAAATGAATCATTGCTGGAATTACTCTGGCTGTGAGTGCACTCAAACAAGGCTGGGTTGTAATTCCCGTATGAATTTTTTCCACAACCCTACCATACCTTCCTCCTTTACAATGCCTTTTAAAACCTACCTGTTTGAACAAACTTTTGGTCATCTGCCATAAAACAGCTTTATGCAGCTTAGTGTTTGTTTTGTAATGCCTCTATATAAAGGAAATGTTATTCCTTTATTATGTAAGTCGCACTTTTGTTTGCTGTTACCCAAAATCTAACGCAGATGATTGGGGTAGCTGTCTCCTTGTTGTTTGTGAGAGCTTCCTACATTCCTGTGGGTGACAAGAAGTCACCAATACTTCACCGGCTGTAACCTTAGTGCATCCTGAGGTGGTGACAGGGAATGCAGTTCTTTCTTTCATTGAAGCAGATGGCAGAGGCAGGTTCCAGAAGAAGGGATTGAGTGAAAAGCATGCAGGCATGGTTAAAAGGGACACTCTTTCTGAGCATGTTGATGAGTTCCTCTGTATTAAATGGTTGCCTGACTGGAATGCTCTCTCTCTCTCTCTCTCTCTCTGCAGGTTGTGGTGCGGCTCAGTGAGGACCTTCTGTCTCAGGCGGTGATGATGGTGGAGAACTGCCGGCCCACACTGACGATTAACCTTGCAGGGGCTCGTCAGTACTGGCTGGAGGGAATGTTACGCCATGAGATAGGTCAGTTTTACAAGTGACTCAGTAGGATTGAAAGCGAATTTTGGATTTTATGGTCTCCCCCACACAGCTTATCTTTCTGCCCTTTCTCTTGAAGAATCCTAACGATATACCGGGCCCTATCAGCTCCCATCTGTCCTTTGCTTTTGAACTCTCCGTGTGAGTCTGGGTGTTTGTTCCACTGAGAGCAGTATCACAGCTGAGTCTCGGCTGGCCCGGGTGAAACCTCTGTACAGGCACCTGCACCAGAGTCACTGTAACCAAGCAAGGAGCAGGAGCACCAGATGTGTTCTACCAATTCTTCGCCAGAGTCTAAGGGTGTTCAGGCAATTGCAGTGGCTCTCTTGCAGGTCACATTTGTACATCCTGCCCTGTTTGGCTCTGTTGCATGCTCAGCCAGTGCACTGAGCCATTCTGTAGAGCATTCCCTCATTGGCCAGTTGAAATTCATTGTCATTCACTGACTGAAATTCACTGTAGTTTACTGATTGAAATTTATTGTAGCTCACTGACTGAAATTTACTGTAATTCACTGACTGAAATTTACTGCAGTTCATTGACTGAAATTCACTATGTTGTTCACTGACTGAAGTTCATTGTCGTTCACTAGTTGAAATTTACTGTAATTCACTGAAATTTATTGTAGCTCACTGACTGAAATTCACTGCAGTTTACTGGTTGCAATTCATTGACTGATATTCACTTCAGTTTACAAAGTCAGTCACTCTGCCTGATCACTATGCAAGCCCTAAGGGAGAGCATTTAAAGAACTCCTGTCTTCATAATCAAGTGTGGGACAAAATATTTTTCATGTAAAACACTATGATGTAAATCGTGCCCAACCCTACCATTGTTAGGTGAACACTAATGCTTTCCCTGCTGTCGCTGTATAGTGAGCTGAGAGGTTCCCCCTCCCTTTTAGTTACCCTCAGTCCAAGGTCTGCTCTTGATTCCTGCCCATGATGGAACTGGCTGCTCTCAAACAACTGGTACCACCCTGATCTGTACAATGTCCTGCTAATTATTGACTGAAATAGCATCCTGTGACTGATTCTGGGACAGAAACTCGCTCTGTGACGTGGTGATACTTTCTTTTTGCCCTTGCTCCTTTTAAAAAGTATTGTCTGGCATCAGGGACACACTACATTCGAGGAGTTAACAACAGCCACCAGCCCTGGCACAGTGCAGCAGGCAGGAAGCTGTATGGTTTGAAGCCAGCCAACCCGACTGAGGAAGGCCTCGCCAGCTTGAACAGTGTCCTCTACCGCAAGTATCCTTTCCTGTGGCGGGCTGCCCTGCTCTACTATACCGTCTTCCAGGCTAGCCGCATGCCCTTCTGTCAGCTCTTTGAAGACATTGCCAAGTTTGTAGAGGATCCAAACACTCGATGGGAGTATTGCGTGAGAGCCAAGAGAGGTCAAATGGACACTTCTCAACCAGGTCAGACATATTTTCAACTCACATCTTTTAAGCCGAAGCTGGAGTGACGCATTGTTGTTTTATTCATACTGGGCTAATAATCCAGCATTCTAAACTGAGAAGAACACATGAGTTAGGAGCAGAAGAAGGCCATTTGGCCCCTCAAGCCTGCTTTGCCATTTAAAAAGATCATAGAATCTCTACAGTGGGGAAACAGGCCATTTGGCCCAACAAGTCCACACTGACCCTTTGAAGAGTAACCCACCCAGACCCATTCCCCTACCCTATTCTACCCATTCCTCAACTCTACATTTTCCCCTGACTAATGTACCTAACCTATACATCCCTGAACACCATGGGGCAATTTTGCTTAACCTGCACATCTTTGGATTATGGGAGGAAACCGGAGCACCTGGAGGAAACCCACCCAGACAAAGGGAGAATCTGCAAAATCCATACAGACAGTCACCCTAGGCTGTAGTCGAACCTGATCCAGAAATTGGAGGTGAAATCTTTCTACAATCGCTGGGAAGTTTACTTCCTGTTAATTAAAATAAAATGTGGGATAAAAATTGGCAAAGGGGCCCAGGTAATCACTGCTGGAAGAAAACTCAATATGATGAGAAAAGGAAATTGGTTGTCCTGATCCACCCTGGTCTATTTGAGACTCCAGATCCTCAGCAATATGGTTGATTTTCTTTTACTTCCCCACTGAAGTGGCCAAGCAAGTGGCTTGGTTCTCAAGTTGGGTGGCTCATAACCATTTTCTCAAGGGCAGTTAGGGATTGGTGGTAAATGACACAATTCTTTGAAGTTTGTGTCACATATAGACAGGATGGTTAAGAAGGCATTCAGCATGCTTGCCTTCATTTGCTGAGACCTTTTGAGTATAGGAGTTGGGATGTTATGTTGACGTTGTACAGGACATTGGTGATGCCTCTTCTGGAGTACTGTGTGCAGTTCTGGCCGCCCTGCCAAAGAAGTGTAATATTAAACTGGAGAGAATTCAGAAAAGATTTACCAGATGTTGCTGGGAATGGAGGGTTTGGGATATAAAAATAAACTGGTAAGGCTGAGACTTGTTTCACTGGAGCGTAGGAGGTTGAGAGGTTGACCTTATAGAGGTTTATAGAATCATGAGAGGCATTGATAAAGGTGAATGACAAGGGTCTTTACAATAGGATGGGGGAGTTCAAAATTAGGTTTAGGGTGAGAGGAGAAAACTTTAAACAGGTGATGGTGGTTAGCTTTTTTCCACAGAGAGTGGTTCGTGTGTGGAATGAACTGCCAAAGAAAGCGGTGAATGCAGGTACAGTTACAATATTTAAAAGACATTTGGATAAGTACATGAATAGGAAAGGTTTGAAGGGATATGGGCCAAATGCAGACAAGTGGGACTAATTTAGTTTGAGAGCATGGTTGGTGTGGGCTGGTTGGACTGAAGGGTCTGTTTCCATGCTGTATGACTCTATGACAGCGATAGTGGATGAAAATTTGAAAGTAATGAATATTTACACACTTTATAAAGTGAAGGTTGGATAGTACCAGAGATGATTGTTTCCATGTTTAGGATGTGCCCAGATGAGCTCTAGCAGAACTAGCGTGTAGAGTGAAGCTCCCTCTACTGCAGCCCATTCACTGTTTCACTGCCCCACCCTCAGAGCAGCACTCCCTACTGAATCAGCAGTGTCACCCTCATGGTCATCCCTTATATACAATGTGGACTGTATTCCTCATGCAAACTGATGATCGCCCCTTCTATTGGGTGTCCCCACCATTAATCCGAATACAGTACTGCAGTAAATCTATTTTAGTGCACTTTCAAGATCAAGGCCCAAGTAAGTCGGAAACAATTCAATCTCCATTTGTTGAAGCCTCTCACAATTTGGTTGCCCCTGAGCTGACCTTTCTAGCCCAGGTGCAACTCATTGGTAAACTTGATATTCTTTTACTTTGGGAATATTGTTCCTTCCATCTTACTTGTCTGCAAAAAAAAAGCTAATCCATTTCCTTACCATTCAGAGTAACCTCCCATTGTTCCTTATCTAAATGTCTGTGCTCCAAAGTATGTTCCCGTTCTCCAACACCACCCCAGGCTATCCCGACTTCCTTGAGCTCCGAAGTATTGATTTGAAAGTTCTTGACGTTGCCCTTGCTGTCTGTTATCCTTCTTGCCTCCTGTTCTGGGGATTGGTGTACTCTCCACACTTTTTTACTTCACGAATGTATGATTTTTCATCCTCTATCCCAGTCCTTTGGAACTCTCCAAAATCATGTCTTCTTATCACGTCACTTATGCAATTGATCTTACTTTCAGTTTTCAATTTGTTTCTCAGCTCAACATCCAGAGGTATTGTGATTGTGGGCACATCTTAAACAGCTGCTGAATTAAGAGTGATTTTTTTACTGTTAGCCTGCTTCATTTGCCACTCCTTTAACACACTATTTAGACATGCACTTAGGAAGGATATTAAGCTGGAGAGTGTTTCGAAGAGGTTTAACTGGACGTTGCCAGGACTGGAGGGTTTGAATTAAAAGGAGAGGCTGGATAGGCTGGGACATTTTTTTCATTGGAGTGTAGGAGGTTGAAGGGTGACCTCATCGAGGTTTATAAAATGAAGTGAATGGTAGGTGTCTTTTCCCTACAGTGGGAGATTTCAAGACTGGGGGCATATTTTTAAGGTGAGAGGGCAAAGATTTAAATAAGACATGAGGGGCAACTTTTTTACACAGAGAGTGGTTTGTGTGCAGAGTGAACTTTCTGAGGAATTGGTGGATACTGTTACAACATTCAAAAGACAATTGGATAAGTACATGAATAAGAAGTGTTTGAAGGGATATGGGCCAAACACAGGCAGGTAGAACTACTTTAGCCTAGATTATGGTTGGCATGGACTGGTTAGCCCAAAGGGTCTGTTTTTCTGCTGTGTGACTCTGTGACTCTAAGCTGCACACTCGATGGACTGAAGGGTTTTTCTCTGTACTGTAGACTTTTAAAGCTTTAGATGTCTCAGGGCCATGACCTACAGCAATGTATAAAATTAAAGGATAGGAAAAGACCAGCTGGGCCCGTGAGGTTACCCCACAATGAAATGCATGTGATTAAACATTTAGTTCCACCCATCCCTCACCTCACAGTGCACCATAAATCTTCAGGGACTTGCAAAGAAGGAAGCAAAATTCCCAAGATCTAATAGGAAAAATTATACTCTGGAAAATCCCTACTAAATCCCTTGAAGATTTGAACAACATTATAGCTACAGCTGTCCAGTGGAAAACAAGGACCTGAACATAGACCACCCAATGGTGGCCACTTAAATGCCTGAAAAACACTAGATTCTGTTAAGTCCCTTGGATCTCAGACTCCCCTCAAAAAATACCGTGACTCAGTGACACTTTGCCCAGGCAGCGGTTCCCCAGCTATACTCCCACCAGTGGATTTGACAGAATCAAGTGCTTTTCAGGCACCTAAGTGGCCACTATTGGAGATTCCCCCATGACTAAGGATGCTGATGGAGTTCCTGTCTGCTGAGAGCTGTCAGCCAATCAATCTCCGTCAATGAGAACCATTCTAGTTTCAGAATACTTTCATGGGACATGTGAGACACTGGCAAGGCCAATATTCCTTGCCTGTCCCTAATTTTTTTTCTTTATTTGTTTGTGTGGGACATAGGTGTCGTGTCGGTGGTTGGGCCAGCATTTATTGCCTATCCCTAGTTGCTTATGAGAAGGTAGTGGTGAGCCACTGCAGTACACATGCTGTAGGTTGACCCACAATGCAATTAGGGAGGGAAGTCTAGGATTTTGACCCAGCAAAAGTAAAGGAATGTCGATATATATCCAAGTCAGGATGGTGAGTAGCTGGAAGGGAAACTTGCGGGGGTTGGTGTTCCCATGTATCTCCTGCCCTTGTCCTTCTAGATGGAAGTGGTTGTGCATTTGGAAGGTTCTGTCTGAGGATCTTTGGTGAATTTCTGCAGTGCCTCTTGTAGATGGTCCACACTGCTGCTACTGAGCGTTGGTGATGGGGGCAGTGGATACTTGTGGATGTTGTGCCAATCAAGCAGGCTGCTTTGTCCTGGATGGTGTCAAGCTTCTTGAGTGTTGTTGGGGCTGCACCTATCTAGGCAAGGGAAGAGTATTCCATCACACTCCTGACTTGTGCCTTATAGATGGTGGACATCTTAACTGCCCTCAAATTAATGCTTACTAGTACACAGTAGTTAAGAGTCAACCACATTACTATGGATCTGGAGTGATTTAGACCATACCAAGTAAAGAGGATAAATTTGGACATTAGTGAACATGGATTTTTTCAACAAGTAGTGATTAATGTGAAGTTTTATGAAATCAAATTTATTAATTGAATTTGAACTCTAAACATTGTCATGGTTCTTGTGTCAAGTCTAAGAATTAGTTTCCAATATACCATCAAGTAACATGCCTTAAATTCAGTTAATACATCTCACTTTTACTGGGGGCGCTTGCAACTAGCTGAGATATAACAGCAAAGGCAAGATTTGAACCCATGACCTCAGAGCATTAGGTCTTGGCCTCTGGATAACTAATAAAGAAACGTGGCATTAATATCATGCTGCTGTCTGTTCAAAGGGGAACCCAGTGACGAAGAGAGTTTAAAATCATCGGTGCAAAGTTATCTGCTCTTGCCTAGCTTTGCTGCAGTCATGACATGGCATGGATAAGGTGAATAACAAGGGTCTTTTCCCCTGAGGTGGGGAAATTCAAGACGAGGGGGCATATTTTTAAAGTGAATGAAGAAAGGCATGAGGGGTAACTTTTTTTTAACGGAGAGTGGTTCATGTGTGGAATGAACTGCCAGAGATAGTGGTGGATGCAAGTACACTGACAATGTTTAAATGACATTTGGATAAGTTCAGGAATAGGAAAGGTTTGGAGGCATTATAGGCCAGGAGTAGGCAAGTGAGATTAGTTTAGTTTGGGAACATAGTTGGACCAAAGGTTTCCATGCTGTATGACTCATATACTGCAGCCCAAATAAATCTTACCTAATTGTTAATTGAATGCATTAATGCTAATTAACTTAGCGGTCACCCAAAATTAGCCTTCACATTGAATAGGGAGTCGTGTCAATAATTCCTTCAGGTGATTTGGGGGCTGGGAGGGAACACAGTCAGTGATTACTGTTCTCCATGTGCTCTTGGCTGTGCCTGACTGCTGTTTCCTTGCAGGTTGTTTCAGTAAAGACCAGGTGTACTTGGATGGTGTGTTGCTCCTGCTTCGATACAGAAAGACCATTGATTTCAAGATGCTGGCAGCACTGGGCAAGGTAATCGTCATTTAACCTTTCATTTCTGAGGAGAGAAGTGGTAGAGCATAGTTTCGTTCATGGGATGAATGGTTGGCCGATGGTAAGAGGCCAAATAAATTGGGCCTTTATTCCCTGCAGTCCGGAAGACTGAGAGGTGATTTAATTGAAAGGTACCTTAATGCTACAGGCATTTGACGGGGTACGTACTAACAGGTTGTTTCCATTGTCTGGGGAATCTAGAACACAGTTTCAGGATAAGAGGTCTATCATCTGAGATCTGAGACGACGATTTATTTTTACCTGAAAAGGTTGTGAATCTTTCAAATTTTCTACAAAAGTAGGGTTGTGGATTCTCCATTGTTAAATATCTAAGGCTGGGATAAACAGCCCTTGAATTCTCTCCTGAAACCTCTTTGCTTCTCTCCTCTCCCAGTATGTGGCGCCAGATTATTTTCTGATGACTCCTCTGGGAAGCACTGGGGGCATTGCATTACATTGACACATGATATCGGTGCCAGTGATCTTACTATCCACTTGTCAGTCTCTCTGTTTAATAATAGTGCTCAATAATGTTAACCAGGTCTCCTTCGAAGACGTGGAGCATCTGAAGAAATGTGCGATCCTCCAAAACACGCGCATCCCGCACTTCATGAGGGATCAGGCCCGCTACCTGGATCAGCTACACCACATCACTGCGGTCAATGGACTGACAGACGAAGAGTTGCTGCGGCTTATTCCCAAGTAGATGGCACTGGTGACGGAAGTGTATGGGGATGGAGGATGGAGCCTCTCAACGGGCTTTCCATCCAGTCTGCTTTTCAACGCGCTGCTTTATTGTAGTGCGCACACACACACTCACACACACACATACACACACTATGAACCCAAAGGCACAGTGGCCTTAAATTTTTTTGGCGATGCATTTGAGCATCGGTGGACATTTGTATGAAAAATTGTGGAACTGTTTCTATTGGAAGCTAAAGCCTGGAGCTGCAGCTTCACCCTCTGTCCTTTGTTTGCCATGCATTTCCTATTTAAACTTGTATTTATTGTTTGCAAAGGTGCTGCTTTTAAAAAAAAAAATATTTTAAGCTAGAAAGGTTGGTTTGGGGCTGGGGGGGCGAGGGGGTTGAAAAAAATACAGATTTTTCTTCCAATATTGTCCATGTGCATTCTATCTGTGGTTGTGATAAGGCTTTGCTCAGGCAGAGTAAAGTCATGATGTTGGTTAAATTACAGAGTCATTACAAACAGAAAGAAACCACTTGTCCTATCAAATTCATTCCAGCCCCTCTGGAACAAGCCAGTCTTCTGTCAGAGCCGTTGTATCTTTGAGCCAGTATCTGCATCTGTGTCTTGATGAAAACTTTAGGCTCAAATGAAATTTTAAAAATAAAGACAGAAAAAAAAATGCTGGAAATGACTCAGCAGAAAATGTCACAAGTTATGTGGTGAATATTAGCAGGACAGAGATACCACGATGAAACAGGCAAACAATTGGAAGATGCAGTTTAACCCAGAGAAGTGTGAAGTAACAGCTTCAGCTGTAAAAAGTGGCAAAAGGCATTATTATCCAAGTATTGCCATTTTAGATGTCACAGAGACTTAGGGATATCTGCACATGAATTTCTGAAGGTCACAGGATAAGCTGGTTAATAAGGGAGTCAAACAATATCAGGAGGGAGCAGGAAAGAAGAATTGAGGCCAAATCAGATCAGTCATGATCTTATTGAATGGAGGAGCAGGCTAGAGAGGCCAGACAGTCCCCACTCCTAATTCAAATGTTCAATGTGTAACAGTTGGGAAGACAGTTAAAAAGCTTGTGGGATCCTTGGCTTTATTAATAGAGTGCAAAAGCAAGGATGTTATACTGACCCTGATCAAGGTCAAAAATCACATAACACCAGGTTATAGTCCAACAGATTTGACAACACCAGCTTTCAGAGCACGACTCCTTTATCAGATGTTAGTGAGAGAGGAAGACCTTAGACACAGAATTTATAAGGAAAAGATCAAAGGGTTATACAATCGTGCAAATAAATTGAACACACCTAAGGTGGCTTTTAAATCTTTAATCAGTTAGAATGGAGGTGAAGGTTTTGATTGATTAATATGCAGATCCCAAAATTTTTTTCAAGTCACTGCCCCGAGATTACTTAAGGTGTTATCAATATAAAGGAGGTGACACTTCTGGTCAATGTATTTTAGGCATAGAGGTCCATTTTGGAGTCTGTCTGTGTCTTAACCTGGAGTCAGACTGGTTTTATTTCCAAAGTAGAAGTTTATGAAATGCTACATTGATTGACTGTCTGCAGATTGTGTGCTTTTTAAACAAAATAGAATGTATCTGCAAATACGAATCTGCAAATGCAAATTCACCCCACAAATTTATACGTGTGTGCCTGATCAAATACTGGTTAGGTCTCAGAATACTAGTTTCAATTCCCTGCACCACACTTTAGGAAGGATACTAATCACTTAGAAATGAAGAAGAATGGCTTTACAAGAATGGTACCTCATCTGACTCAGTTAGTGAAGCTGGTGGGGTTGTCTCCATTGAGCAAAGATGGTTAAGTGGAGGTCTGATAAGAGGTGTTCAAAATAATGAAGGGGTTTTGTTGGGACAAAGTAAGGAGAGAATCAGAGAACATTTTGCAAAAGGACCGAAGGCAAGATGACCGTCAAAGTTGTTGCGATCTAGATATCACTGAGGATGGGAGTAGATTTAATAATACCATTCAAATGCTAATTGTATGAATTCTTTCAGGGAATGCGTCTGGAACTATGGAGAAAGAGCAAGGGAGTGAGATTTATTGAGTAGCTCACCAGATTGGGCACAATGGGTTGAATGGTCTCCGTGCCATATTGTTTTGTGATTTATTTGGAAAGTCTAAAACTAGGGCAGGGGCAGGCTAGGATCACAGTTGGACTTCTGAAGGTTGGTTGAAGACAGTGAAACCCCAAAATATTTTTAGTAGCCTTGTAATGATGACTACCATATCAGAAAGTGGAGAAGCATCTAGGGGTAAAAACAGCTGTTTCTTTAAAAAAAAAGTGTATTTTTTGTGGCCTACCTTTGATTATACATCTCTGGATATATGAGGGTTGAGGTCAGAACTAGAAAGGTGGCAAGTCACTGATGCTGAAAGCATTTGTAAAGAAATGATGCAAACTCCCCTTTACATATGTTATGTACTGGGGCTCTTTCCTAAACATGAGCCCTGAGCTCCCTGACACAGACCAGATCCAGATCAGAGGATTGAGCCTGTCCAGACTGACCGGCACCCAATCAGCTGGTTGTGCCAGAGTGTACATTCTCTCTCTGGTCCAAATACTGCCCTTGCTTATAATGGATGTTGGATAACATGCCAATATTCTATGACTCGTTTGGAAACCTCATGAATAGGGAGGTTAAAGTCTGACAGCGTCCAGGAATTAAAGATGGAGGATACTCCAGGAGAAACTCACTGTCATTAAAAGACTCACTGTATTATTTTCTTTTCATTTCCTTTTGATTTCCTTTTGATCAATTTCATGTACTAGGTGATTATAGAGGTAATGGAAAATTTGGGTAAGGCTGTTTAATTAGGCAGGGCGGCTGGAGTTGGGAAATCACCTTTGTGATGGAACACCCAGCAGTACATTCAACCGGAATTTGTTACCCTGGGTTCACAGGTCATGCTTCCTTCATTTCCTGGCAGCACAGATACTGAATACAATGGGAGAGCAAAACTTAATGTCAGAATGGAGGAATATTCTCCAAGTTTTGAAGCTAACTTTTCCCTACAACATTGAAAACCAGTGGAAATGACTGAAGCTTTTATACATCATGTCTGGAGTTCTGTATCGTGTTGTGTACAATAAACTTGAAATGATCGAGAGTTCCAGTGACATAACTTTATAATATAACAAGATATTTATTATACGTTTTCAAATTGTACATTACACAAATTGTATGAAATTTCTGGCACTCGACTTCAGTGAAATAGCGGACTGCTCTTTCACATCCATGACGTGGATCCGAATGCTGCCCAGGTAAATAGGCTGAAGGTTTCCTTCCATTAAAATCAATTAGTACCCACTCCGTTACCAAGCATGAGTAAATGGTACTGCATTGTCTGTAAACTGTTAGTCTGTTCTCAGGAGGGCTGCAAAGATAGCTGTGAGAAATACTACACTGCAGAAATAAGCGGGTATTACTCAGCAGTAACAGTTAAGACCTGTGCGAGGGGGAGACGGGGCTTGGTTTACTCATGTTCTATGTTACTCCTGGTTGTGTTTCACATCGACACCAGATGAGTGCAAAAGACAGAACAGAAAATAGAATACCCATTTAAAAATATTTTAAATTCCCATTTTCAAGGAGTAAAAGTCCTGGTTACTGCTGTGATTTTTCAGCAGTGCTCTTCTACCCAACTTGTGCAACTTGTTCCTAAGACGGTTGAAGAACTTGGGCAGCATGGTGGCTCAGCGGTTAATACCGCTGCCTCATAGTGCCAGGGACTTGGGTTCAATTCCAGCCTCAGGCGACTGTCTGTGTGGAGACTGCACATGCTCCCCGTGGCTGTGTGGGCTTCCTTCCACAGTTTGAAGATGTGCAAGTTTGGGTGGATCGGCCATGCTAAATTATCCATGGTGTCCAGGGATGTGCAGACTAGGTGGATTAGCCACAGGATATGGAGGGCTACAGGGTAGAGAGGTGGGTCTTCGGAGGGTTGGTGTGGACTCAGTTGGATGAATGGCCTGCTTCCACACAGTAGGGATCCCATGAAAATTGGGGGAAGAGCAAGATCAGTAAGAAAGAGCTCAGTGATTCAGTTGATTACACACAAGAATAACAAACAATCATCTAAATAAAAGTGGAAATAAAGAATGATCAGAACACAATAATTTAGGAAGCCCCCTGCCATTAAACCTTGTGGTGATATTAATTCTAACACAGGCAAAAGAAATGACAACAGTCACTAAAAGTGAAGCAAACTGTTAAACAACAAACATAATTGTAAACATAAAGTGCATAGCTTTGAATGACTGAACAAAAGTGCATCAGGTGCAAACAAGTTACATTAAGTCAGTTTGTGGTTTAACAGAGTAAGAGTTTAGTCCTATTATCTGTGGGAAAGTGGAATACTCATTGCATTGTTTTAAAAGATTTGTGAAAAAGTTGTTTTACTAGATTAAGTTTCCTGATTTTCTTCATTTTCTAGCAGTCTCTGCTGAGAAACAAGCCGTGAAGGTATACTAACACCTTTATGGCTCCAAAATCCCATTCATTCTTCATAGTCAGGCTCACAGATAGAGAATGACCATTTGATGCTGGAATGAGAGAGCTGCCAATGTCTATGGGAAAAAACCCTTCCATTTATACAAAGAATTATATTTGGGCTTTATATTGAGGAGAGAGGAAGAGAACCCTGAAGATTGTGTCAAACACAAAAAGTAAATGCTAGAAATCTATTTAAAAAAAAAACAGAAAATGGGGAAATGTACAGCAAGTCAGGCTGCAGAAAAACAGAATGAACTTTTCAGGCATATCAATGACTCCTGGAGGGTGGTGTTCAACATCACTTGCGGGAAACACGGAGAGCGGCCATATCACTGGATATACTCTGAGCTATAATGCTGGCTCCAGTTTTGATGAGCAATTGTTGGCATTTTCCCCCAAAAAAGGAATGGACAACAGAATTAAACTAACCTGGAAGGTGCATCCTGTGGAATGCAGGCCAGAATCTGAAAATCTACTGACGTCCATTAAGGTCAGTCGTTATGATGATCTCCAAGATAAGAAGAGCCAGTATTGAGATTCCTCTCCGTTTTCAAATCGATTGGTATTGAAGGCTTTCTAAGACAGTGTTGGATCACTCTGCTACCCAGAAGTCCAAAGACAATAATTAAAATCCAACTCGGATCCAACTTGAGGGTCTTCTGAGAAGTTTCAGACACTGTCTAAAAAGATTTTAACCAGACGACCATACAGTTGTCAAAATCAATATTTTCCATGTCAAGGGACAACTCAGAGCACCCTGTAGTCTGCATAGTGATAGAGATTTACAGGAAACCAAGATTGTCTGCTGGTATCTGAATTCTATCCGGTCAGTGAAACAGCCTGCATCATGGCTGAATTATCTTGTTGGATTGGAAACCAAACAACTAACTGTTTGAAGTCGTCCTGCTAGCCCATTCTCTCCATCACTCTTGACAGCTGTTTCAGTGTAAATCAATTTTCACAGTTTGTTTCTCACCAGTGAAGATCTCCATCCAAACTGGGCAATGCTGGGAAACGACTCCTCCCCATTTCCAACCGTCTGGAATCCAGGGGCTGTTGAGGCCCTGCCGAATCACACCCCATCTCCCTGGGAAAGGCAGAAAGAAATGAGACACGGGTTTCTGCTAGGCTGAGACAACATTTAAGAAAAATCTCAGACTTTCACGGACAAGTTCGCAACAAGAGATTTTTTTTCCCCATTTAACAAGCTCTCGTGAAGATTGCTTGGCTTAACAACAGTCTCGGCCTTTGTGCATTGAAGCACATAGGATATTAAAATCATCGGCTGAACTTTCTGGACCCAAATGGAGGAACAGCTGTTGTTGTACTCTTTGCTTGGGAATAATGTGAAATAGCAGAAGGATTTGTAGACTGATTAACAGTCTGACAATATGTTATGTGAATGTTCTTTCCAAGCCTGTAACCATCTTTATAACAGCTGATAGCATGACTATCACTATATGACCATCAACAGGACTAATGTCACTAGGTAGTAATCAGAACTCCAGGCTAGTACTCTGAGGACATGGGTCTGAATTCCACTATGGCAAATGGTGAAATTGGAATTCAATTTGAAAACAAAGACTCAGGGGCATTAGGTGAGAGGGGAAAGACTTCAAGAAGACAAAAGGCGAAATCTTTTACACAATGGTTCATGTGTGGAACGAACTTCCAGAGGAAGTGGTGAATGTGGGGACAGCTACAAGGTTCAAATGTCATTTTGATAAGTACAGTACATGAAGAAGAGATGTTTGGAGGAATATGGGTCAACGGCAGGCATGTGGAACTAGTTTAGTTTGGGATATGGTCAGCATGGGCTGGTTGAACCGAAGGATCTATATCAGTACAGGAATTAAAAAGCTAGCCTAATGGCGACCATATAACCATTGTCATAAAAGTTTCGTCCAGTTCACTAATGTCCTCCAGGGAAGGCAATCTGTTGTCTTCACTTGATCTGGCTTACATGTGACTCCAGACCCATGGCAACATGGTTGACAATTAGGAAATGGGCAATAGATGCCAGGCCAGCTAGTGATGCCCACATCTCATGAATGAAATTTTTAAAAATGCCAGGGGTTTCAGTGCTCAGGCTGAAGGGGGAGTTCTGATGGAATAGTGTTGGCAAGGACAACAGGATGACAAAGAGAATCCACATCTGTAAGACATCAACCTCCGACTGAATGCATGCTCTCTGAGCTAGGGCTGGCTTTATAAAGGGGCCAAAAGCAATTGGGTGTGCCACTTGGTCTCCAAGACAAGAAGTAGGAGGCAGCCTGTTTAGGACTGTAATTTCAGGGGTCTGTTAAAGGCCCTGTTTCTGAACTGCCTTGCATTTCCAGTTGGCAGCGAAAGCACACTGTGTTGGTGAGCCTGCACATAGGTGCTCAGGGCAGAAAATGAGGGAGAAGGCACAAGAGATCTCCTCCCCTCCAGCAGGGACCCATAATTGTTGCCAACACATTTAAAACAAACTTAATCACAGGATGAGGACATCACTGGCTACGCCAGCATTTATTTACCCATTCCTAATTGTTAAGAGTCAACTGCATTGGATTATGCATCTGGAGTCACATGTAGGCCAGACCAAGTAAAGACGGCAGTTTCCTTCCCTAAAGGACATTAGTGAACCAGATGGGTTTTTCTGACAATCGACAATGGATTCATGGGGGGGGTCATCATTAGATTCTCAATTCTAGATTATTTTAAAAAACAGAATTGAAATTCCACCATCTGACTTGGCAGGATTCAAACCTGGGTCCTCAGAACATTATCTGGGTCTCTGCATTAACAGTCCACTAATAATACCACTAGGGCATTACCTTCCCACTGTCCCTTTGTGCCACAGTCAATGTAGCTGTGGCTGTTTTAAAAAGTAAAAACAAAAATGATGTCCGATCCCTCAATACTTCCATGTTCACAGCAGCAGCTCGCATCTTTACAGTCAGAATACAAGCTCAATTCCAGCCTTTTGTTTGGAGAACTGAACATTACAGTGCACATTCCTAAAGCACCATTGTGCATGATTGAGAGCCATTACTAGCACCCATTCCAATTCCCAAGCCGGGGTTCAACATCTGGCCTCTGGTCTCCCCTTGCCTAGACTATCTGAAGCAGGGTTCAAAACCTGCTCCTTCTCATTCAGAGAAGGGGTAAGCTGTCACATTATGCTTGGGAGCAGCCAGTCCATCAAGTTATTTTTGCATGTCAAGCAGGGATGAGACAAGGAAAATGACTGGAGTTTTGGAACTAAGTTATTCTCAAAATTATTTATTCGCAGAATGAAGTGACTCAATGCATGTTCTTCATTTGCTGTTGAATGTGATTCAATTGTTTTCAGAGGAGACTATCTGGTGAATGATAATGATTTGCTTCTTAACAGGAAGGGGTGGGGTAACAATATTTGTCTTACCTGTGTAAGCATTTGCAACTTCTTGGTTCCACCAGATGTTGCCCTGGGTGAAGTCACTATCCTTGTCCTTGCTGCTGATGTTGGTGTTTACGTCACAGGGAACGCAGTGTTGAAAGTGGTTCTCTCTCAGTATATTGAACTCAATTGCATCGGGTTGCAAACCAAAATGCCCCATAATGATGAGCTGCTTCTGTTCTGGAAAGAGCAAAAGAATTTCCTTCAGCTCAGCAACTTAAATCAGTCAGAACTTAATTTCTTTTTTCCTCTGTTTAAATCTCTTGTAGCATCCTAAAGTGCCAAATGAGGCCATTCAGCCCATTTGACTATGCTCATTGAAAGAGCTGTCCAATAGTTGCCATCACTCACTACTCCAGTCTGAACACATTCCCCTTTCAATTATTTCTCCAGGTTCCTTTTTACGAGTTGCTGGTGGATCTGCTTCCCCTATTCCAGAACTTACTGGTTAATAATGAAATTCTGCCCATATTTCCTCCTCACTGGTTATCAATTGTCTTAACTTGTGAACTTTATAAAAAAGGTATGCCATCTGATCGCCCCTGGAGCAGGGAAATCAAGGTTAGTTTCCCAGATTCAGCAAATGCTAAGGGTTGACAGCCTCCTAAGCAGCTAATGCATTCACAACTGGGTGGCATGGTGGCTCAGCGTTTAGCACTATTGTCTCACATCGCCAGGGACCTGGGTTCAATTCCACCCTTGGGTGACTGTTTGTGTGCAATTTGCACATTCTCCCCATGTCTGCGTGGGTTTCCTCTGAGGCTCCAGTTTCTTCCCACAGTTCAAAGATGTGCCAGTCAGGTGGAGTGGCCATGCTAAATTGCCATACAAGGATATGAATGCCAGGTGGATTAGCCAGGGGAAATGCAGGGTTAGTCGGGTCTGGGTGCACCGCTCTTCAGAGGGTCGGTGTGGACTCGACGGGTTGAATGGCCTGCTGTAGAGATTCTATGATCTATACCTCCTAAGAGTATTGACAGACTATTGATAGCCATTCCCCAACAGACATCTCCAGGACACATGCACGAAATAACCCCACTGCCCTATGGCTGAACACTCTAACTCACCCTTCCACTCCACCAAGGACATGTAGGTCCTGAGCCTCCTCCACCGCCAAACCCTTACCACCTGACGAATGCCTCATCTTCCACCTTGGAACCCTCCAACCGTACGGGATCAATGTGAATTTAACCAGTTTCCTCATTTCCCCTCCCCCCGCCCCAACCTATTCCAAATCCAACCTTCCAACTCGGCACTGCCCTCTTGACCTGACCTACCTGTCCTTCTTCCTTCCCACCTATCTGTTCCACCCTCCTCTCTAACTTATCACCTTCCCTCCCAATTTCATCTACCTATCACATTTTCAACTACCTTCCACCCAGCCCCACCCTCCTCCCATTTATCTCTCAGCCCCCTTGAGCCACCCCCATTCCTAATGAAGAGCTCATGCTTGAAAGGTCGATTCTCGTGCTCCTCGGATGCTGTCTGACCGGCTGTGCTTTCCCATACCAAAGGTAAAACAGGTTCAACAGCCTACTCCTCCCATTTCTACATTTCTTTCTTTAAAATCATCTCAACACGCCTTTTCTTGCAACCCCAAGCCAAACTCCCATCCACTGACTCCATCTATACTTCCCACTGCCTTGAGAAAGCAATCAAAGGCTCCTCGCACCCCAGTTATACTCTCTGCCAACCTCTTCTGACCGACAGCAGATATACAAGCTTAAACGCACCTACCAACAGATTCAAGAACAGCTTCTTCACCACTGCAATTAGACTCGTGAATGGACCTCTCAAATTTTAAACTCTATCTCGCTCTTTGTGTGCCTTCTCTGCAGCAGTAACATTGTACTCCTTACTCTGTTCTTATTGCCCTCATGCACTTGGTACGGTCAGATCTGCCTGTACTGCACTTGAAACAAACCTTTTCTTGTGACAATAATAAATCAAATTAAGTCAAATGAAATTAATGGAAATACCTGCAAGATGCGCTCGGAGCATGTCCACTGGCAGGGTGTTTTGTGGCGTGCCTGCCCCGACTCCAGGGTCTGATTTGGACTGAAGATGAACATTGATGATGTTGAGCGGGAGCATTCCTACCTGCGCGAGTCAGACGTGGGACAAAGTCAGCAAAAAAGCTGGTCAAACTTCCAGATCCATAACTTTGGCAAACCCATGATGCAGCTTTACCCTTAAGATAGTAGCAAGGACCCATCAATCCCACACAATTGTCCCGACAGGTTGGCCTATTGAAGACTGTGCAGATAAGGGTCAGTGGCAGGGCACCTTCGTATCATGGGGGAAGGGGGGCTGACAGGTTGGCACAGTGCTCACTTTGGCAGGATTGTTTGGAGACGACCTGCCCCTAGCCCACAAACATTCACTCACTAGCTTGCCCACGGTAGAGCAGCGATTATGTGGCCAGGAACTCACCTACCCTTTCCAAAACCAGATTGGCCCTACAAGAGAAGTTCTGATCCAGGAAGAAATTCTCACACGCTTTTGAGATCCAGATCACTTATGAGGCACAATGCTCACCCATGAGCCTTATGTGGGTAGTTGTTTCATCTTTCTTGGCATACCAGAGTCATAGAGATGTACAGCATAAAAACAGACCCTTCGGTCCAACTCATCCATGCTGACCAGATGTCCTAAATTAATCTCATCCCATTTGCCAGCATATGACCCATATCCCTCTAAACCCTTCCTATTCATATACCCATCCAGATGCACTTTAAATATTGTAGTTGCAGCAGCCTCCAACACTTCCTCTGGCAGTCCATTCCATACATGCACCACCCTCTGCATGAAAAAGTAGCCCCTCAGGTCCCTTTTAAATCTTTCTCCTCGCACCTTAACCCTATGCCCTCTAGTTTTGGATTTCCCTATCCTGGGGAAAAGACCTTGGCTATTCACCCTATCCATTCCCCTCATGATTTGATAAACCTGTATAAGGTCACCCCTCAGCCTCTGACCCTCCAGGGAAAACAGCCTCTCCTTATAACTCAAAGCCTTCAACCTTTTGTGTGTGTGTGTGTGTGTGTGTGTGTGTCTCATATATGGGAGGGCCAATAACCCGAATGGAGGTGGGAAATCATACAATCCCTACAGTGTGGAAAGCAGGCCATTTGGCCCATCAACTCCACATGGCCCATCCAAAGGACAACCCACCCAGTCCCATCCCTGTATAGTACTCTATCCCTGCAACCTTGCACTTTCCATGGCGAATCCACCTAGTCTGCACACTATGGGCAATTTAGCATAGCCAATCCACCTAAACTGCACATCTCTGGACTGTGGGAGGAAACTGGAGCATCTGGAGGAAACCGCAGCACCTGGAGGAAACCCACACAGACACAGGGAGAACGCGCAAACTTCACACAGACAGTCGCCCGAGGCTAGAATCAATCCTGGCTCCCTGGCGCTGTGAGCTAATAGTGCTAACCGCTGAGCCACCATGTTATGGTCAGGAGCAAACAGAGTAACAGTGTAGCCAATTTTCTGACAGAGTTTCTCTTGAAGTTATGATGGGAATTTGGCAGAACACAATGCATTTTTGGCCGCCACGGTTTGCCCCTCATCTTGGTCAAGTGTACACTTTGATTGGCTGGAAGTGAGATAAATGCACTTTCTTGCAATTTGATTGAATAGACACTACATGACATTGAACACTTTTCTGGAGATAGATGGCAGGGTATGATTGCAAGGCAGTAACTGTGTATATTGAAGATAACAAAGTTTAAGCTAATTATATTCATTGAATGCTCAGATGAGTTTATCACCAGGCAGCCTGTTAATATCTGGTTTATCACACTTTCAAGGTCTTTATTCAAGGTAAAGAGAAATAGGCAATGTCTATTCATTGTTGAAAGCACATAGACATAGGGAGCAGATGTGACACAGAGTATGGAAAGTGAGGGGTAAGACTGAGGAAGTCAATAAGCTCTCCCCTCAAAAAGCAAACACACGTGTCTTGATTTCAATCTCACCTACTGGCTTGAGATCTGTTAACTGTGATACCACAGCATAACACAGTGACTCAGTAGTTCAGTGACTCAGGGACCTGGGTTCAATTCGAACCTCAGGCAACTGTCTGTGTGGAGTTTGCACATTCTCCATGTGTATCCTCCCACAGTCCAAAGTTACACAGGATTAGTTACGCAAGGTTGAATAGACTGGGGCTATTTTCCCTGAAGCATCAGAGACTGAGGGGTGACCTTATAAAGGTTATAAAATCATGAGGGGCATGGATAGGGTAAACAGCCAAGGTATTTTCCCCAGGGTAGGGAAGTCCAAAACAAGAAAGCACAGGTTTAAGGTGAGAGTGGAAAGATTTAAAAGGGATGTGGACAACCTTTTCATCCAGAGATTGATACGTGTCTGGAATGAGCTGCCAGACGAAGTGGTGGAGGCTGGTACAATAACAAGTTTTAAAAGGCAACTTCATGGGTACATAAATAGGAAGGGTTTAGAAGGATATGGGCTAATGCTGGCAAAGGGGACTAGATTAATTTAGGATATCTGGCCGGCATGGACATGTTAGACCGAAGAGTCTGTTTTCATTCTGTACAGTTCCATGACTCTATGAGCCAATAAAGTGCCCATAGTGTCCAGGGATGCATGGGCTAGGTAGATAAACCATGGGAATTGTGGGGTTACACGGATGGGGACAGGGGTGGGAGGATCAGTGCAGGTTCAATAGCCCAAATAGCCTCTCTGCACTGTTGGAATTCTATGACAGCAGAGGAGGATTGCTTAATGTGGAGCAGAGGATTCTGAGTTATCCAAGATGGAGGATGGGATAAATTTCTGGTTGTAACAGCTACTCCTTTTTTGAGGTATTTTAGGTGTTGGAGGTGATTTCCTCGAATTCCAGGAGCAGCAATTACTGTTTTATATGCTGTTGCATTGTTTTGGAACTTTGGAGAAAAAAAAAGTCAAAACTTCAGCACTTCTAAAAGGGAGAAGATCAGACAAAAGAAGCACATGGCGACGTCAGTGCAGGAGAGAGAGAGAGAGAGAGAAAAAGAGAGAAAGAAACCCACATTGCTAACTGACAGCTAGCAGTTACTGCCTTCGCTGTTGAATTCATGTATCACTGTACATCGGAGTGCGTCTGGGAAAATTAAAAAAACAGTGAACTGATCTTGGGTGAACCTGTTTGGGAGCGGTCATGGTACAGAAGCAGATAAGTAGATTTTAAGCGTGGCCTTCAAATAAGTCTGCAGTATTGAGTAGAGCAGGTTCTTTCTTGATTATATGTTTTATTGAGCAATGTCTCTTGATTAAACTTAAAATATAAGCCATAAGTACTAATTTAACCTGAAGAAGTGTTTTGTAGAGGAATAAGACAGTGCTATTTTCTGGGTCTGTAGTTGACCCTTAGTTGAGTGATATGCTCTACTTGTTGGATGTGGGAGTTTAGGGAGAGTTTACGTGTTATTGAGGACCATATCTGCAATAAATGCTGTTGGTTGTGAATCCTATCACATTGAATGAATCGGTTGAAGAGGCAGTTAGAGGCAATGAGGAATTTACAAGAGCAAGGGGATGTGATGGATGGCAGTTATAGGAAGGGGGGAAAGTCTCAGATACAGTCACATAGATGGGCTAACTCCAGGCAAGGTAAGAGAGGTAGGTAGGTAGTGCAAGAGTCTTCTGTGGCTATCCCCATTTCAAACAAGCATGCTGTTTTGGAAAATGTAGAGGGTGATGGATTCTCAGGCGAATAGCCAAGTTTCTGGTATTGAGACTGGCTCTAATGTAATGAAGGGTATGTCGGGTTCCAAGCGATTGATTGTGTTAGGGGATTCTCTAGTCTGAGGTACAGACAGACGTTTCTGTGGCCAGCAGCGAAAAATCAGAATGGTGTCTTGCTTCCCTGGTGCCAGGATCAAGGATATCTTAGAGAGGGTGCAGAATGTTCTCAAGGGGGAAGAGAGACCAGTACAAGGTCATGATACGAGGTTATGGAACCAACGACATAGGAAGGGAAAAGGTACAGATTCTGAAGGGAGATTACAGAGAGTTAGGCAGGAACTTAAAAAGGAGGTCCTCGAGAGTAGTAATATCTGGATTATTCCCAGTGCTATGAGCTAGTGAGGGCAGAAATAGGAGGACAAAGCAGATGAATGCATGGCTGAGGAACTGGTGTCTGGGAGAAAGATTCACGTTTTTGGATCATTGGAAGCTGTTTTGGGGTAGATGTGACCTGTACAAGAAGGACGGATTGCACCTAAATTGGAAGGGGACTAATATACTGGCAGGGAGATTTGCTAGAGCTGCTCGAAAAGATTTAAACTAGTAAGGTGGGGGTGGGACCCAGGGAGATAGTGAGGAAAGAGATCAATTTGAGACTGGTACAGTTGAAAAATTAGCGAGTCAAACAGTCAGGGCAGGCAGGGACAAAGCAAAGAACAAGGTGGGACTGATAAATTAAACTGCATTTATTTCAAAGCAAGAGGCCTAACAGGAAAGGCAGATGAACTCAGGGCATGGTTAGAAGCATAGGACTGGGATATCATAGCTATTACAGAAATGTGGCTCAGGGATGGACATTGGCAGCTTAATGTTCCAGGATATAAATATTATAGGAAGGACAGAAAGGGAGGCAAGAGAGGAGGGGGAGTGGCGTTTTTGATAAGGGATAGCATGACAGCTGTACTGAGGGAAGATATTTATGGAAATACATCCAGGGAAGTTATTTAGGTGGAACTGAGAAATAGGAAAAGGATGGTCACCCTATTGGGATGGTATTATAGACCCCCTAATAGTCAGAGGGAAATTGAGAAACAAATTTGTAAGGAGATCTGAGTTATCTGTGAGAATAATAGGGTGGTTATGGTAGGGGATTTTAACTTTCCAAACATAGACTGGGACTGCCATAGGGGTCAGGAGTTTAGATGGAGGGGATTTTGTTAAGTGTATACAAGAAAATTTTCTGATTCAGTATGTGGATGTACCAACTAGAGAAGATGCAAAACTTGACCTACTCTTGGGAAATAAAGCTGGGCAGGTGACTGAGATGTCAGTAAGGGAGCACTTTGGGGCCAGCGACCATAATTCTATTAGATTTAAAATAATGATGGAAAAGGATAGACCAGATCTAAAAGTTGAAGTTCTAAATTGGAGAAAGGCTAATTTTGACAGTGCTAGGCAAGAACTTTCAAAAGCTGATTGGGTGCAGATGTTCCCAGGTAAAGGGACGGCTGGAAAATGGGAAGCCTTCAGAACTGAGATAACGAGAGTCCAGAGAAAGTATATTCCTGTTAGGGTGAAAAGAAAGGCTGGTAGGTGTAGGGAATGCTGGATGACTAAAGAAATTGAGGGTTTGGTTAAGAAAAAGAAGGAAGCATATGTCAGGATAGATCAAGAAAATCCTTAGAAGAGTATAAAGGCAGTAGAAGTATACTTAAGAGAGAAATCAGGAGGGCAAAAAAGGGACATGAGATAGCTTTGGCAAATGGAGTTAAGGAGAATCCAAAAGGCTTTTGCAAATACATTAAGGACAAAAGGGTAACTAGGGAGAGAATAGGGCTCCTCAAAGATCAGCAAGGCGGCCATTGTGTGGACCCGCAGGAGATGGGGCAGATTCTAAACAAGTATTTTGCATCAGTGTTTAGTGTGGAAAAGGACATGGAAGATATAGACTGTAGGGAAATGGATGATGACATCTTGAAAAATGTCCATATTACAGAGGAGGAAGTGCCAAATGTCTTGAAACACATGAAAGTGGATAAATCCCCAGAAGCTGATCAGGTGCATCCTAGAACTCTGTGGGAAGCTAGGCAAGTGATTGCTGGGCCTCTTGCTGAGATATTTGTATCATCGATAGTCACAGGTGAGGAGCCGGAAGACTGGAGGTTGGCTAACATGGTGTGACTGTTTCAGAAGGGTGGTAAGGACAAGCCAGGGAACTATAGACCAGTGAGCCTGGTGGGCAAGTTGTTGGAGGGAAGCCTGAGGGACAGGATGTACATGTATTTGGAAAGGCAAGCACTGATTAGATTAGATTAGATTACTTACTGTGTGGAAACAGGCCCTTCGGCCCAACAAGTCCACACCGACCCGCCGAAGCGCAACCCACCCTTAGCTAACACTATGGGCAATTTAGCATGGCCAATTCACCTAACCTGCACATCTTTGGACTGTGGGAGGAAACCGGAGCACCCGGAGGAAACCCACGCAGACACGGGGAGAACGTGCAAACTCCACACAGTCAGTCACCTGAGGCGGGAATTGAACCCAGGTCTCTGGCGCTGTGAGGCAGCAGTGCTAACCACTGTGCCACCGTGCCGCCCATTTAGGGATGGTCAACATGGCTTTATGCGTGGGAAGTCATGTCTCACAAACTTGATTGAGTTTTTTGAAGAAGTAACAAAGAGGATTGATGAGGGCAGAGCAGTAGATATGATCTATATGGACTCCAGTAAGGCGTTTGGCAAGGTTCCCCATGGGAACTGGTGAGTAAGGTTAGATCTCGTGGAATACAGGGAGAATTCGTCATTTGAATACAGAACTGGCTCAAAGGTAGAAGACAGAGGGTGGTGGTGGAGGGTTGTTTTTCAGACTGGAGGCCTGTGACCAATGGAGTGCCACAAGGATCAGTGCTGGGTCCACTACTTTTTGTCATTTATATAAATGATATGGGAGCATAAGAGGTAGAGTTCGTAAGTTTGCAGACGACACCAAAATTGGAGGCGTAGTGGACAGCGAAGAAGGTTATCTCAGATTACACAGGATCTTGCTCAGATGGGCCAATGGGCTGAGAAGTAGCAGATAGAGTTTAATTTAGATAAATGTGAAGTGCTGCATTTTGGGAAAGCAAATCTTAGCAGGACTTATACACTTAATGGTAAGGTCCGAGGGAGTGTTACTGAACAAAGAGACCTTGAAGTGCAGGTTTATAGCACCTTGAAAGTGGAGTCGCAGGTAGATAGGATAGTGAAGTAGGCATTTGGTATGTTTTCCTTTATTGGTCAGAGTATTGAGTACAGGAGTTGGGAGGTCATGTTGCGGCTGTACAGGACATTGGTTAGGCCACTGTTGGAATATTGCGTGCAATTCTGGTCTCCTTCCGATCAGAAAGATGTTGTGAAACTTGAAAGGGTTCAGAAAAGATTTACAAGGATGTTGCCAGGGTTGGAGGATTTGAGCTATAGTGAGAAGTTGAATAGGCTGGGGCTGTTTTCCCTGGAGCGTCAGAGGCTGAAGGGTGACCTTATGGACGTTTATAAAATCACGAGGGGCATGGATAGGATAAATAGATAAATAGGTGGGGGAGTCCAGAACTAGAGGGCATAGGTTTAGGGTGAGAAGGAAAAGATATAAAAGAGACCTAAGGGGCAAGCTTTTCACGCAGAGGGTGGTACGTGTATGGAATGAGCTGCCAGAGAAAGTGGTGGAGGCTGGTACAATTGCAACATTTAAAAGGCACCTGGATGCGTATATGAATAGGCAGGGTGCTGGCAGGTGGGACTAGATTGGGTTGGGATATCTGGTCGGCATGAACGAGTTGGACAGCAGGGTCTGTTTCTCTATAACTCTATCAGGAAGAAAAATGTCTTTCAGGCAGAAGGTTGTTACTGGAGTTTTTTTGGAGAAAAATGACTGAAACCAAGTGTGAAGTATCAGTGTGTGATTTTCCACTGATTTCTTGTGAATTACCTTCTTAAAATTAATGGTAACATGAAGTGCACCTGTGGAGGAAAATGTTAAGTATGAACTTGGCACAATCATTTACTATGAGAAGCAAAATCAGATAAATTATCTTCAGAGCGAGAGGCTTAATAATTGGACATGAGGAAGATTTGGAAATTCTATCAAAATTTATGGACCAAATTTATGAGAAACTTGACATTAAATAGATATGAGGCATTGTCAGACTTTGATAAATTTTAAAAACTGGATGGATATTCGACAGAACAATATATGCAAGATTGCAAACATTTTTCTTCGAGAATCCTAATTCAGTGCATGTCTTTACCTTGTTGAATTGAAAACAGTAAAAGAGTTAGACTTTCAGATAAAAAACACCTTTGGAACAAATGTCAGAAACCTTTAACAAAAGAAGGCTCTAAGATAATATTAGTTTCCAGCAGCTTTCCTGACACAAATGAGACATTCAGTAGTAACATAGGAAATGGAGGATTCAATGGTAGTGGCATTTTGAGGTTGTCCTAAATTGGAATGCAAGCGCCAATTTGAAAGATGGATCATACTCAAATGGAGTGATGATACAGGCACCTTGGTGAATGAAAGAATGAAAAGACTGATCATTCCATGTAAAATAACCGGGATAAGGCACATTATTAACACAACTGTGTATGAGGTTGGTACCGAGCGAGTCATCTATGCAAAAGGCTCAAATAAAACTGCATATGGAAAATAAGGTAATTGTTTTTGGGAAGTCATTCAATTTTACAGATTACACAATCATAGACATTACTGTATCCTCTTAAGGAGACCCCGTTTCTCAAATCAAATTATTAAATAAGTATTAGTAGCATTAGGGAATAGGAGCTAAAAAGTAAAAAAAAAGCTAACTATTTCAAAATAACATCAGCAGCTTGCCCATCTATCCCCTCATAGGTTCAAACCCCAATTAAAGGATGCAAGAGTAAGGGAAAACTAGTTCAGTAAATTTACAGAAGGTATCAATAATATGAAAAACATAGAAGAGGACATGATCACATATCAAAGGAATCTCCCATTAGTAACAGACTTTAATGAAGTTGTAGCAATGGACTTGAAGATATGAGGGAAGAAAAGAAAAATTTTCATTTTGAACTTCAGACAATGCAACTAAATTTCAACTAGGTTTAAATCAGTATACAAAAAATGTGTTGTTAAGATAAAGCTTGATCATGGACAAGATAATGGAGAAGAGGCTAAGAATGCCGTGGTGAATAACTTCCTGACCACCCGCCGCGCCCCGCCCGCCCCGCCCCCCCCCCCCCCCCAAAGCCTGTCCACTATCTACAAAGCACAAGTTTGATGGAATACGCCTCTCTTGCCTGGATGAGCAGCAACACTTGAGAAATTCGACACCATCCAAGACAAAGCATCCCATTTGATTGGCAACACATCCAGAAGCATCCATTCCCTCCACTCTTGACACTCAGTTGCAGCAATGTGTACTGTCAACAAGACGCACTGCAGAAAGTGCAGGCGCCAACAAAGGAGCACAACCTTTGTGCATCACTCAACCAGTATTGCAATTTGTGTCAGGCTTGAGTCTGCGGTCTGGAGAGGGGTAAAATTAGCTCAATTATACTGAGCCTGTCTGGAGGACAGAAACTCGGAAGGGGTAAGCTTCAAGGAATGAATGAGACAAACAGAACCCACATAACATTTCAAATTGTAAGCCTAGATTTTCTGCCTCAGCCCCCATCTGTGGCGTCCTGATGATGCAGGGTGGACAAGGCAGTGTGACTACTCAGTGACACTCCATGGGGAGTTACCCCTGCTGCCTCACCCAGGTTTGATTCCACCCTCAGGTGACTGTCTATGTGGAGTTTGCATGTTCTCGTCATGTCTGCGTGGGTTTCCTCCAGGTGCTCCACTTTCCTCCCACAGTCCAATGATGTGCAAGCCATGCTAAATTGCTCATAGTGTCCAGGGACATGATGGTGGATTAGCTATTAGAATGCAGGATTATGGCGTTAGGGTTGGTAGTGTGGGTCTGTGTGGGCTGCTCAAGGGAGGGGGTGGTGAAGATGCGATGGGCTGAATGGCCTGTTTATACACAGTAGGGATTCTATGTGGAATCTTGCCCTTTGCCGTCCTTTGATGCACAATTTAACAAAGATAGCCACAAGTCACAGCAAAGCCTTTTCAACTGTATTTTTACCTTAAACAAGCCGAGCAAAGGTTGGCTGTATGGCTGGTGTCCATTGTACTGCTCCAGCAGCTTCTCCAGACTGATGGCCCGGTCCAACTCAAGGCCTGAGGTAGTGTCCCAAAGGAAGGCCACCCGTTCGACATTCTGTGGTAGGTGTGGGAGTAAAAGTTGAAACCTGTGAGTTTCCACTTAGAAAAGAAAAATATCAAATGAATCATGGTCAGGTGACACTGCACAAAGTGAGAAGTGGTGCAAGTAGTAATTGCCATTCAATTACTGAAGTGCATGCTATCTCTGAATTATTTTACAGACTTGAGGACTTGCTTTTACGTGCATTCTACATTGAGCTTTCCCAGAATGAAATCCATGCTTCCTTCATACGAGAAAAAGATGAAGCTGCGTTAGCAGCAAAGAAAGATGCCAGTAATGAAAGGCCTCATCCAAAAATATTAAAAGAAAAAAAAATTGCATTTGTGTAGCACCTTAACTAATGACAGAACATGCCAAAAGTACTTTCTGGCTAATGGAGCACTCCAGAAGTTAAGGCGCTGTTATCATGGAGGAAACTTAGCAGTCAAGTTGCCCACAGCAAGCTCCCACCAGCAACAACAATCTGATAATCAGATAAACTGTTTTTGTGATATTGTTTGAGGGATAAATATTAACCAGACTCTGGAGAAAATCCCTGTTCTTCTTCCAAGTAGTGCCACGAGCCTTTTATGACCAAATGAGAGGGCATTGACGGGAGACTTCATCTGAAAGATGGAAGTTCTGATAGAGCAACACTCCCTCAGTCCCACATTAATTTCTTTGCGGTTAGGTCTGGAGTACAATTCAGTAAGTTTAAAAGTTGGATGGTCAGGCAATGCAGGATAGACCTGCATATGATCTTTATAAGTATTTACTTGAAGAGAATCACATGGCAAACATGGATCTCCTAACCTGACAACTACATTTTCAGGCAGTTCCTACTTATAGGGATGCAAAATGAATGCCTATTGCCTGCGTAGAGGTAACAAAATCAGTCACCTCAAACTAAATCAACATGGGAAGGTGAGACCTTATAAGCAGATAGCCTGAGGCAGCAGGAGCGGGAGTAGGCATCATGGGGCCATGGTGGGGTCAAGCCTTTGTGAGGAAATGGTGATTAGAACCATGGAAATATGCTAAATAAATGTTCTTCCTTTCATTCAGTCATTCAAGCTCTGCCAATTATTTGTAGGGTAATCAAAAACTATTCTTATTGCTCCATTCTCCCTCTGTAGAAATCTATCTTTCTCTGCTTCACATGAGCGCATAATCTTTCCTGAGATGATACACTAGTCTATGCTTCAATGATTCCTCAAAGCATTCCAGGCTACATCAGCTCACAAACCAACAGAGCTAAGTTGTTGGGGTTTAGGACCATTCGGCGCAGCCATTTTGGCGTGAGCGATTTGGCGTGGCCTATTTGGTGCAGCCCATTTTCCCGCAGACCCATTTACGAACAGAACTGTTTTGGCACAGATATACAGTAGTCATCAACGAAAATCAACATAATAGTAGAATTATTAAATGGGTAGTTTCCAGTAGTTTGTAGTTATTATTAAAATAACTAGTCATCAACCGTGGTTCCTCAAAATTTCTAAAAACAAAGAAAATATAACCCTATAAAATGCCATCAACAATTTTGTCAAAATGTGGAAAGGAAAAGTGCTCATACAATGGCTATATGTACGTGTTTGATAGATATGCTGCTGATAAGATAACAAAGTTTTGGAGATGTGAGAGGAAGGACATTTGCAAAGCTCGAATTCACGTTATAAATGGTAACCTAGTGAAACAAATTAATGAACATTCGCATGCAGCTTCGGCATCTCAGGTGGAAAGAGATACTGTTATTTCAAAGATAAAAGTACGAGCTGCTGAAGCTGTAGAGGGAAGATTACAAGTGATTAATGAGTGCCGAGAAAATTTGTTGGAAGCTTGCCAAGGAATGCTGCCTAACAACAGAGCACTGAAGAAAATGGTTTGTAGGACAAGGAAAGAAATTGCTGCTTACCCAGTAAATCCAAGAAATTTAGAAGAATTTGTAATTCCAAAGTTAAAAATCACACAACACCACGTTATAGTCCAACAGGTTTAATTGGAAGCACACTAGCTTTCGGAGCGTCGCTCCTTCATCAGGTGATAGTGGAGGGCTTGATCCTAACACACAGAATTTATAGCAAAAAGTTACAGTGTGATGTAACTGAAATTATACATTGAAAAATTGATTGTCTGTTAAATCTTTCATCTGTCTGAGTACCATGATAGTTTCACTTCTTTCGTGTGTAAATCACAAAATCTTTTTTAAAAAAGGTTGCATTCTCAGGTTAGCTGTTAACAATGGTGAAAGCTAGACAATATGTTGAAGGTGTTAGCCCCCTGTGTTCTCTTTCTATGCCATGAGGTTTAGATTGATTCTAATCTAAAAAGTGAGATAACGGAGTTTTACATGAATTCATGCAGTTTCTGAGCTCAGAGTTCGACATGAATGCATGCAGTTTTTGAGCAAAGTACAATGTAATCTTGCAAGTACAAATTCACCCCACAAAATGTGCATGCGCATGTGTGTGTGTGTGTGTGTGTGTAAGAAAGTGTATGTGTGTGCGTAGTGAGTGTAGAGTGTCTTCAGTCTGTGAGGGGGTGCATGTGTGGGTGTGGTAGTGTGTGTGTCTGTAAGGGTGTGTGTGGGTGTCTGTGTGCGTGTCTGTGTATATGTGTGTATAGTAGTGCCTGTGTGTGTGTGGGATCCTCCAAGGCAGACTTTGGGACAGGCAGCAGCGAAAAGTGGCCGAGCAGAGGCTGATAGCGAAGTTCAGTATCCATAGGGAGGGCCTCAACCAGGACCTTGGGTTCATGTCACATTACAGGTAACCACCATTGCACTATACACACACACTCCTACACACACACTCCCACACACAGGCACTCCTATATACACGGACACACATATACACAGACGCGCAGACACCTAAACACACCCTTACAGAGACACACTCCCACACTCACACAAGCACCCCTCACAGACTTAAGACACTTTACACTCACTACACACACACACACACACATACACTTTCTCACACTCACAACCCCCAACTCCCACATGCACACATATATTTTGTGGGGTGAATTTGTACTTGCAGGATTACATTGTACTTTGCTCAAAAACTGCATGCATTCATGTCGAACTCTGAGCTCAGAAACTGCATGAATTCATGTAAAACTCCGTTATCTCACTTTTTAGATTAGAATCAATCTAAACATCATGGCATAGACAGACAACACAGAGGGCTAACACCTTCAACATATTGTCTAGCTATCACCCATTAGTAACAGCTAACCTGAGAATGCAACTTTTTAAAAAAGGTTTGTGATTTACACATGAAAGAAGTGAAACTATCATGGTATTCAAACAGATGTTATTTTAGGGGAAATACATAAAGGTGTGTTCCCACTGTATGCTTAACTCCCAGATAAGTTATGAACAACATATGATTTGAAATTATTTGAAATGGTTCTGGAAATACAGCCTAAATGCTGCCTTGACATTATCAACTGTGACTTTGAACTTGCAAATTTAAAAATTATAGTAGCATTTTCCTTCTGCAGAAATCCAGGGATTTTTTTTTCACCTGGCTCAAAATATGAGAAAACATCTTGGCAGTTTGGGACACTTGAGTAAGTATAACATTGACTTGGAGTTTTCTTCGAGAGCTAAAATGATAATCGGTCTTTTGGTCATGTATTCCTATTGAAAACATTGATTAAGCTATTAACATTTGGCTGAAGCGCTTCCAGATGAACTGCAACCGCTGCTGGATTGGTTCGAGGATAACTATGTAGGTAGAAGATTACACAGAGGAAATGATAGGCGTCCACCACTTTTTCCAGTTGGAATGTGGAATTTATATGAAAGAACATGAAAGAATATGAATATGAAAGTGGCGGCACAGTGGTTAGCACTGCTGCCTCAGTGCCAGAGACCCAGGTTCAATTCCCGCCTCAGGTGACTCTCTGTGTGGAGTTTGCACATTCTCCCAGTGTCTGCGTGGGTTTCCTCTGGGTGCTCCGGTTTCCTCCCACAATCCAAAAATGTGCAGGTTAGGTGAATTGGCCATGCTAAATTGCCTGCAGTGTTAGGTGAAAGGGTAAATGTAGGAGTATGGGTCTGGGTGGTATACGCTTCGGCAGGTTGGTGTGGACTTGTTGGGCCGAAGGGCCTGTTTTCATACTGTAAGTAATCTAATCTAATCTAATCTAACTTTAAACAATGAAGACAGAACAAACAATCATGCAGAAGCTGCCCACAGGAGATTACAATTCCAACTTGGAGTGGAACATCCAGTTATTTGGAAATTTATTGACAGTTTATGAAAAGTTCAGAGAGGAAGGGACATTTACTATGAGCGTCTCATAGCAGGGCACAATATTCCATTGAAATTAAAGAAATTCAGGGAAGCAGACTCTAGAATACAAACACTCGTAAGAAGATTTAGTGAGAGAAATGATGTTGAGTATTTACGAGGGATTGCCCATAATTTTGAATAAATGTCATATTTTAGATTTTTCGTAATTAACTTATTTCTTTTTTTTAAACATTTTTACTAAAGAGAATAAACATTATTTTTATTTTTATTGCTTTCATTAATGCTTTTAACGAAGCCTGAAAAGGAATAAATATGAGCTGTGCCGAAATAGTTCTGCGCCTAAATGGGTCTGCGGCAAAATGGGCTGCACCAAACGGGCCACGCCAAATCACTCGCGCCAAAATGGCTGCGCCGAATGATTCCAGACCAAAGTTGTTGTGTGGTGGGCAGGAGGAAGGCAATGCACAAAAAGGAATGCACAAGTTTCTCCTCGTCATAGATAACAATCGATAACTCCTCGTCATAGCCTCCTTTGCTGGAGGACAAAATATAGTATATCCCTTTGTTTTCGTATTTGGAACTTTATACCTGATTTGTACTTCTTGAGTAAACACATACAGAGTGAGATGTTTCCACACAGTCCCTAAAAGTAATGAATTGTTAACATATTCACGGAATTTCACTGTACAAAAAGAGCCTCTTTAGCCCAACTCTCCCATTTTACTCTCAAAAGTGAAATCCATTTGGGTCCATTGTCATACACTTTTAAATTTTTATTTTTCCAAATAGTATATCAACTTCCCTTCCAAAAATAACGATTGCAGTTTTTCTTTTTATCTCAACTTCTTGCACTAAAAAGTATTTTAGGGAGAGGTTCTCCCAGCTTTGGCTGAAGATTACTGGACCTTTAGGGTGCAGTTGTTTCACTTGATGTTCAGGGATTTCTGCTGATCTGCCAATGAAGATATAGTAGGCGATCAAGAGAATTCAGAAGAATTTTTCTCCTATTATTCCAAGTTCACCTAAATTAAATGTTTGCATCTGCTGAGTACCATCTCTTCTGTCTTTGTATTTCATACTAAGTCTTCATTTCTACTACTGCTGTTGAATCAGACGTCTTACTTTGACCCATCTTACTTCTGCAAACACCTCCGGTCCATGAACTCTACAGATCAATTCCACCTCTTATGCACAGCAATGTGTCACTGTAGTGCCGCAGTGACTCTAGTCATTGTGATATACCTTCAATTGCCAGAGCCTTAGGCATTGAAATTCCCTCTGTAAACTTTTCTTCTTAAGGTTCTCTTTACAACTTACTTCTTAAATAGGTTTTTCGTTACGAATCTTTTTGAGTGGCTTGGTGTGAAATTTTTTAGGCTAATACTCATGAGAGACACCTTGCGTTGCTTAACTCCATTACAGACAGATTGGATAATTTATTAAATATGTTTGCTTATGAGTATACCTGTTTTTCCTGTCCTAGTGAGGTATCTAATGCAACATATTTCCACTTGCCACGGTCTCCTTTCCATTCTTGTACTGTAGCAACGGTGGGTTTTTCAAGCTCCAGGCATATCTGAGGAAATGAAACATTGGAGAAGGTTAATAATGTGAAGGTGCTGAGCTGGTGCCCTCTATCAGTGGAGATGTTGGAAGGCACAACAGCCTGCCTGATGGTGGAGATGGAAGAGCTATATTTGCGGTGCTACTAGGTCAGAGAATAGGAGATCCCCGATTGGGGCTGTTAACCTGGTCCAATCCAGAAGCCCTCGCTGACAGATATAAACAGGAGTGTCAGAGCTTCCGTTCACTCTGAGAAGGACTCTCCAATTTGTGTCAGGGAGGGGACTAGCTCTGTGCTGGCTGGACCACAGTCTGTGTGTCACTGCTGCTGTTGGTTTCTGCTTTGTTTTGGAGAATCTGATTCTGAAACTGGCTGGTTTGCAAGGCCAGTTTTGTTAACTGGTATCCCTTGTTTTTGTTTTCCTTCAGGAAAAACAAACACACAAAAACAATAAAGAAAATCAAAAAAGAACAAATATCTTCTCTGGCAAAGGGCTGGGGGGTGGGGGGCGGGGAAGGGGAAGAAACTCTCCTCCTCCAAAACACAGAGATGGGCAGCAGGAACACACTGACTATAGCTGAGCCAGCACAGTCAGTCCTCTAAACTGAGGAGATTCTAAATCTCCTGGTTATATCTCCCTCCCACCCCACTACTACCGCTTCACAGCAGTAGTGCTTATATTTTCTCCAGTACCCATGATATGTGTGTGTGTGTGTGCGCATGCGCGCAAGTGTACAACACACTGAAAGACAACGGATGTAAATCTTTATTCTTTTTCAACCACCAGGAAGAAAGGAAACATCAGAGTGTCCAGTGACAAGCAGTGCCCTTCTCATCATAGGGCAATGCTGTGTGAGCTATTCCTTTTTTCCAAACTGCTTAAACTTCACAGTCAATGTGTTTTAATTCTCATTAGGGAACTGTTGTCTGACTGGCTGGTTATAGCCTGTGTGTTACTCTTTTCTGTTGTACTTTGAGAAAAGGATTATAGAGTCCTAGAGATGTACAGCATGGAAACAGACCTTTCTGTCCAACCTGTCCATGCCGACCAGATATCCCAACCCAAACTAGTCCCACCCGTCAGCACCCAGCCCATATCCCTCCAATTCGTATACTTATCCAGATGCCTTTTAAATGTTGCAATTGTACCAGCCTCCACCACTTCTTCTGGCATCTCATTCCATACACATACCATCCTCTGTGTGAAAACGTTGCGCCTTGATTTTGTGACAGGGCTTAGCCCTTGCACTCTGGTTTTCTTTGTTTTGGTTTGGAATGTACTTTCACATTTTTGGTGTTTGGACTGAGCCCTTGTGAGAAAATACATCTTTCCAGATGAGCTGATCTGTAATGGTAGGCCTGGCCCTTTGTGGCTGACTTGGCCTCTACAAAGATTGAACACCTGTGTGCGTGTGCTTGGAGGTGAGAAATTGCTGTATCCTGGAGTGGACTCTGCATCCTGGAGTGGACCAAACCCCTGTGAGTTAACTGCGCCTTTACAATGTACTGTGTTCCTGAGAGTGGGCCTGGTCCTTTAGATGGACCAGGCCTCTGTGGAGCCTGAACACCTGCATGTGTGCTGTGGACTCTTTTTCGGGAGTGGACCAAACTCCCATGAGTTAACTGCAGCTTCACAATGTAATGTGTTCCTGTGAGTGGACCTGGTTCTCGATGTATGGGCCAGGCCTCTAAAGAGACTGAACACCTTTGTGTGTGCTGCGGGATGTGCATTTTCTGCCTTTAGGCATGGACTCTGCCTTGGTACTGGAAACTGTATTGTGAGGATTTTGTGAATTCTGTCAATGTATGTGGATTATGTAATTAATTGCATTGGAGTGTGGGCCAGTCGGCTAGTCAGTACGTGGGGCGGATGGGAGTTGGAGGGTCGATGATTGGTCTGGGGGACAATGGGCTGGGGGTGTCTGTTAGAATGCAGAGTGGCTGGGGAATAGGCAGCTGAAAACGTGCCAGTAGGAAAGCTGGATAGGGGAGGAGCAGCCAGTACGCGAGCTGGCTAGGGGTCAGAGGGTTGATGACCGGCCTGGAGAAAAGCAGGAGGGGCCTGTCAGTACATGGGGCAGGCAGGGCCAGGCAACTGATAGTGTCCTTGCACGAAGTCTGGTATAAGGCAGGCCGGTTAGTATGTGGGAAGGCTGATCCAGATGGTTGATGGCAGCCTGTAGGAAGGCCGGGGGAGGACTGGTCATGATGCAGGGAGGCTGGGAATTGAACAGCCGATGGCCGGTCTGAGGGAACGCTGGCCATGGGAAAGGGTCAGTCAGTACGTGGAGTGACTGTGTGCTGGAAGGCTGACAGCCCAACTGTAGGAAAGCAGGTCAGGGGTGGCTGGTTAGTAAGCAGGGTAACCGGGAGCTGTTGGCCATCAATTGTGCCGGAGGAAAGCAGGCCGGGGAGGGTCAGTCAGTACGCAGGGTGACCGGAGACCGAAAGGCCAACAGCGAGCTCGTAGGAAAGCCGTTCGGGGTAGTCTGGTCGGAACGTGGGGCGACTGGGAGATGAGTGATTGATGACCAGTCTGGAGAAAAGCGAACCTGGGAGGGTCAGTTTGTATGCAGGGCGGCCAGAGACTGGAAGGCCGATGACTGTCCTGCAGGAAGGCTAGCCAAGAACTGTCTGATCAGTATGGGGTGTGGACTGGTGTCAGGTGCCTTTTTTTTATAGCTATAGTGGGTCTGTGTTCTAAGCACTGTTTCCTATTTGATTGCACTGTCTTGTCTGTGCTTGTTACTGTTACCCTTGACTGGAAGTGGGATTTGAGGATTGTCCTCATCTCCCTGAAAACTGGTTGAACAATAAAGTTTGGAGTTTGGCTTTGCAGCCTTTTCCCCTATATATAGTGGGTTTTTTTGTGAACTGCTTCTTTCTCTTTATTGTTAACTGCATTTTGTACTGTTTAACAAAATAGAGGAGTGTCAGAAGTTCCGTTCACTCAGAGGTAGCTCTAAGGGAGCTGGCTCAGTGCACATGTAAATACAATAAAGTGTAACATGATGACAGGATACCAACTTCTGTGGAATTATTTCAGATCCATTTCACGTTCAGTCACTGTCTTAATAGTCAAACATAACTATCACTTTCCACATTGCAAGTTCCCAAAGGAGTGGAATGAACAACTCTGACTTTTCTGATTTGAGGAATGTTGGCTGATTCACAGAGAATTTAGGCTCAAATCAGGTCACGTGAATTCTTGCTTTGAATTTTCATCCAGGAGTAGGAGAGATCCACATCCAGGTCATTCTGCTATAATGTGCATTCTGTTATTTCCGAAATGTGATAGATGAATTGGGGACCTGTTTCTAAAATGCAAACTTTTGAAACGTGTTGGCTGTAATGTGATTACATCGCCAATGCGTCAAGCGCTGCTTCTAAAATGCAATTTTTCTATAATGCGGGGTTGCACAAGAACGCAATCATTGTGGTGTAGAAGAACTATGTGTAGTTCTTTCTTACTCCTGATAATTGTTGTTATCTTAGTGGGTGAGATTATTTTCTCTTCATCCCCTTCCTCCAACTCACAACAATGTGGCTTGAAACAAACTCCAACCATTCATGTGTTGTAACCAGTCACAATGGTTAAGGGTCAACTCACTGGAAATGCCCAACAAACGGTTTAAGCCTGATCATTCCTACTGCTTCATGGTGGACAAACCTGAGTTTCACTGAGTGGTAGCCAGGCTTCCACCCACCATACGGTAAAATAAAAATGTCACTCCGAGGTTCAGGCACCACTATATTGCAGCATCATGTCAGAGAATCACGGAATGAAATCTGCATACAAGCAGGCCAATCATCCTGTCAGGTCAGACCTGGCTTTCTGTAAGAGCTGCCAAGCCTGTCTTTTCCCTGTAGTCCTGCTGTTTAGATAACTATCCAACATCTGTCAGAAGGCAAACGGCTGACTCTGCCTTCAGCACATTGTCAGGTACTGCATTCCAGATACTCACCACTCACTGCGCAACAGTCTTTATCCTCCTGTTGCCTCTGGCTCTTTTGCCGACAAGCTTAAATCATTGCCTTCTGCTTTTCAATCCTACCATCACAGAGACTCGTTTCTATCCATGTGTCCAAATGATTCGTGTCATGGTGCTTTAAAGGATTCATTGATTTGGTGTACTCTGTTCTCTACTCTTCTACACCCATTTTAAAATCACTCCCTTAAACTTGTTTTTCCTGTTGTAATTTATTTGACTTGTGAGTATTTTCACAAGCCTTCAATTCTACACAACAGACACCTCGGTCAGTATCCTCTTTGTGCACAGTTGTTGTAAATATTTAAAATGGTCTAAAGTTGTTTAGAAATAAAGGACTTCCAAAGAAACCACGGAAATAGTCACCGCAGGCCCACAACATGTCCAGTGAACTGATGCCTGTCTTTGGAATAAGCTGACAGAAGGGATTTCCCTCATCTACCTCCCTCAGCATGCTACTCAATCCCAGGCAGCTTGCTGGGTTGGAGTTGTGTGGAGCACCTCATTAATTAGGAGATTCTGAAAAAGGAACTGCAAGAAGATCTGGCATTAGATCAGGGAAGTAATTTGTGGTTTGTGTGGAGTTTGTGGATTCCAGGCACCTTGGCTATAGCTCGCTGAGACTGACTGGGATTTTCCCGAGCTAGGAGAGCTCCTGGTCACTTGCCAAAATCCTGCTGAGTATAATGTAGACACAGAATACCATGGGTGTAACGCCCCACAATGGCAACGGATGGTTGTGTGTCAAAACAAGCAGTCCATTTGGGCACAGTCCGCTGTCCGTTGGCTTGCCTGGGGAATAGTATTTCCCTTCTAAGCAGTTGAAGGTGGAATCAACGGAGATACACAATGAAGGTTACTTTACTGCTTCAGAGGCATATTTGGAGCACAGATCAGGATGGTTTTGCATTGTTGTTGGAGATTTAAAAAATTACGGACCAAGATTACAGAACTTCCTCAGTGAATCCCTACAGTATGGAAGCAGGCCATTTGGCCCACTGAGTTCACCTTCATCCTCCAAAGAGCATCCAACCTGACCCACCCCTGCAACCCCCCACTTCCCATGACTAATCCACCTAGCCTGCACATCCCCGAATACTATAGGCAATTTAGCACGGCCAAACCATCTAACTTGCACATCTTTGCAATGTGGGAGAAAACTGGAGCACCCAGAGGAAACACACACCACACAGTCAGTCGCCCAAGGCTGGAATCAAACCGGAGTCCCTGACACTGAGGCAGCAGTGCTAACCACTGCGTCACCAATCCATCCAATCAATTAGCAGAATACATAAAGTCTCGTTCACTAAACAGGAATTGAAACCCGATTGTGGCAGGAAAGCGCCAAATCCTAACCATTAGACTGCCAGGGAAGGTGGTAGGTAGAAGGTTCCTGATCTGCATTTCCAGGCAATACCAAAGCCACACAAAGAACTGGTCAGACAGAAAGGTACCAGCAAGAGCAATGCTCCCAGGACAAGACAATGGAAGTACCTCACCACTTCAGGAGGAGAGATTAACACCTACCTGCGAAGAAGAAAGAAACCTCCAGAACCAGAGATACTATCAGAATGTTGCTTGGGGTAGGGTGGGAAGAGGTGTAATTCATCCTAGCTCTTGCAAAAAATGCCATCCCGTATTCCCAATTCCTCCGCCTCCGCTGTATCTGCTCCCAGGAGGATCAGTTCCACTGCAGAACACACCAGATCGCCTCCTTCTTCAGAGACCGCAATTTCCCTTCCCACACGGTTAAAGATGCCCTCCAACGCATCTCGTCCACATCCCGCACCTCTGCCCTCAGACCCCACCCCTCCAACCGTAACAAGGACAGAACCCCCTGGTGCTCACCTTCCACCCCACCAACCTTCGCATAAACCAAATCATCCGCCGACATTTCCGCCACCTCCAAAAAGACCCCACCACCAGAGATTTCCCTCCCCACCCCTTTCCGCCTTCCGCAAAGACCGTTCCCTCCGTGACTACCTGGTCAGGTCCACGCCCCCCTACAACCCACTCTCCCATCCTGGCACTTTCCCCTGCCACTGCAGGAACTGTAAAACCTGTGCCCACACCGCCTCCCTCACCTCTATCCAAGGCCCTAAAGGAGCCTTCCACATCCATCAAAGTTTTACTTGCACATCCACTAATATCATTTATTGTATCCGTTGCACCCGATGCAGTCTCCTCTACATTGGGGAGATTGGGCGCCTCCTAGCGGAGCGCTTTAGTGAACACCTCCGGGACACCCGCACCAATCAACCACACTGACCCGTGGCCCAACATTTCAACTCCCCCTCCCACTCTGCCAAGGACACGGAGGTCCTGGGCCTCCTTCACTGCCGCTCCCTCACCACCAGATGCCTGGAGGAAGAACACCTCATCTTCTGCCTCGGAATACTTGAACCCCAGGGCATCAATGTGGGCTTCAACAGTTTCCTCATTTCCCCTTCCCCCACCTCACCCTAGTTCCAAACTTCCAGCTCAGCACTGTCCCCATGACTTGTCTGGACTTGTCCTACCTGCCTATCCCCTTTTCCACCTATCCACTCCACCCTCTCCTCCCTGACCTATCACCTTCATCCCCTCCCCCACTCACTCATTGTACTCTTTGCTCCTTTCTCCCCACCCCCACCCTCCTCTCGCTTATCTCTCCACGCTTCAGGCTCACTGCCTTTATTCCTGATGAAGGGCTTTTGCCCGAAACGTGGATTTCACTGCTCCTTGGATGCTGCCTGAACTGCTGTGCTCTTCCAGCACCACTAATCCGAGCATGTCAATATCATCCGATCTAGTTTGTGTGGTCTCTATTGGACAAAATTTTTCCGACAGTCAACCTCCCACAACAGTCGTACTGCAGTCAGGACTCCAATTCGAACAAAGCCTAAAATCTAAGGTTTGGGCCTCCTGAGCTGATATTGACCAACATTTTGGATCTCTTGAATTCCCTATTTTTTTTTGTTTGATTTATAGGAGTAATAATTTTGATCGCTCTGAAACTAAACACACTCTGTGCGCAAAGTTCTCCGTGTGCATAGGGTGAGTGAACTGTCTGTCTCCCAAGTCCCAACTGGGAGTTGTCACGTGTTATCTCTGCCAGTTTCTCCAAAGGTTGATTGTCGACTACAAATGGAAAATGCTGGAAATATTCAGGAGGTCAAAGTTCATAGTGCAACTCATGACTGTGACTTGCTAACCCCAAGATAACAGGAATACTTGACTGGACTGTCATATGCTGGAGCCTCAGTTACACCCTGCCACTGATACAGAAATGCCTTGAATGGAAAATGTCCCACTACGTCGATGTTATCTTGTGGAAATGGCAGAAACCACAGGAGGTAACAGCCCAGTCAAGGCAAACATTACACTGTGGAAAATTCCCCTTTAAAGTGAGTAAGATGTTGGGAGTATTTACACACATGAGATTCCAGGGATGAGGAACTTCAGGCATGTAGATAGATTGGAGAGGATGGGACAATTTTTTTTTCCCTGAGAAAGAGAAGGTTAACGGGAGATGTGATAGACAGATTAGACAGGGAAAAACTGCTTCCATTGGTGGTTCTACTGCTGCTGCAAAAAAAGGACACTTGTTTCAAGGTAATTGGCAAAAGCAAAATTGGAAACATGAGAAAAAGCTTTTTCTCAAAGCAGTGGTTAAGCACTGGAATGCACTAAGATGACTAAATATTTTCATAATTTTCCAGGTACAGGTTCTGTCAAAGGAAAGGATTGGATTATCTTAAAAAGAATGGCCTCTTTCAGCTTGCAATTATATACTATACATTATGTATTTATGCTTTTCATGTAAAACACAGTTAAATATAAAAACCAGCGGGGACTTACCTTTTCCAAAGCATCTTCATCCAGTATTTCCTGTACCGCCAATAATTTAATCCTGCCAAAGACACAACCTGACATCAGTCATTTTACCGAGAGGCCGAGTGAATGTTGCTCATTCCCAGGGAGGCAGGACTGAGATCAGAACTACAGAATCTTACATTGTTGGAGAATGCAGAGTTGTGGGACAGAGAACCTCAACTCTGCAAGGTGCCTGTGTCCAAGATTTCGCTGAAGACAGAGTCTGACTGGCACCAGTTACCCACCAAGGATGCCTAGCTAATTTGGCTTTGTTACAGCCACAGTTGAATTGGTGTCACTACTAAAACGTGCAATTGCAAACAAATGCCACCCCCCCATCCCATCCGACCCCACAAATCAGTGAGGCCGAAGCCCGGAACTGGTTTTTCCAACAACATCACTTAATTCCACCCCTCTTCCACAGAGCTGTGTGTATCACAGGGTGAAAGACAGGCTCCCCTCCACATCGTGGCCACCTCTGTCAGGTCAGTGTTTTGTTTTACAATGGTGTCATTCTTCAGCAGGCATTTTCTGCCTAGTGCCTACAGGAAGTGTCCAGCCAGACATCATGAATTGTCCTCTGACCTGGCCTCCCAATTCTGCTGCATACTTAATCAGTCTTGGCTCCTGGGGGCAGCTTTGTACCTGGTCACTTCCTGGATAATTGCAATCGATACCCCACTCGGCCATTTTCTGGTGTTCCCAATATGGGAACTGAAGCCACTCATGATCCTGGACCCGATTTGGAAAACCCAGCCCCAACTAAATCACTTGACAAGCAAACATCAATGGGATTACATGTAGAAAGGGCAACTTGGCTCATTTGGTGAATGCCAGTTGTCATGCTATATATGAGTCTCCTCTCATTCTAGTTTATTTAACATTAATAACTTGGACGATGGGACCTGAAGGTATTCCTAAAATACATCAAAGAATCCCTACAATGTGGAAGAAGGCCACTCAGCCCATTGAGTCCACAGCAACCCTCTGCATCCCACCCAGACTCATCCCACCCCTGTAACCCTGCATTTCCCATGCTAATCCACCTAACCTGCACAGCGAGTCAGAGGTGTACAGTCTTGACTGGGAAGGATGTTCCCTCATGTGGGAGTATGTCCTCATTTAACAAAGTAAATGTTCACCCATTTAAGACAGCAATCAAGAACAATTTTTTTTCCTCAAATGCAATTGGAACGATCTGCCCTGAAAGGCAAAGCAAGCAGAATCTTTGTACATCTTTAAGCAGAGGTGGATAGATTTTGGATTAGCAAGTGGGACAAAGGATATTGGAGAAGGTGGGAACATGGACTAATCAGATCAGCCATAACTTTACTGAATAGTAGAGCAGGCTCAAGAGGCAAAAACATCTACTTCTGCCCTACATTCATATGGTTAATCTGATCAACAAAAATGTCTGTTCCTTTCTCTCTCATTTACTCATTCAGCTTCTGCTTAAATACATCAAAATTAATTTGATCTCCTCTTACTTTAGTTTTGATTATTGTTTACCAAATAACCATATCCAGGGATAATTTGGGGAGCAAAACTAAATTTTATTCAGGCAAGTATGTACAGACAGAAGTTAATAATTAAGGGAGAAGAAACACAAAGAATGGTTGATCAAATCGTCATTGGGTAATACAGAACTGGAGTATTGCTGAAAACAAGCACTTCTTATTGAAACGTTTCATTTGCACTCAAAAGCACAAATCACAAGATCACCAATAAGGGGAGGTATCGGAAAAGTCTGAACAACAGGTGAAACTCGCTGTTTCATGCTCTTGCAAATGAACTGTGTTCACCCTAACTGGATGCTGTCAAACCAAAAAGACACACTGCCAATCACACAAATAGTAATATGGCATAAGAATTGTAATGCTACTGTGACGCTAATATGTAGACTGTACAGCCCAAAGACTGGCTGATCATATTGCAAAAGCACGTTCCTTCGACTGTTTGCACCAAGCAAGGTACTGACCATACACAACAAGCCTGTGTTTGCAAAAACCACTATAGCATCCATCATTAGATGTGATTCTGCAATTGAACAACATTTTCTGGATAATCCTGAGTGTGTTAAATGACAACCAATTTCAGATTGCACTCTTGTACATTTGCATGCACTGGAAATGATGTATATTCACACACGTATTTGCTCTGATCTTTGCTAACAGAAAGAACATGTACATTTAATGTGCTTGTTTCAACTCAAGTGACAGCTAACCACTGGTTCATTTCTCAGGACAATGCTGTGACCAATTAGATCATAGGGTTTATTACAGTAGCAACGAAGTCAGGTTATTAATAAGGACTAGCCTCTATTGTATCTGAGACTAAAGCTCTTCAGTAGGACACAAAGTCATGAATGAGCCATGGGAAGAGTGGAATTCCTGAAGTAGGAAGTACCTGACTCAGCTCTCCCTTCTTGGGATCATGACCATGTAAGAGGAGTGTGACTATTCTGCCACTCACAACGTTTATGGGGACCTCCAGCGTCAATGGAACCCGATCCAACTAGTTTTAGCCTGTGGAATCGGCAGGGATGTTGAATTTCAGTTAGATTCTGTTGTGAACCTTGAGGAAAGTTAGGTTCACAAACTTTGAAAGACAACAGTTTTGAGGAGCTTTAGAAGTTAAAACATTGCTGCTCTTTGATCCTCAAATCAAAGAGCAATCAAATGGTTGCCAGAAGACTGGCTACACTATGCCGATAGCCCTAATGTTGGAAAATTGGTCAGCTGACTGACCACAGGGACGGGTGGGAGGATAAAAGAGCATTACTGATAAATATTTTGATAAATAATAAACTGCTGAAGAAATGCACTAGATTTGGTAGCATCAGTGGAGAGGGACACAGAGTTAATGCTTGAGCACAAAATGACTCTTCTTCAGAAAATGACAGAACTTTTAATTTGATTTCCTTCCACTTCACCAGATTTGCTTTCTTGAATATGGTGAAGGTAGTCCCAAGATCTGACCGAGTTTGGTGGATGGGTGGAATAAAGAATTTTGACCTGTTTATTAGAATATCCACCCTAGGGCAAATACTGAACTCAAACTGGTCTCTCAAATGCTGGATAGAGCCTTCAGTTATTCAGCACAGCATCGTCGTAAAAGCAGAATTGCTTTTACTTATGCAGATTTTAAGAGGAAATTCAATGTGTTGTGTTGACTCAATAATGTTAATTCACCTTTCTGTAATGGGTCAATTGTGATTACTTCATGTTGTATTGATCGAAACAGCCACGAGCATGGCTAGCAATATGTAACTGCAACTCGTTGCACGGTTACAACACATCAGTGAGGACAGATTGCTTTGTACTGGAAACACCTTGACATAGATGAACTGGTTATATGTCTTAATGCTGTTACATATGTTGGTTAGGAGAAGGTGAGGACTGCTGATGCTGGATATCAGACTTGAGAGTGTGCTGCTGGAAAAGCACGGCCGGTCAGGCAGAATCCAAGGAGCAGGAGTTGCAATGTTTCGGATAAAAGCCCTTCCTCAGCAATGAGGCTTGTGGGCCGGTTGGGTGGGGTGGGGGGTGGGTGGATGCTGAGAGATAAATAGGAGGGAGGTGGGGTTGGGGGTAGCTGAGAATGTGCTAGGGAGATCAAAATCATAAAAGATGATTTTGATATAAAAATCACAAAGAGACAGACCCTTCGGTCCAACTCAGCCATGCCGATCAGATATCCCAAGCCAATCTAGTCCCACCTGCCAGCACCTGGCCTGTATCCTTCCAAACCCTTCCTATTCATATACCCATTCAGATGCTTTTTTAAATGGTGTAATTGTACCAGCCTCCACCTCTTCCTCTGGCAGCCCATTCCAAACACGCATCACCCTCTGCGTGAAAAAGATGCCCCTTAGGTCTCTTTTATATCTTTCCCCTTTCACCCTAAACCTATGTTCTCTAGTTCTGGACTCCCCCACCCCAGGGAAAAGACTTTGTCTATTTACCCTATCCATGCCCCTGATAATTTTATAAATCTCTGTAAGGTCACCCCTCAGCCTCCGATACTCCAGGGAAAACAGCCCTAGCCTATTCAGCCCCTCCCTATAGCACAAATCCTCCAACCTTGGCAACATCCTTGTAAATCTTTTCTGAACCCTTTCAAGTTTCACAACATCCTTCCGATAGAAAGGAGACCAGAACTGCACGCAATATTCCAAAAATGGCCTAACCCATGTTCTGTACAACCGCAACATGACCTCTCAACTCCTGTACTCAATACTCTGACCAATAAAGGAAAGCATTTCTTCACTATCTTATCTACCTGTAAATCTCCTTTCAAGATGCTATGAACCTGCACTCCATATTCTCTTTGTTCAGCAACATTCCCTGGGACCTTAACATTAATTGTATAAGTCCTGCTAAGGTTTGCTTTCCCAAAATGCAGCGCCTCGCATTTATCTAAATTAAATTCCATCTGCCACTCCTCAGCCCTTGGCTCATCTGATCAAGATCCTGTTGTAATTCAAGGTATAATTCTTCACTGTCCACTACACCTCCAATTTTGCTGTCATCTGCAAAATTACTAACTATACCTCTTAAGCTCACATCCAAATCATTAATATAAAATGACGAAAAGTAGTGGACCCAGCACCGATCCTTGTGGCACTCCACTGGTCACAGACCTTCAATCTGAAAAACAACCCTCCATCACCACCCTCTGTCTTCTACCTTTGAGCTAGTTCTGTACCCAAATGGCTAGTTCTCCCTACAGAGGAGATGATAGGTTAGAGAGGAGGGTGGAGCAGATAGATGGGACAGGTCAAGAGGGTGGTGTCGAGTTGGAGGCTTGGGACTTGGATAATATGGGGGGGCGGGGGGGGGGGGAAGGAAAATGACGAAACTGGCGAAATCCACATTGATCCTGTGTGGGGGAATATGAGGTGTTCTTCCTCCAGGCATCGGGTGGTTAAGAGTTTCGCGATGGAGGAGGCCCAGGATCTGCATGTTCTTGGCTGAGTGGGAGCGGAGTTGAAATGTTCAGCCACGTGGCGGTGGGGTTTGTTCATGCGGGTGTCCCAGAGATGTTCTCTGAAACGATCCACAAGTTGGCGCCCTGTCTGCTTGATGTAGAGGAGACCACATTAAGTGCAATGAGTACGGTAGATGACATTGGTGGAGATTCAGGTCCTTCCACGTTCGACAGAAATTTACCGGTACCTCCACCAATGTCATCTACTGTATCCGTTGCACCCAATGTGGTCTCCTCTACATCAGGGAGATAGGATGCCAATTTGCAGATCGTTTCAGAGAACATCTCTCAGACACCCGCACCAACCAACCCCACCCCACTGAACACTTCAACTCCCCCTCTCACTCTACCAAGGACATGCAGGTCCTGGGCCTCCTCCGTCGCCAAACCCTTACAACCTGACGTCTGGAGGAAGAACGCCTCATCTTCCACTTTGGGACCCTGCAACCATTCGGGATGAATGTGGATTTCACCAGTTTCCTCATTTCCCCTACCCCCACATTATCCCAGTCCCAAGCCTCCAACTCGGCGCCGCCCTCTTGACCTGTCCATCACCTTTCCCATCTATCTGCTCCACCTTCCTCTCCAAATGATCACCTTCTCCCCCACCTTCATCTACCTATCTCATTCTCAGCTACCCCACCCCCTCCCATTTATCTCTCAGCACTATGTCCCACAAGCCTCATTCCAGATGAAAGGCTTATGTCTGAAACGTTGGTTCTCCTGCTCCTTGGATGCTACCTGGCCTGCTGTGCTTTTCCAGCACCACATTCTCGACAGATGTTGGTTCGTGTGGTATGACTATTACATTGGTCTACACCTCAACAATTATAGGAAATTAGTTTGATTTAGACATTTTGATCGCATGGTGAGGTGTTAGGTAACCAAATATTTATTTACCCTTTTCTTTCCATAGGGCTTTTATTTTGAAAAATCATTCACATTTTGGGGCATTTTAAAATTATGTCCTTCTGTTTTTCACCTTGATTGGTTCTTTCCAAACTCAATCACCATCTTCTATCTGTATTCAGTTTTGAAACAATAATATGATTCTCAAGGTGTCTTTCACTGACTGGGTGAAAAGTCATTCTGGGAAATTAGCTGAAGCCAGAAATCGAAAAAATCTGTTCATAACTGATGTTAAGGCTATGATGAAACTAATGGGGGTGGTGTGGATGATATTTAACTTCTGTGGCAGCGTGGAGAGGGAAAGAGTAGATCAGCTGCTGAAATAGAGAGCAGTTTGGGTGATCTTTCTATTCATTTCTTATCATCTGTTGATGATAAAAGGTGCTTATCACCTTATTTCACCAGGGTTTCTACTAAAATTGTGTGGAAGATTTTTTTCTCATTATTTATTTGGGATGTGGGCATCTACCTGGGATTTACTGCCAATCTCATCCAAACGACTTAGAATGTAAGAAAGTAAGAAATAGGAGCAGGAGTACACCGTCTGGCCCCTTGAGCCTGCTCCGCCATTCAGCAAGATCATAGCTGATCTTTCCGTGGATTCAGCTCCAGTTATCCATCTGCTCACCAAAACCCTTAATTCCTTTACTGTTCAAAAATCCATCCATCTTTGCCTTAAAAACATTCAACGAGATAGCCTCAACTGCTTCAGTGGACAGGGAATTCCACAGATTCACAACCCTTTGGGCGAAGACGTTCCTTCTCAACTCAGTCTTAAATGTGCTCCATTTTATTTTGAAGCAATGCCCCCTAGTTCTAGATTCACCTGCCAGTGGAAATAACACCCCTGCTTCTTACCTATTGCCTTCATAATTTTACTTGTTTATATAAGATTCACCCCTCATTCTTCTAAATTCCAATCAGTTTAGTCTCAATCTACTCAATTTCTCCTCAAAAGACATACTGGGTCACCTCAGAAAGCAGCTCAGAGCCAGCCATATAAAATGTGGAGGAGGTGAGACCAGACCAGATTTGACCAGCAGGCCTGTTTTATGAAAGGAACCCTGTGAACAATTTAGGGAATCACGACCTCCTGCCAGCTACACAATCCCATTTCCTGAGCCAGAGTTATTCTTCCAGATTCTCCCTCAGACTGAACTCAATTCCACACTGCCCTTTCTGGTTTTCCAAGTTAAGCAACTACGGGCAATACTCTCAGTCCATTCAGGAGAAACCTTCTGGAAATTCCAGGTTACTGTTCTGAGGGAATTGATGCATTAAAGGGGAATATAGACATACTTCTGTGGAGAAGAATTATTTGGAAGGTTCAGCTGATTGGGTGAGAAGTGGGGGGGGGGGGGGGGGGGCAGGAGGTTCAAGTCTGGATGGTTTGAGTTATAAGGAGGGGCTGGATAGGCTGGAATTTTTTTCCCCTGGAGCACCAGAGGCAGACGGATGATCTTATAGTGGTTTACAAAATCATGAGGGTCTAGATAAGTCTAGGTCTTTTCCCCAAGGTAGGGGAGTCCAAAACTAGAGGGCATACTTTTAAGGTGAGAAGGGAAAGATTTAAAAAGGTACCTGAAGGCAACTTTTTTTTCCAGAGGGTGCTGTGTGTATGGAATGAGCTGAAAGAGGAAGCGGTGGTGGCTGGTACAATTATAACATTTAAAAGGCATGTGGATGGGTACATGGATAGGAAAAAGGTTTGGAGAGATAAAGGCCAAATGCCGGCAAATAATACTAGTTCAGTTTAGGAAACCTGGTCAGCTTGGACGAGTTGGACCGAAGGCTCTGTTTTCGTTCTGTATGACTCTAAGTGGCAATTGGACCAAATAGTCAGAACTAATTTAATTCTACAAGTGAGTGAAGTTGTGACGAACCCATTTTCCAGCAGTGTCAAGCAGATGACTTCCCTCACTCCCGGATTATTGATCTTGTCCAATGTGAGGCTGTGCAGGTTCCAAGTGCCAATACGGACTACCTTCCTCCCGTCAAAAATCCCAGTGAAGGCCTCCTCAGCCGGGTTCCAAACCGGGGTGAACCGATCGCAAGTGCCGTGGCTCAGGCTGAGGTCCTGCAGGCTGTAGTAAGAGGACATTGGTTTGGGCCTGTCGCCCAGCCGGGCACACGAATGAGAGGGAGCCAGCCTGGGAAAGGAGACGCTGACTTTGGGCCTGATCGCGCTCAGCAAAGGCGCGTCCAGGCCGTCCACCTGCAGCAGGCCGTCCACGTGCTTGAAAGGCCCGTGCAGGGCGCGGTAACGGACGATCCGCTGCGCGAGATCCTGGGCGATGCCCAGCGACGCCACGAGCTGCTGCTCCGAGGCGACGTTGGCGTCCACTCGGGTGGAGGACAGCAGGTCGAAGCTGGACAGGCTGCCCACCGGCTGCGAGGAGCCGCGGCTGCTCACGCAGATCTCCGGCCGGATCTGTTGGAGCCTCGCAGCCCCTACCCCCGGCGCCAAAGCCATGTCCTCGACTTTGCGGAAGCCCCCGATCTTGTGGCGGTAAACCACGACGTTGTGCGCCAGGGTCCGGTTGATGCCCTGCAGGGTCATCAGCTCCTCCTCGGTGGCCGTGTTGATGTTAACCCGGTTGTAGGAAGCGTCCGCAAAGCTCCACGTCCCGCTGAGGTAAGGCCCTTGGTTCCGTCTTCGGCCCTTCAGGTGCGAAGGTCTCGGTTCGTGCTGGAGCGGCTGGTGACGGCTCAAGTGGTCGCCCATTTCACTTGGTCTTCCTGTAGGAGAAAGGCACCATCATTCCTTTACACTCACCAACAGCAGGCACAGAACCCACTCAATTGGCCAATTCTAAAAGCAACTTTGGTTATATCCTAAGCAATTGCTGGACCTGGGAAACAAGGAATTGGCAATAAATCAGTGCACAAATTACCCACATGCCCCTTCCAGTTAAAAGCAGTGATACAAGGCACGAGTTCTCCAGAGCAGTGAAAAGTGACTAATCCATCTCCACATTGTCAGTCCAGAGACCCGGGTAATGTTCTGGGGACACAGGTTCGAATTCTGCTGTGGCAGATAGTGGAATTTGAAAGTGAGGAAAATCTGGAAGTAAGAGTCTAATGGTGACCATGAATTCATTGACTGATTTTTGTCAACAAAAAACAACCTGATTCCCTAATGTCCTTTAGGGAAGGTAACTGCCATCCTTATCTGGTCTGGAGTCCACACCCGCAGCAATGTCGTTGACTCTTAACTGCCCAGAAAGATTTGATAGTGCCTCCTTTTTAAAAATTATTCGTGCATGAGATGCTATCTAGGCCAGCATTTATTACAGTTAATGTTGCTGAACCAAAAGACCTCGGGATGCAAGTTTATAGTTCCTTGAAAGTGGACTCACAAATAGACAGGATGCTAAAGAAGGCATTTGGTACATATACCTTCATTGGTGGTACGTGTACTGGGTATTGGAGATGGGATATCATGTTGCACTTTTGGAATACTGGCCTTAGTTCTGGTCTCCCTGCTACAGGAAAGATATTGTTTAATTTGAAAGGGTGCGGAAAAAATTAACAAGGATACTGCCAGAAGTGGAGAGTTTGAGCTACAGGAAGATGGTGAATGGATGGGTTATTTTTCCTGGAGTGTCAGAGGCTAAGGGGTGATCTTATAGAGGTTTATAAAATCATGAGGGGCATGGAGAGGGTGAATAGCCAAGATGTTTTTCAGGGGTAGGGGAATCCAAAACTAGAGGGAATAGATTTAAAGTGACAGAGGAAAGATTTAAAAGGGACCTGAGGGGCAACGTTTCCACAGAGGGGGTGGTGTGTATGGAATGAGCTGCCACAGGCGGTGATGGAGGTGGATACAATTACAACATTTAAAAGGCATCTGTATGGAAGGGTTAGAGGGATATGGACTAAAGTCTGGCAAATGGGACTAGATTGGTTTAGGATACCTGGTCTGCATGGATGAATTGGATCGAAGGGTCTGTTTCCGAGGTATAACTTTATGACACTATGAACTCAATGAGTCTGAAGAGTTAATAAATCAATTAGTATCATAATTATTAAGCAGACTAGTATTTTAGTCCAGACATATTAATTAATTGAATTTTAAATTTCCCCATCAGTCATAGTGAGATTTGAACTCATCTGTGAAGTAATAATTCAGGCTATAGATTGCCAGAACAGTAACATTGATACTGTCCCATCGTTGTCCCCTCTGGCGTTTATGTCCAACATGCCACTTGAATAGAAAACTAGTACGACTTGAAATTTTGGCTAGCAATGACAGAAACCACTGATTGCATTGATTTTTCACATTTGATACTGCAGTAAACACTAGGATTGAGCAAGGGCATAGGGCGGAATGTCCAACAATGGACGTCTACAAAAATTAGAGCTGAACATGGAGCAAATTAAAACAAAAAGCAACTGTAGAGCCGAAAAGGCCTTTAGCTACAATTAGAGACTAGAATTTAAACAAATCAGCTCTGTAATTGGAGCTCTCCTGTTACCTCCCCCGCCCTACCACTCCCAGCTGAACAGTTTGCAGGTTAAACCTCGAGAAGACAAGCCCTTAATGATAGGCAGTTTGCTATTAAAACTGTAGTTGGTCTCAGGGGTATGGTTTCCCTCCAGTTGGATGCACTCACAATTGAACTAATAATCTTGGCGCCCTGTTACAGAGGAGAATTGGGAGCCTTCCATACTTCCTCAATCACCTGCCACTCCTCTGATGCATTCAAATATAAATTTACAGTAAGAAACTGCAAAGTAGTAAGCTTATATCCCACATTAACAATAATATTTTGTTGCAACAGTTACAAGTGATTTATTCATAAGCCCATGAATTAGTTAATGTTTTCACTTCAGTCCAATCCAGGCAACCAATCACAAGAACCGAAAAAAGATAGATCAAATCAAATGAAGGTTTACTCCATTTAGAGTCAAATCTTTAGTTTGGTGAAAGCCTACCTCTTGATTTTTTTTCCACTTAATTTAAAATTGTTGTTAATATACCAAACACTCCCCACCACATAAAAGCAAAATTTTGAGGATGCTGGAGGTCTGAAATAAAAACGGAAAGTACTGGAGAAACTCAGTAAGTCCGGCAGCATCTTTGGAGAGGGAAACAGAGTGAATGGTTTGAATTCAATGACTTCTTCAGAATTGAATGGGGCTAAATGATTTTTTTAATGTTGTTGTTGGCAAAGGGGAGGAATGGTGTATGGAACAGTGGGTGAAGGTATCCAGAGCAAAAGAAAGAAGTGAGTGCCAATGATAGGAAAGGAGTGATGTCAATGCAAAATAGGTGTTAATAATAGCTATCAATAGTCAAAAATAGGTTGGCTTTGCTGAGAACAAACCATGCAAACGAAATGGTGGAGAGGGGTAGATGTAATCTAAATGGAGGACAGTGTTCATGGTCAGAAGTTGTTGAATTCGATGTTAATTTTCAAAGTGCCTAAACAGAAAAGAAGGTATCATTCCTCTGTCTTGTATTGGGCTACACTGAAACACTGAGGCAGAAATCATAGCACAAGAGCAACGCGTTCCATTGAAATGGAAAGTTGCGGTCATTTTTACAGACAGAGCACAGGTGTTTGGCAAAACAGTCATTCAGTCTGCATTTGGTCTCATGAAGGTACAGGAGACCGCAGTATGATCAATAAATGTCATAGATTAGATTGAAGTAAGTATAAATAAATTGCTATTTTACTTGGAAGATATGTTTGGGGTCTTGGACACTAAAGAGAGAAGAGGTAAAAGGCAAGTGTTACACTTCTGCAATTGCATGGGAAGGTGCCATAGAGCTGGGTAGGGGCAGGACTAGGAGTGATCGAGGGGTACACCTGGGTGTCATAGAGGGAATGGTCCCTGTGAAATGCTGTTAAGGGAGGGGAAGGGAAGATGTACTTGGGGGTGGCAAGCTGTTGGTTTTGGCGGAAATGGTGGAGAACCATCTTTTGAAAATGGAGAACATGAGGGAGAAAGTGAGGACAAATTGATCCCTATCATTGTTCTGGGAAGGTGCCAGTGCCGAAGTATTATAAATGGCTCAGGAATTATGCAGCCCTTTGTCTTCAGTTGAAGGTGACGGAGGACATGGTGGTGCATCTGTTGGAAGTGGAATCTTTTGAAACAGATGCGATTGACGTGGAGATACTAGGAGAATAGAATGGAGTCCTTGTTGGAAGCAGTAGGTGCAGATGTACAACGAGAGTAAGTATGGGAATCTGTGACTTTGTAATGGATATCATTGGCCATCCTATCCCCAGAAGTGGAAACGGAACAAAAGAATCAGAGATGGACCAGGTGAAGGTGACAGGGTGGGAATTTGAAGCAAAACTCTCAATTTATTCAATTTCCAGACAAGGGTGCAGCACCAATAATGTCATAGGCATACTCAAGATAGAGTTGTAGGTACGGGCATGAGTAGGATTGGAACGACGAACTTTCCATTTGCTCCAAAAAGAGACAGGTAAAACTGGGACACGCGGGTAGCTGTAGCTACACATTTGTGAGGAAGTGAGATGAGTTAAAGAAGAAACTGTTCAAACTGAGAACAGGCTCAGGCATTAAAGGAGATAATGGATGGAGACTGTGTAAACCTTCTATCAAGGAAGGCAGAGAGCCTTCAAACCATCCAGATGGATGCACATCCATGGTGAAGTTCAGTGGGGCAGGCTAAAACAAGAAGGCAGATTACTACCTAAATAGCTGTAAATTGGAAGAGTGCAGCATGACCTGGGTGTCCTTGTGCATCAGTTGCTGAAGGTAAGCATGCAGGTGCAGCAGGCGATAAAGAAGGCAAATGGTATGTTGGCCTTCATTGCAAGAGATTGAGCACAGGAGCAGTTATATACAGGGCCTTGGTGAAGCCACACCTAGAATATTGTGTGCAATTTTGGTTTCCTTTTCTGAGGAAGGATGCTTTTGCTCTCAAGGGAGTGCAGCAAAGGTTTACGAGGCTGATTCCGGGGATAGCAGGACTGATGTATGAGGAGAGATTGACTAGGTTAGGATTGTTTTTGTTGGAGTCCAGACGAATGAGGGGGGAATCTCCGAGACATATAAAAAGGGTAGATGCAGGGAGGATGTTCCTGCTGATGGGTGTGCCCAGAACCAGGTGTCACGGTCTGAGGATTTGGGGTGGACCGTTTAGGATGGAGATGAGGAGACATTTCTTAACCCAAAGAGCGATGAGCCTGTGGAATTCATTACCACAGGAAGTATTTGATGTCAAAACATTGAATATATTCAAAAGGCACCTAGATATAGCACTTGGGGCGAATGGGATCAAAGGTTATGGGGAGAAAGTAGGATTAGGCTATTGAATTGGATGATCAGATATGACCATGGTGAATGGTGGAGCAGACCCAAAGGGCTGAATGGTCTCCTTTTGCTCCTATCTTCTATGTTTCTATGAACCAATGTGTCTACCAGGGCAGTGCTGTTTATGGATTTTGGGAAGGAGGTAGAAGTGGGCTGTGCGGGGTTTCTGGAAGATAGGGAGAAGATAAGTCCATGACAGCCCTGGAAACAATACCTTGACATTCAATGGTGGGGTCATGATCCGCAGGGGGACATAAGAGGAAGTGTTGGCTCTCAGCATTTGCAAGGTTGGGTGGGGGCGGCGGCGGGAGGTGGGGGGAGGCAGTGTGCCAGATGACAATAGCACTATTCCTATTGGTAGGTTTAATCACAACATCAAGGTCAGAACTGAGAGAATTGAACCATGTTCAAATAAAGGCAGGTTAGAGTGTGTAAGGGGAGCAAGAAAATATGTCATGTTGACAATTCCCCTTGACAGAGATCAAGCATAAAGGTCCAAGGGAGTGGGAACCTATTGGAGAGGGCTCCTGTTGAAAGAAATGGGCACAGAGGCAAAGAGGATGGAAAGAGAGTTTAACATCATCTTGTGCGTGAAATGCATTGAGGTTGGCACATTAGGCACATGTAACATCTTCTTTTCTGTTTTGGGGAGTAGTGGGGGAGGTAGTGAAGGATTACCCTTATAATCAACCCAATGAACCAGGTCATGAACACCCTTTCCATGGGGACTAAGTCTTAGGATATGGGACTTGAGCTTGGGAGTTTCACGACATCACAACAGTTCCGGGAGAGTTCTGCTGTGCTGCTGTTAAAGTATAATTAGATCTTCACAGTTATTGTTTTGGCTCCAACTTGTGGCCCTACATTAGATGGCTGTAACTCAAATGTTAACCAGATAGCGGGGAGAACAGGCTGGAATTCTTTCCCTGATTCTGTTGTGGAAGCACTATCACCACGAGGACAGCAGCAGCTCAAGCTGAAAGCCCATCAGTAAAATCCCATTATGTAAATGGCACAGCAACCTGAAGCTGTCAACACAGGCCATCCCTTTAAGATATCTTGTGTTGCTGCACTAAAAGATTTAAAGGGACTACAAGTGCTCTAATGTAGGGAGTCACTGCAGAGAATTTTTACATATCAAACACTCATGGATGACAATGAAATAAATGAGGAGGGTTGCTTTTCAGACTGGAGACTTGCGACCAGTGGTGTACCACAAGGATCGGTACTAGGTCCACTGCTTTTTGTCACTTATATACATAATTTAGATGGGAATATAGGAGGGATAGATAAGTTTGCAGATGACACCAAAATTGGAGGCGTAGTGGACAGCGAAGGTAGTTACCTTAGATTACAACAGAATCTTGATCAGATGGGCCAATGGGTTGAGGAGTGTTTAATTTAGACAAATGTGAGGCGCTGCATTTTGGAAAGGCAAATCAGGGAAAGACCAATACACTTAATGTTAAGGTCCTGGGGAGTGTTGCTGAACAAAGAGAGCTTGGGGTGCAGGTTCATAATTCGTTGGAAGTGGAGTTTCAGGTAGAAAGGACAGTGAATAAGGTGTTTGGTATGTTTGTCTTTATTGGTCAGTGCATTGAATATGCAGATGGAAGGGCATGTTGCAGCTGTCCAGGACATTGGTTAGGACTCTTGTGTGTCGTTCTAGTTTTCCTCTTATAGGAAGATGCTGTTAGAGTTAAAGGGTTCAGAAAAGATTTACAATGATGTTGCCAGGGTTGGAGGCTAAACAGGCTGGGGTTGTTTTCCCTGGAGCGTCAGAGGCTGAGGGGTGACCTTATAGAGGCTTATAAAATCATGAGGGGCATGAATGGGGTAAATAGACAAGGTCTTTTCCCTGGGGTGGGGCAGTTCAAACTAGAGGGCATACGTTTAAGGCTAGAGCAAAGCATTTAAAAGTGACCTAAAGGGTAACTTTTTCCACAGAGTGTGGTGTCTGTACAGAATGAGTTTCTAGGAGAACTGGTGAAGGATGGTACAATTACAGCATTTACAACACATCTGGATAGAGGGACATGGGCCGAATGCTGGCAAATGGGACAAGATTAATTTAGGATATCTGGTTGGCATGGACGAGTTATACTGAAGGATTTCTGTGCTGTACATCTTTATGACTTTATGACTCTAAGTGCCATGATGTGGGGAGTCACTTTAATGAATTTGTACTTATCAAATACTCATAGATGACAATGAAATAAATGAGTCGTGACTGTGGTGTTGGAAAAGCGCAGCAGGTCAGGCAGCATCTGAGGAGCAGGAGAATCGACGTTTCCAGCAAAAGTTCTTCATCAGGAATGAATGATGAAGGGCTTTTGCCTGAAACATAGATTCTCCTGCTCCTCGGATGCTGCCTAGCCTGCTGTGCTTTTCCAGCACCACACACTCAACTCTAAATCTCCAGCATCTGCAGTCTTCACCTTCGCCTAATTAAATAAATGAACCAGCTCATTATTTAAGTTGCTGATTGAGGGATAAATCCTGGCTAGGGCACTGGGGCGAACTGTCCACTTCTTCATGTTGTAATATGGGATCTTTTACATTAATCCATTAGGTTTAAAAATACATCACTTTCAACAATACAGCCATCCCTCAGTCCTACATAGAAGCGCCAACCTAGAATTTGTTTAAGTCTCAGTAATGGAGCAGGAGCTCACCAACTGAGTGTGTTTAAAATGCATTATATGTTCACTTTGGGAATGGCGTACTAGATGTCCTCATGATAAGAGTATGCACAATGCAAATACAACCCAGGATTTTATCATACATTATTTGTTTTGCCTAAAATGTGAGAGTCTGTGAACATTGCATTATCACGCAAATCTGCATGTGTTTGAGTGCTGCTTCATTAACTCAGCTACTATAACCACATATTAAAAGCATTGAAAAATAGATATAGTGCAGTAAAAGGTGTAAAACTCGGACAACAGCCTCATGGCAGACTGATACAGAAGGTGAAGTCACATGTGATGTGTGGTCAGTTGCTAAAATGGTTACAAAACTGACTTGGTCATAGAAGACGCAGAGTACCAATAGAAGGGTGTTTTTCTGTATGAGGATCTGTGAACAGTGATGTGCCACAGGGATTAATGTTGGGATTGCTGTTGTTTGTAATATAAATGATTTGGAGGAGAATATAGGTGATCTGATTAGTACATTTGTGGATGACACAAAGATTGGGGGAGCTGCAGAGAGTGAGGAGAATTGCCGGGGGATACAGCAGAATATGGATAGGCTGGAGACGTGAGTGGAGAAATAGCAGATGGAAATTTAATTTGGACAACTGTAAGGTGATGCATTTTGAAAGGTTTATTTTCGGTTTCAAGAGCAGTTACAGAGAACTGTGAGGATGATTCCCTTTACTACAGGTAGTTGGCCAGTTTACACTGGGGAGTGTGATCATCTATGTTAAGCTCTTGCTACAAGAAGCAGCAACACACATGATACAAAAGCAAAAAATGCAGCAGTAGGGAGCGCAACTGGCAACCTCAATCAGCTTGCAAACTTTAGTAAATTCATGGATCGATCAAAGACAAACTGTGATACTTGAAAGAATCAACAATAATTCTATCTGGAATAAACTGTTTCTTGAGATGCAAGGGAGAAAGACAAGCTGTTACACAGAGACTGAAAGCAACATGTGAATTAACCATCCCCGGTAAGAAGCAAGATGAACCAACAATCTGCTTCCTGGCAGAAAGGAGATAACAACTGCTTCAACACCTGCTTTATAAACTGGATACTTTATTGCCACAAAGCACAAGGATTGCCTGCAGAAGAATTTAAGGAGCTAATTGTAGGCAAAGCTGTAATTTAAACAAATAACTAATCCTGATTGAATCAAAGAACAGGAGAGCTACTTCTGATACTGAAGGCAAGTTACACACTTGAGGTCTCCGAAAGAATAACCTATGCTGGGGAGGAAGGAATCTACTTTAATATCAATAATGTCACACCATAAATGTGAAAGAGAAAAAATTGCATAAAAATCAAACACTAGAACAAGTTAGTAACAGAACTTTGAACAACAACACTGTACAAATATCGAACCCTTAACACTTCCAGAGTCAGATCCCATTGGTGAAATCATGGCCAGATTCCATAGTTAATTGGGTAAGAGCCAAGTTCTGAGGCTTATTTGAGGGGTCTTATTTTGGTTGCTACATGCAATAAACTTCAAGTCATTGTTTCAGTACTTGATTGTCTGTGAGATTTCTTAATAAGTAGCCGAATTAAAGGTGATTTGTGGTGAGTTTACCCACAAGCTGCAATCCTTTCTCGGGATTACAATCTAGTTACTGGACCGAAACAGGCCCATCAGCACAACAGGTTTAGGTTGGTGTTCCTCTCATCCCTCTTTATCTGACATCATGACCATATCTTGTTTTAATATATATTGGGATGACATCTCCTGTCCACCAGTCCTCAGACACTCTTCTTTTTCTAATTACTGTTTAAGTTTTACAAAGGTATCATATTTTCAAAAGAGCACTGAATATATATTTGAAAGTGATGAATTTAGAAGTTTATAGAATTAGGGTTGGATAGGAAGTTTACAGAGATAGACTACAGACACGATGGGCCAAATTACTTCCTTCTGTACTGTAAAACTCTATGACTCTAGTGCCTCTGCCATCACCTCCCTAATTTTCTCTAATATACATGGAGACAATCTGTCTACAGCAGGGTTTTATCTTCTCTAATTAATTTATCGATTCTTTCCACGCTTCCTATCTGTGTTTTTATATCCTTTTCAATCTCTTTTTCTAATGTTCAGTCAACCATGGTAGTTTCCCTGATAAGTCTCTGGGCAAAGTAATTATTTAGTACTCAGAGCATAGAACATTACAGCCCAGTGCAGGCTCTTCAGCCCTTGATGTTATGTCGACCTGTGGAATCAACCTGAAGCCCATCTATCCTACACTATTCCATTTTCATCCATATATTAATCTAATGACCACTTAAATGCCCTTAAAGTTGGTGAGTCTACAACTGTTGCAGGAGGTGCGTTCCATGCTCCTACTACTCTCTGGGTAAAGAAATTACTTCTGACATCTGTCCTATATCTATCACCCCTCAATTTAAAGCTCCCCTCGTGCTAGCCATCACCATTGGAGGAAACTCCTGCCAGCAGTTCCGGGAGTTTATCGTGCATAGTTCTTAGAAGTCCTAACCAATCCTATTTTCTGTTTTGTAATTTTTGTATTAATAGGAGTACTTCACTATTTAAAATTCCATCATAATTTGATTTTGTAATTCCTTTTTCGTTCTGCTAGTTATGTTTTGCTTTCCGAACCTAATCATTTTCCCTTTTAATTTTCCTCTTTTTGTACTCAGTTCATACATTTTACTTTAGTTTCATCTTATTTCTGTCCTGGTGTGTTCTCACTGACTAGGTGTGTTCTTGCTTTTTAATGGGATAGATTTTGCCTTAAGTTCCTTCAATTCTGCGAAAGTATAACAGGCAGCAGAACAAGTGTCCCCAGAGTCTATTGTGCTTACTAATTGTTATTCTGTTTTGGAAACTTCTAAGATGGATGGTTCCTCGGGAGTGTGCATCAAGAACCAAGTCTGTGGTATCATGAACGTCTCAACTGGATGGGAGAGGAAGAAGAATAACAAGAGTTTCTAGAGGGATAGTCGGACATTTCTCTATCATCAAAAGTAATGCAGGATCGTGAGTTGCCTCGGGGTGGGGGGAGGAGTTAGCCAGAAATGTAGTTCACAGTCGTACTAACAAAATAGGCAGGAAAAAGGGATGATGTCCTTAAACCAATTTATTTCTCAATTACTTCAAATCTAAGAAGCAGGATTTTAAGAACAGTAACCTCAGGATTACATTGGCCAGCATGGTGGGCTTAGTGTCATAGAGTCATAGAGATGTACAGCACGGAAACAGACCCTTCAGCTGAACTCGTCCATACCGACTAGATATCCTAAATTGATCTAGTCCCATTGGCCAACACTTGACCCATAGCTCTCTAAACTTTTCCTATCCATATACACATCCAGATGTCTTTTAAATGTTGTAATTGTACCAGCCTCAACCACTTTCTCTGACTGCTCATTCCATACACACACTACCCTCTGTGTGAAAAAGCAGCCCCTTAGGTCCCTCTTGAATTGTTCCCCTCACCTTAAACCTATGCCCTCTAGTTCTGGACTTGCCCAACCTAGGGAAAAGACCTTGTCTATTTATCTGATCCATGTACTTCATGATTTTATAAACCTTTATAAGGTCACCCCTCAGCCTCTGACACTCCAGGGAAAACAGCTCCAGCCTATTCAGCTCTCTAAAGAGCTCAAACCCTCCAATCCTGGCAACATCCTTGTAAATCTTTTCTGAACCCTTTCAAGTTTCACAACACCTTTCTTATAGGAGGGAAGATTTGCACACAATATTTCACAAGTGGCCTAACCAATGTCCTGTACAGCCGCACATAACCTCCCATCTCTTATATTCAAGGCAGTGACCCATAAAGACAAACATACCAAACATCTGCTTCATTATCCTATCTACCTGCAACTCCACTTTCACGGAATTATGAATCTGCACCCCAAGGTCTCTTTGTTCAGCAACACTCCCCAGGACCTTACCATTAAATGTGTTGATCCTGTCCTGATTCACCTTACCAAAATGCAGCACCTCATATCAAACGCCAGCCAGTCCTTGGCCCATTGGCCCATCTGATCAAGCTCCAGTTATATTTTGAGGTAACCACCCTCGTTGTCCACTACACTTCCAATTTTGGTGTCATCTGCAATATTACTAACTATGCCTCCTCTGTTCACATCCAAATCATTTATTATAAATGACGAAAAGCAGTGCATCCAGCACCAATCCTTGTGACACTCTACTGGTCATAGGCCTCCAGTCTGAAAAGCAACTCTCCTCCTCCACCACCACCCTCTGTTTTCTACTTTAGAGCCAATTCTGTATCCAAATGGCTAGCTCTCCTTTGTTCCATGTGATCTAATTTTGCAAACCAGTCAACTATTAGCCTTGTCGAATGTCTTACTGACGTCCTATAGATCACGTCTACTGCTCTTCCTTCATCAATCCTCTTTGTTACTTCCTCAAAAAACTCAATCAAGTTTGTGAGACATAATTTCCACGCACAAAGCCATGTTGACGATCTCTAATCAGTTCTTGTCTTTCCAAATACATGTACATCGTGTCCCTCAGGAGTCCCTCCAACAACTTGCCCATCACCGATGTCAGGCTCACCAGTGTATGGTTCGCTGGCTTTTCTTACCAGCTTTCTTAAATAGTGGCTTCACGTTAATGAACCTCCCGTCTTCCGGCAACTTACCTGTGACTACTGATGATACAAATTTCTCAGCAAAAGGGCAAAGCAACAACTTCCTTAGCTTCCCACAGAGTTCTAGGGTACACCTGATCATGTCCTAGGCATTTCTTCACCTTTCTGCATTTTAAGACATCTAGCACCTCTTCCTCTGTAATATGGCCATTTCTCAAGATGTCACCATCTATTTCCCCACATTCTGTATCTTCCATGTCCATCTCCACAATAAACAATGATGTTAAAGTACTCATTTAGTATCTCCTCCATTTCCTATGGTTCCACACAAAGGCTGCCTTGTTGATCTATGAGGAGTCCTATTCTCTCCCTAGTTACCCTATTGTCCTTATTGTGTTCATACAATCCCTTTGGTTTCTCCTTAACCTTATTTGCCAAAGCTATCTCATGTCCTCTATATGCCCTCCTGATTTCCCTCTTAAGTATAATCCTACTGGCTTTATATGTTTCTAAAAATTCACTTGATCTCTGCTGTCCATACTTGACATATGCTTCGTAGAATCACAGAGACATAGAGATGTACAGTATGGAAACAGACCTTTCAGTTCAACTCGTCCATGCAAACCAGATATCCTAAACTAATCTAGTCCCACCCACCCACCAGCACATGGCCCATACCTCTCTAAACCCTACCTTTTCATATACCCATCCAGATGCCTTTTAAATGCTGCAATTGTACCAGCCTCCACTACTTCCTCTGGCAGCTCATTCCATACATTCACAACCCTCTGCATAAAATAGTTGCCCCTTTAGTCCCTTTTATATCTTTCCCCTCTCACTCTAAATCTATGCCCTCTAGTCTGGACTCCTCCACCCCAGGGAAAAGACTGTCTATTTATGCTATCCATGCCTCTTGTGATTTTATAAACCTCAATAAGGTGACCCCTCAGCCTCCGACGCTCCAGGGAAAACAGCCCCAGCCTATTCAGCCTCTCCCTATAGCTCAAATCCTCCAGCCCTGGCAACATGGTTGTAAATCTTTTCTGAACCCTTTCAAGTTTCACAACATCCTTCTGATAGGAAGGAGACTAGAATTACATGCAATATTCAAAAGTGGCCTAACCAATGTCCTATACAGCTGCAACAAGACCACCCAACTCTGATACAGAATACTCTGACCATTAAAGGAAAGCATACCAAACACCTTCTTCGCTATCCTATCTACCTGTGACTCCACTTTCAAGGAGCTATGAACCTGCACTCCAAGGTCTCTTTGTTCAGCAACACTCCCTAAGACCTTACCAATAAGTGTATGAGTTCTGCTAAGATTTGCTCTTCCAAAATGCAGCACCTTGGCAGGTGGGACTAGATTGGGTTGGGACATCTGGTCGGTATGGATAGGTTGGACCGAAGGGTCTGTTTCCATGCTGTACATCTCTATGACCTCACATTTATCTAAAACTCCATTTGCCACCTCTCAGCCCAGTGACCCATTTGATCATGATTCCATTGTAATCTGAGGTAACCTTCTTTGCTGTCCACTACACCTCCAATTTTGGTGTCATCAGCAAACTTACTAACTATACCTCCTATGTTTGCATCCAAATCATTTATATAGATAATGAAAAGCACTGCACTCAGCATCGAACCTTGTGGCAATCCGCTGGTCACAGGCCTCCAGTCTAAAAAGCAACCCACCACCACCATCTTCTGACTTTTACTTTGCTTGACCAAAGCCTCAATTTCACTCGTGATCCAGCACTCCCAACATCGACCAGCCTTGCCTTTCACCATAATAGGAATATACTGTCTCTGGACTCTTGTTGTCTCATTTTTGAAGGCTTCCCATGTTCCAGCTATCCCTTTGCCTGAGAACATCCACACCCAATCAACTTTTGAAAGTTCTTGCCTAATACTGTCAAAATTGGCCTTCCTCCCATTTAGAACTTTAACTTTTAGATCCTATCTATTGTTTTCCATCACTATTTTAAAACTAATAGAATTATGGTCATTGGCCCCAAAGTGCTCCCTCACTCAGTCACTTGCCCTGCCTTATTTCCCAAGAGAAGGCAAAGTTTTGCAGCTTCTCTTGTAGATACATCCACATATTGAGTCAGAAAATTTTCTTGTACACACTTAACAATGTCCTCGCCATCTAAACCCTCAGCACTATGGCAGTCCCAGTCGATGTTTGTCGAGTTAAAACCCTTACCATTATCACCCTATTATCCTTGCAAATAACTGAGATCTCCTTACAAATTTGTTTCTCAATCTCCTACTGACTATGAGGTTTGGTCTAAAATATAATCCCAATAAGGTGATCATCCCTTTATTTTTCAGTTCCACCCAAATACCTTCAGTGGACATATTCCAAGCAATATCCTTTCTAAGTATGCCATAATGTTCTCTCTCACACAAACACACCCTCCGCTGTCCCCCATTCTATCCTTCCTTTAGCGTGTGTATCCTGGAACATTAAACTGCCAATCCTGTCCATCTCTGCACTGTGACTATTGATGATACAAATATCTCAGCAGGGGGCCCAGCAATCGCATCCCACAAAATCCTGGGGTACACCTGATCAGGTCCTGGGGATTTATTCACTTTTTTGTGTTTCATAACATCCAGCACTTCCTTCTCTGTAATTTGGACATTTTTCAAGATGTCACTATTTATTTCTCTACATTCTATATCTTCCATCTCCTTTTCCACAGTAAACATTGATGCAAAATACTCGTTTATTATGTCCCCCATTTCCTGTGGCTCCACACAAAGGCCCCCTTACTGATCTTTGAGGGGCCCTATTCTCTCCCTAGTTTCTCTTTTTTCCTTAATGTATTTGTAAAATCCCTTTGGATTCTCCTTAACACTATTTGCCAAAGCTATCTCATGTCCCCTATATGCCCTCCTGATTTCTCTCTTAAGTGTACTCCTACTGCCTTTATACCCTTCTAAGGATTCATTCAATCTATCTTGTATATACCTGACTTATGCCTCCTTCGTTTTTTTTAACCATCCCTCAATTTCTTTAGTCATTTACACCTACACCTACCAGTCTTTCCTTTCATTCTAAGAGGACTATACTGTCTCTGGACTCTCACTGGGGTTGGCTAACGTGATGCCACTGTTTAAGAAAGGTGGCAAGGACAAGCCATGGAACTATAGACCAGTGAGTCTAAAGTTAGAGGGAATCCTGGGGGTCAAGATGTCCATGTATTTGGAAAGGCAAGGACTGATTGGGTATAGTCAACATGGTTTTGTGCGTGGGAAATCATGTCTAACAAACTTGATTGAATTTTTTGAAGACGTAATAAAGATATTGATGAGGGCAGAGCAGTGGACGTGATCTGTATGGATTTCAGTAAGGCGTTCGACAAGGTTCCCTATGGGAAACTGGTTAGCAAGGTTAGTTGTCATGGAATACAGGGAGACCTCGCCAGTTGGATACAGAACCTGTCTTGAAGGTAGAAGACAGAGGGTGGTGGTGGAGGGTTGTTTTTCAGTCTGGAGGCCTGTGACCAGTGGGGTCCACTATTGTTTGTCATTTATATTAATAATTTGGATGTAAGCATAAGAGGTATAGTTAGTAGGTTTGCAGATGACACCAAAATTGGAGATGTAGTGGACAGCAAAGAAGGTTATTTCAGATTACAATGGGATCTTGATCAGATGAGCCAATGGGCTGAGAAGTGGCAGATGGAGTTTAATTTAGATAAATGCGAGGTGTTGCATTTTGGGAAAGCAAATCTTAGCAGGACTTATACACTTAATAGTAAGGTCCTAGGGAACGTTGCTGAACAAAGAGATCTTGGAGTGCAGGTTCATAGCTCCTTGAAAGTGGAGACGCAGGTAGATAGATAGTGAAGAAGGTGTTTGGAATGCTTTCCTTTATTGGTCAGAGTATTGAGTACAGGAGTTGGGAGGTCTTGTTGCAGCTATACAGGACATTGATTAGGCCACTTTTGGAATATTGCATGCAATTCTAGTTCTCCTTCCTATTGGAAAGATGTTGTGAAACTTGAAAGGGTTCAGAAAAGATTTACAAAAATGTTGCTAGGGTTGGAGGATTTGAGTTATAAGGAGAGACTGAATAGGTGAGGGCTGTTTTCTCTGGAGCATCGGAGGCTGAGGAGTGACCTTATAGAGGTTTATAAAATCATGAGAGGCATGGATAGGATAAATAGACAAAGTCTCTTCCTTGGGGTAGGGGAGTCCAGAATTAGATGGCATAGATTTAGGGTAAGAGGAGAAGATATAAAAGAGACCTAAAGGGCAACTTTTCCATGCAGAGGGTTGTATGTGTTTGGAATGAGCTGCCAGAGGAATTGGTAGATGCTAGTATTATTGCAACGTTTAAAAGGCATCTGGATGGGTATATGAATAGGAAGGGTTTGGATGGATATGGGGTGGGTGCTGGCGGGTGGGACTAGATTGGGTTGGGATGTCTGGTCGGCATGAACGAGTTGAACCAAAGAGTCTGTTTCCGTGCTGTACATCTCTATGACTCAATGTTTCTGTAATTGCAATGATATCCCAGTCCCATGTCCCACCCATGCCCTGAGTTCATCTTCTTTCCCTGTGAGGCCTCTTGCATTGAAATAAATGCAGTTTAATTTATCAGTCCTACCTCATTCTCTGCTTTGTTCCTGCCTGTCCTGACTGTTTGACTCGCCCCTTTTTCCTAACTGTACCAGTCTCAGACTGATCTCTTTACTCACTGTCTCCCTGAGGCACACCCCCCCCCACACCTTACTAGGTTAAATCCTCCCAAGCAACTCTAGCAAATCTCCCTGCCTTTATATTAGTTCCCTTCCAATTCAAGTTCAGTCCATCCTTCTTAAACAAGTCACTTCAACCCCAGAAGAGATTCCAATGCTCCAAAAATGTGAACCCCTCTCCTTGCACCAGCTCCTCAGCCACACATTAATCTGGTCTTTCCTCCTATTCCTGTCCTCACTCCTTTGTAGCACTGGGAGTAATCCAGATATTACTACTCTCGAGGATCTCCTTTTTAAATTCCTGCCTAGCTTCCTATATTCTCCCTTCAGAATCTCATCCTTGCCCCTTCCTATGTTGTTAGTTCCAAGGTGTACAACGGCATCCTGCTGGTCCCACTCCCCTTTAAGAATATTTTGCACTCTCTCCGATCGTGGCACCAGGGAAGCAACACACCATTCTGATTTCTTGCCGACAGCTGCAGAAATGTCTGCCTGTGCCTCTGACTAGAGAGTTTCCTATCACAATTGATTGTTTGTAGCCTGATGTACCCCTGGTTACTTTACAGCCAGTCAGCTGTGAATTTCACTTTTTGTTAATTTTTCTTCAGTGCATTCTTGGCATCCAGAAATACTTGAACTCAACAGCAAAGGCAGTAACTGTGCAGATTCACTCCTGTGTCGGACAGCTTTCTCTCTCTCTCTCTCTCTCTCTCTCTCTCTCTCTCGCTCCCCCTCCCCCCCCCCATCTCTCTCTCTCTCTCTCTCTCTCTCACTCTCTCTCTCTCTCTCTCTCTCTCTCTCTCTCTCTCACACACTGACCATGTGGTTGCTGCCTTTGTTCTCTTACTTTCTTTCAAAGTGCCGTTGTTTAGATTTTCTTTCCCCCAAATTTCCAAAACAATCGAACGGTTTATAAAGTAGCAATTACTGTACCTCACATTTGAGGAAATCACCTCCAACATCTAAAATACCTCAAAAAAGGAACAGCTCTTAGAGCCACAATATTTTCCTGTCCTCCATCTTGTACTGTTGCCTCACCTTGGGTGAGTGACTGTGTGGAGTTTGCACATTCTCCCTGCGTCTGCGTGGGTTTCTGTCAGATGCTCTGGTTTCTTCCCATAATCCAAAGATGTGCAGGATAGATGCATTGGCCAGTGGAAATTGTCCACAGTGTCCAGGGCTGTGCAGGCAAGGTGGATTAGCCAAGGTGAATACAGGAATAGGATAGGGGACTGGGTCTGGGTACGATGCTCTTCAGAGGGTTGGTGTAGACTAAATTGGCCAAATGACCTTTTTCTGCACTGTAGGGATTCAATGATTGTTTTAAATGATACTCCCAGTGCCACACATTGGTAGAAATAAGAACACGCGGGATTGATTGGTTGGAGAACTGATGTAGGAGGGAGGGAAATCAGATTCATGTGTCATTTGGACCAATTCTGGGACAGATGAGCTCTGTATAAACTAGAAGGATTACATCTTAACAGTACTTGGACAGATATCTTTACAGCGCAATTTGTTAGTGCTGTTGGGGTGGGTTTAAACTAGCTAGTCAGAGGACTGGGAACACATGGGTAATGTGATTGGAAGAAAGTAACGCTGGCAATAGAAAGTCAAAAAACTGCTTGAAAAACTGGATTACAGGACAAACAAAGCCTCACATCAAGTATGCTTCAAAGGTAGAATTATGTCAAAAGGACAAAGTTAAGGGCTCTCTACTTGAATGTGTTCACCATTCATAACAAAGCAGATGATCTAAAGATACAAATAAAGGTAAACACATATGAGGGAATTGCAATTGCATAAACATGGTGACTGCGGCTCAGAACTGAATATTTAACACTTAGAAAGGACAGATTTGATTGATAAGGCAGTGGAAATGAACTAATAATAAATGATGGGATTAGTAAGGGAAGAGCTCAGATCAGAACAAAAATGTGTGGAGTCTGGGTGAAACTAAGAAAAGCAAGGGGGCACAGACATTGGAGTCATTTATAGAGCACCAAATAAGAGTGGGAGTGTAGGGGATTCTATTAGTCAGGAGATGGGAAACGTGATAATCATGGGTGAATTTTATCTACATACAGACTGGGTAAGCAAGCTGACTACTAAAGCTGAGAGGACAAACTGCTGGATGAGTTTCTGTTACAAATGCAGTATGTCGAGCAGCTGACTAGAGGACAAACTATTTTAGATCTCCTATTATGTAATGATAAAGGGCTAATTAATAATCATGCAGCAAAAAAAAACCTTCAGGATGGGTGATCACAATGGGATAGAATTTTACATTATGATTGAAAGTGAGGTAGTTCAATCTGAAGCAGGGATGTTAAATTCAGATAAGGGAAATTATGAACATGGGAGGCAGAATTTGGCCGAGGTGGTTTGGGAGATGAAGTGCCATGAAGGTTCACTTATTACTGGATTGATGGGACTGACTCATGAAGAGAAATTGGGCAAACCATCGCTGTATTCTCTAGAGTTTCGAAGTATGTGATTGAAACCCGACAAATTATCTAAATGGATAGACAGGATAGACGCAAGTGAGATGTTTACCCCGGTTAAGGAGTCTAGAAACAGAGTCACAATTTAAAACTTAGGATTGATATGAGAAGAATTATTTTTACTCAAAGGGTTGTGAACATTTGGAATTCTTTACCACTGAGAGATGTGGAAGCTCAGTCCTTAAACATGTTTAAGATAGATGTGATATAGAGTTGCTGGTGTTGGACTGGATTGGACAAGGTCAAAAATCACACTGTTATAGTCCAAGGGGTTTATTTGAGAACACTCGTTTCGGAGTGCTGTTCCTTCATCAGGTGGTAGTGAGAGAGGAAGACCTTAGACACAGAATTTGTATGGAAAAGATCAAACAGTGATACAACTCATGCGAACGAATTGAACACACCTAAGGTGGCTCTTAAATCATTCATCAGTTAAAATGAAAGAGCAAGTTTTGATTGATTAATGTGCAAATCCCAGAATTTCTTTCAAATCATTTCTGAATACCAGAGATGTAAAAGGGTTATGGGATGGAGTAGGAAAAGGCATTGAAATGTTCAATAATTTATGATTGTATTGAATAGTGGAGCAGGTTTGATGTGTTGAAAGGCCTACTCCTGTTCCAATGTTCTTTTGAAGGATTAGAATCTCAATTTTCTTTTCATCAGTGGATCAAAACAGCATTTCTAAGAAATTATACAATTTAAGCTCAGTGACGAGATAAACTACCTGTGATATAATGACTGAAGTATTTATCAAGTTGAGCTTTTATAATGTATAGAAGGAGAGGCTAGAGGCCAGAAGCAGGTCGAGTTCAGAAGAAGTGGTTTGTAACAGCAGAATGCCTGTTATCTTTTGGCAGGGCAAAAGTGAGGACTGCAGATGCTGGAAACCAGAGTTTAGATCAGAGTGGTACTGGAAAAGCACAGCAGGTCAGGCAGCATCTGAGGAGCAGGAAAATCGGCGTTTCGGGCAAAAGCGTTTCATCAGCAATAGAGGCAGGAAGCCTCCGGGGTGGAAAGATAAATGGGGGTGGGGGTGCTGGGGAGAAGATAGCAAAGAGTACAATAGGTGAATAGGGTGGGGATGGAGGTGATAGGTCAGAGGGGAGGGTGGAGCGGATAAATGGGAAGGGAGATTGGCAGGTAGGACAGGTCATGACATCATTGTGGACTTCAGCTTCCTCATTTCCCTTCCCCCCCAGCTACCTTATCCCAGTTCCAACCTTCCAGCTCAGCACTGTCCTCATGACCTGTCCTACCTGCCAATCTCCCTTCCCATCTATCCGCTCCACCCTCCCCTCTGACCTATCACCTCCATCCCCACCCCCATTCATCTATTGTACTCTTTGCTATCTTTTCCCAATCCCCACCCCATTTATCTCTCCACCCTGGAGGCTTCCTGCCTCTATTCCTGATGAAGGGCTTTTGCCCGAAACGTCAATGTTCCTGCTCCGCGGATGCTGCCTGACCTGTTGTGCTTTTTAAGCACCACTCTGATCTAAAAACTGTTATCTTTTGGCAGATCTGGCCATCAGAATTGGAAGGAAATCTTAATCTGCTTTAGCAGTCCAACTTGACAAGACATGTAAAAGCCCTGAGATAGTCTTATGGTTGAGTGGAAACATCTCCCTAACATCTACTCTGTCCAGGCCATTCAGTATTCTGTAAGGTTCAATTAGATTCATCCTCATCCTTCTAAACTCCATCGAATAAAGACCCAGAGTACTCAAACATATCTCATGTTAAGCTTTTCATTCCTGGGACCATTCTCATGGACCTCCTCTGAACCTGCTCCAGGGCCAGTACATTCTTCCTGAGATAGGGCGCACAATACTCCAAATATAGTCTGAGGGGAAGGGAGGTATAATAAAGCAATTGATGCTCTGAGGCAACAATTATAGGACACATTTCCACTTCTACTATTCCTGTCCCACCTGTTTGGAGTGATAAAATGACAGAGCATTGCATGTCTGGCAAAACCTATCCCCCCAGCCGCTTCCGTGGAACTGGCTGTCAGATTCTCGGAATAATAAAGGCTGTAAACACCCAGTCATTCAGGCAGCGTCATTAGGGAAATACTCAGCATTTCAGGCATGAGGAGCCGTCCCCAAAATCAGAATTTCGCTATAATTTGGCTCCTACTGGTATCTGTGCGCTGTGAGTGTCGTTGTCCCACATCCCCCGAGCACCTTGATGGAAGTTTTGTTTTTTAAAAAACAAGGAATGTGCTTAGATTAGCCCGGAATGAAGTAAGGATTAATTCACACCCTCGCCCATGACATTCAGATAAACCAGTCAATGCCGCCAGTGCAACACCAGGAAACTGAGGCACGGCCCGTTTGAATGGTATTCAACATTATAACTGATGCACTATGCGTGTCTCTTTAAAATTTTAAAAAAAGTTTTTTAAGAAAAGGAAGATTCCCATATTCTTTAAAGAACAACTCCAAGGTGCAACTTGCCAGACCCAAACTCTCAGCTCAGAGGGTTCGTAAAATCTGAAATAAGATAAATCCACTTAAATTCCGATAAAAAGTAAAATAAAAAGCCTCTTTCACAAGCTTGTGTTAGAATCAAAACGTCTTTCTCCGCCACAGTGTTTGTAACTTTACCCCAACTCCCCAAACGTTGTCCGGTGTATCAACTGAAAGAGTTACCTGTTCGCTGTTGGTGGGAAAATGACTGCTTTCAGATTTCCCCTCTACTAATCGAGCGATAATTACTTGTAGTGAATGTTGGAAATGCTACAGCTACTTGCAGAAAGGATCTGTAATGCAATACATTTAGCCTTCAAGCTGACAATGCAGCTGTACAGACCGGTTACCTGTTTGTTTCTCAATCTCTCACACACATAGCTTCCCGGGGTGGGAACTGGGAGAAGGTGTGGTTTTGCAAACAACAAGTTGATGTAATTTTCGAGGACACCGCCCCTTACGGCACACGGTCCTCCTCATGGGCGGATTGTAATTTGAACCTCAGCGTCAGAATATAGTTTCTAGCTGAATGGCATATCACTGTAGGGTTAAAACGTTGTGCAAAAGGAGGATAGAATCCCTACAGTGTGGAAACAGGCCATTCGACCTATTGAGTGCTCACTGACCATCCAGGAAGATCCAACCCAGACATATCCCCTATCCCTGTAACCCTGCGTTTCCCGTGGCTAACCCACCGAGCCTGCACACCCTGGACACTATTTAGCATGGCCAATCCACTTAACCTGCACATCTTTGGACTGTGGAAGGAAAGGGGAGCACTCGGAGGAAACCCACGCAGGTACGGGGAGAATGTGTAAACTCCATACAGATAGTCGCCCAAGGTGGAACTGAATCCAGTTCCCTGGAGCTGTGAGGCAGCAGTGCTGCCCCAAATGGGTGGCTTGAGAAAGATAAACTATTTTCACACAGCTGGTATTTGGGGTATGAAATGCATTGTAATGTTCAATTGAGGCATTCAAGAAGGCATTGGATGATTATTTGGGTAAAAATGGTGTGGAAGGGTATGGGGAATACAGAGGGTAAGTGACTGGTGCAGGCATGATGGGCTGAATGGCCTCTTTCTCTGTAATAATTCTGTGATTCATTGCTTAATGTTTCTATCATGTCAAGTGCTGTGTTGGCCAAAGTCCTATCCAGAATAATACATTCATCTTTAGCACCTCCTGAAATATTAGAGAGGCTACAATGTCAACAGATTGACACTGAGGCCTCAAGTGTTAAGTCAGGAGCACATAAGATTGTAATCCCTTGACTTTAGAAAGCAGGCCATACCTAGTTGCTCGTATGTACTTGTTTACTCTAAGAGACTTTTAGTTAGACCATCAAATTTTCATCTGTCACACCAGATCAAGCATGCCCTCCAGTTTCTTCCACTTACAAAGGATGATGGTAACAACATTCATTAAGAGCAGCAGCTCATATAGCTTTTTGAGCTGTACTGCTGGTACCCCCATATAACAAGGTGAACACTAGGTGGCACTAAGTTTGCAGGTGCAGCCATTGACAGCAAGTGGGCCTCTCCTTGGACATAGAGCTTCTGGAAGGGACAGTCTCTCTCCATTTTGACGTTAGGGAGTCATTGAAAGACCGCCTCCGTGTAGCTGGCGATTTCCACACATGATTTCAAGATGTGATTGCTGTTCTGATCTGCAAATTTGCTGGAGTGTTATCGCAGAATCAATCAAATTTAGAATTCAGTTGTCTTTCTCAAGACGTAAGAATCCAAACAGAACCAGAAACTGGACGAATACTGCAAGAAATTTCAGCATAATTCACTTTGCTTTGAGGAGCGATGCTACATTGCAGTTGACACAGTGGCCATTTTGTTTTGGTTGTGATGAGACTGAAGACACCATTTTGAGTAGAACTCTGAGTCTCCCAACAGAGAGAAAAAGAATTCACCCAAGGGATAGGTAAAGGAAAACCAGATGAAGAGCTGCAGTGCTGAACCTGCACAAAAAAAAACAAGCCTTCAGGCCTTCCCAGAAACTTTTCTATTCTGTTCCAACTGTGGGGGAAACCTCAAATTAACTACACAAGCTATTGCAGCTGCTGAATTCTGACTTCCAGATTTTCAATCCCTTCATCTCGAAAAGAGAAATCTTCAGTCATACCTGGCCTGCCATGATAACATTTCTTGATTTCATCTTTTATAAATTAGTTGTATTTGTACCTACTTTTAAACTTTATTTTGTTTGCTAACAACTTTATCACACTTAATTGAATGACCAACCAATGTATGTAGTTTTGAAATAAATGAACTTTTGTCTCCTTTTAGCTAAAAGATGTGCAGCTGGTTATTTTCAAATTGGAAAACTTGAAAAGTAAAAGAGGGGGTGCTAAATGAGCTACACAAATTCACAGCTCACAGACCGCTCTGTGTATGTGCCAGATTTGGCTGTGGCAGCACCCATGCAGACGTTTAATCTTTTCAAAAAAATCTTTTCAAAAAGGTTGTTTCTCAAGGCAGCTGCTGGTCTTGGCAGATGGTGTTTAATTTGGATAAATGTAATCTATTACATTTTGGCAAAACCATCGAGGGCAGGACTTATACATTTAAAAGTGGGGCCCTGGAGTGTAGTAGAACAGAGAGATCTTGAGGTTCAGGTCCATCATTTTTTGAAGTTTGCTTCACACATAGACAATGTGGTTAAGAAGGTGTATAGTACATTTGCCTACATTGCTCAGATCTTTCAGTACAGGAGTTGGGAAGTTATGTTGAGCTTGTAAAGGATGTTGGTGAGGGCTTGTTGGTGAGGGCTGTTCTGGAATACTGTGTGCATTTCTCTTTTCCTTGTTATGGGAAGGTATCATTAAGCTGGAGAGGGTTCAGAAATGATTTACCAGTACTTTGCTGGGAATGGAAAGTTAAAGTTATAGAGAGAGACTGGATAGGCTGGAACCTTTTTCACTGAAGCAGCTGAGATTTAGGGGTGACCTTATAGAGGTCTTCAAAATCATGAGAGGTATGGATAAGGTGAATAGCAAGAGTCTTTTCTCTAGGATGGGGGATTTCAAAACCAGGGGGCTCATTTTTAAGGTGAGAGAGGAAAGATTTTAAAAGGACGTGAGGGACAACTCTTTTACACAGAGTGGTTCACATGTGAAATGAACTTCCAGAGGAAGATGCAGGTACAGTTACAATGTTTAAATGAAATGTTTGGAGGGATATGGGCCAGGCACAGGCAGGTGGGACTGGTTTTGGGATTATAATCAGCATGGACTGGTTTTGGGATTATAGTCAGCATGGACTGGTTGAATTGAAGGGTCTGTTTCTGTGTGGTATGACTCAATCTCACGCTTATTTGGAAGTACTAGCTATCGGAGTGGTGCTCCTTCATCAGGTGGTTGACAATCACCTGATGAAGGAGCAGCCCTCCAAAAGCTAGAGCTCCCAAATAAACCTGTTGGATTATAACCTAGTGTTGTGTGATTTTTTTTAAATTTAGAGAAAGGGTGGTTGTGTTGAATCAGCACAGTACAGAATGAATTGTGAATTCTGGGTACATTTCAATATGCTTGTTTACTTAAGGTGGATATCAACAAAATGAAAAGCATGTTTATCATCCATTGCTATGCTGGTATCAAGGATTCCATTGTGATGATGGGCTTGTATTTTTGACGTCAACACTACCCATACTGGAACAAGATTAAAGTATTTCACAAGCTCTGTAGTAAGTGTCAGTTATTATCTCCTCCAATTATACCAGGCCTTTCATGCACACACTGATTCATGTTGGCCTGCAGGTTCTGCTTGTTCACTTTGTTGTCTTGTCTATTGTTCCTACAGATGCTGAAGCAATAAGAGAGGAATTTGAACTCCACCCTCAGATGACTGTCTGTGTGGAGTTTGTACATTCTCCCTGTGTCTGTGTGTATTTCCTCCAGTGCTTTGGTTTCCTCCCGCAATCCAAAGATGTGCAGGTTCGGTGAATTAGCCATGCTAATTCGCCTAAAGTGTTCAGGGATGTATAGGTTAGATGCATTAGTCGGGGTAAATGTCGAGTAATAGGGTAGGGGGATGGGTCTGGGTGAGTTATTCTTCAGAAGATCAGTTTGGACTTGGGTCAAATGGCATGTTTCCACACTGTAGGGATTCTATGATTCTATCTCTTAAGTGTATGAAGCAGTGTATGCTGACGTAAATTAGGATGAATCTCTGCGTCTGGGAAGGATCTTGTTGCCCACAATGGACTCTGGTCCAGGTCAGAAGACTGAAGAGGCCCTATCCAGCTATGTTCAATCGAGAGTGAGCCTTCAGTACCCATAAGAAAGGGCGTTTCCTATGTCCTATCCTGCAGTCCTGACCCCGGCTGTGAACAATTATCTGCCCCAAATTCTAGGTCCTGCATTTAACTTGGACCAGCAGCTTCCTGACTTTCTGCCACTTCCCAGCATCATCTTGCCACTCATTTCAAGAAAGAGGTCACCAAGCCAGATAAGAGAGAGGTGATAGCCGAGTAATATTATTGCTGGACTGTTAATCCAAAGACCCAGGTAATGTTCTGGGGCCCCAGTTTTGAATCTCGCCCTGGCAGATGGTCGAATCTGAATTCAATAAATATCTGGGGTTAAGGGTCTAATGATGCCCATGACTTGATTTTTGGGCAAAACCCATCTGGTTCACTAATGTCCTTGAAGGAAGGAACTGCCATCCTTCCCTGGTTTGGCTTACATGTAACTCAAGATCCACAGCAATGTAGTTGACTCTTAACTGCCCTCTGGGCCATTAGGGACAGGCAGTAAATGCTGGCCTAGCCAGCGACAGCCTTGTCCCATAAATAAATAAAACTAAAATCCTGTGAAAAGTGAGCTGGCAACCCCTGACAGGCTGAAACTCACTGACTGATGTTCCCACCCAGTCATTGGAATTCCCATGTGAGTGTTGCTGAGCTGTTGTTCCATCCCTATGACTTATTTGCATGCATGCACTCCAGTAAAGAGTGAACGGATAGCTGATGTGGAGTCCATCCTAACAATGTCCAGACTTGATCCAATTCTCAACTCTCTGACAACTTGAACTAAGCAAGAATCCTGCGGTTTATATCCTAACATGCATCTTCGTGTTTGCCGTTCATCCTTACACTCGCCAAACCACATTGGGTTTTGGACTGGCAAATCTTCAAATTAAAAAGGCATCCACCTTTTAAATCTTTCCAGAACTTGCCCTCCTCTATTTGTAACCTCCTCTAACCTGCCACCCTCTGAGAACACTACACAATTTCACAGAATCATTCTGTATACAGAAGGGGCCCTTTTGGTCTATTGAGTCCTTACCACCAAAAATATGCTCCTACTTTTAGTAGTTCCACTTTCTTGCACTAAGCCCATAGCCTGGAATGTTATGACACATCAAATGCTCATCCAAGTACTTTTTTAAAAGTTCCACATTTCCTCCCTCAACTATCCTTCCATGCAGTGCATTCCAGACCCCATCACACTTTGGGTGAAAAGGTTTTTTTCTCAAAACCACTTTAAACCTCCTGCCTTTCACCTTAAAATTATGTCCCACTGTTATTGACCCTTTGACCAGAGGAATTAGCTGCTTTCTATTCACCTTGTCCATGCCCCTCATATTCTTATACACATCTATCAGGTCTTCCCTCAACCTTCTCTGCTCCAAAACTCTTTTGCATCCTTCCGTCCATTATCAATGCCCTTACATACAGCAGTCTAGAATTTAAGCACTGGAATTTCCCTTCTAAGTCTCTCCATTTCCATTTCCATATTGAAGTCCACCTTAAAGTCTCTCTCTCTCTCTCTCTCTCTCTCACACACACACACACTCTCAGCTTTCACCTCTTTCATCTATCAGTGTCAATTTTATGTTAGAACAAAGAACGAGGAACAGGCCCTTCAGCCCTCCAAGCCTGAACCTATTGCCCAATTCCTACGCATCTGTATCCCTCTGCTCCCCACCTACTCATGCATCTGTCCAGACGCACCTTAAATGAATCTACCGTGCCTGCCTCTACTACCTCTGCTGGCAACGCATTCCAGGCACCCACCGCCCTCTGAGTAAAGTACTTGCCACATATATCCCCCTTAAACTTTTCACTTTTCACCTCTCACCTCAAACGCGTGAGCTCTTGTTATTGAATCCCTCACCCTGAGAAAAAAACATCTCTATCTACCTGTCTATACCCTTCATCATTTTGTAGACCTCAATCAGGTTCCCCACCGCCCATCTCCTTTTTTCTAATGGAAACAATCCTAACCTACTCAACCTCTCTTCATAGCTAGCACCTTCCATACCAGGCAACATCCTTGTAAACCTTCTCTGCACCCTCTCCAAAGCGTCTTCATCCTTTTGGTAATGTGGAGCCCAGAACTGTGCACAGTATTCTAAATGCAGCCGAACCAAAGTGTTGTACAATTTTAACATGACCTGCCAGCTCTTATATCAATACCCTGTCCGATGAAGGCAAGCATACCAAAAGCCGCCTTGACCACTCTATCCACCTGTGCAGCCACGTTCAGGGTACAGTAGACCTGAACTCCCAAACCTTTCTGCCCATCAACTTTTCCCAAGGCTCTTCCATTTACTGTATAGTTCGCTCTAGAGTTAGACTTCCCAAATTGCATCACCTCACATTTGCCTAGATTAAACTCCATCTGCCACTTCTCCGCCCAACTCTCCAATCTATCTATATTCTCCTGTATTCTTTGACAGTCTCCTACGTTTTCTGCTATTCCACCAATCTTCGTGTCATCTGCAAACAAGCGCCATAAGGATTTTGAGTGATTTGAAATATTGAAATTGTGATTTAAATGCAAGTTGTTGTTGCCGTGCTCATCTGTGGGAATTATCTAACCCAAAGCAAACAGATTCAGATAAGAGCCTGGTCTACTGTATGTAGCTCAATACTGCACTGTATACTTAATGGTAGCAATGAGCTTTGTTTTGTTGCCACTGGTTCAGTAAGTTCTGCACACCTCTACTCAGCAATGGGTCTAAGAAGTGCTCTTTCCCAAACCTATTTGTAGCCCGTTAATGGATAAAGGCTATCCAATAGCCATAATATAAGTTTATCTTCTAAAAGTCCTGTAGTGACGGTTTTCATGTGAGGATTTTCATGGGCATCTCAGTGGCATGGGGGTGGCACGTTGGCTCAGTGGCTAGCACTGCTGCCTCATAGTGTCAGGGATCCATGTTCGAATCCAGTCTCAGCGACTGTGTGGAGATTGCACTTTCTCGTTGTGTGTGCATGGGTTTGCTCTCACAATCCAAAGTTGTGCAGGGTAGGTCGATTGACCATGATAAATTGCTCGTACTGTCCAGGGATGAGCAGGCTAGGTAGATTAGCCAGGTGAGATGCAGGGCAACAGTGATATGCTGAGGAATCTGGGTGGAAAGCCCATTTGCAGGGTTCATGTGGATTCAATGGCCGAATAGCCTGCTTCCACACAGTAGGGATCCAATGATCCATCAATTGAGGACTTGACTATAAATCGCTAAAGCGAATCTACATTGTCGAGAGAATGGAGAAGGATGATAATAGGGGACAAAATCCATGCTAGGAGAGAAAGTGAGGACTGCAGATCAGATTCGAAAAGTGTGGCACTGGATAAGTATAGCAGGTCGGGCAGCATCCGAGGAGTGGGAGAGTCGATGGAAGGGCTTATGTCCGAAACATCAACTCTCCTCCTCGTCCTCCTCCGATGCTACCTGACCTGCTGTGCTTTTCCAGCGCCACACTTTTCAGATCCATACTAGGAGTCCAGAGATGGTTAAAGTCAAAACTGTCTGTTGCAAGGATGCAGACAAGAGATTCAAACTCCAAATTATCTTCTTCACAGTTTATCTCTCACTGTCTCGCTCTCACTCTCTTGCTCTCTCGCTCTCGCTCTCACTCTCGTTCTCTCTCTTTCTTACTCTCTCTCCCTTGCGCTCTCTCTCGCCCCCTCATTTGAAGTTTCCCAAAATCACTCTTTAAACATCCCAAGCTTCTCTCTCTCAAAGTTTCTGAGAGTCTGTTCCTCAGCTCCTTGCTGTTGCACATTAGGCAAAGGGAGACTTATTTATACATAATTCTAAAAAGAATGGACACAGCTGGCTTCAAACATTCTTTGGCTTCGCTGCATCACTGTTGGCTTCTTCATCATCTTCTTGGTTAGGTATATCCTGTCACATTCTCACAGACAAACATGCTAATAGAAAAACACAGAGGAACAGCTCGAATTGGATTTGCCTTTTCCTTTTACATATCAATCCTTATCGGCTCCTGGTTAATTTATGATTCTCTTACAGCTTTTGCTGGACATTCTAGGTTTGGAACCTGAATGACCAAATTAAATACTATAAATACGTCCTATAGATTACCATACTCATAGAGTCATAAAGTCATACAGCACAGAAACAGACCCTTGGTCAAACCAGTCCGTGTCAATTCCAGACTAAACTAGTTCCATCTGCCTGCGCTTGGCCCAGATCCCTCCAAACATTTCTTGTTTATGTACTTATCTTTTGTACATCCACCACTTCCTCTGGAAGTTCATTCACACATGAACCACTCTCTGTGTAAAAGAAAGTGCCCCTCATGTCTTTTTAAAATTTCTTTCCTCTCACCTGGAAAAATGTATGCCCGCTAGTCTTGAAATCCCCCACCCTAGGCAAAAGACACCTGCCATTCATCTTATCCATATCCCTCCTGAATCTGGATAGCAGTAACAGGATAGGTCAGAGTCAGCATGGATTTATGAAGGGGATATCATGCATGACTAATCATCTGGAATTTTTTGAGGATGTAACTCTGAAGATGGACAAGGGAGATCCAGTAGATGTAGTGTACCTGGACTTTCAGAAAGCCTTTGATAAAGTCCGACATAGGAGGTTAGTGAGCAAAATTAGGGCGCATGATATTAGGGGTAAAGTACTGACTTGGATTGAAAATTGGTTGGCTGACAGGAAACAAAGAGTAGTAATAAACGGCTCCCTTTTGGAATGGCAGGCGGTGACCAGTGAGGTACCACAGGGATCAGTGCTGGGACCGCAGCTTTTTACAATATTTATTAATGATATAAAAGATGGTTTTAATAGTAACATTAGCAAATTTGCTGATGATACAAAGCTGGGCGGCAGGGTGAAATGTGAGGAGGATGTTAGGAGATTACAGGGTGACCTGGACAGATGCATGGCAGATGCCGTTTAATGTGGATAAGTGTATGGTTATCCACTTTGGCAAGAACAGGAAGGCAGATTACTACCTAAATGGAATCAATTTAGGTAAAGGGGCAGTACAGAGAGATCTGGGTGTTCTTGTACACCAGTCAATGAAGGCAAGCATGCAGGTACAGCAGGTAGTGAAGAAAGCTAATAGCATGCTGGCCTTCATAACAAGAGGGATTGAGTATAGAAGCAAAGAGGTTCTTCTGCAGCTGTACAGGGCCCTGGTGAGACCACACCTGGAATATTGTGTGCAGTTTTGGTCTCCAAATTTGAGGAAAGACATTCTGGCTATTGAGGGAGTGCAGCGTAGGTTCACGAGGTCAATTCCTGGAATAGCGGGACTATCTTATGTTGAAAGATTGGAGCAACTGGGCTTGTATACCCTTGAGTTTAAAAGACTGAGAGGGGATCTGATTGAGACATATAAGTTTATTAAAGGATTGGACACATTGGAGGCAGGAAACATGTTTCCGCTGATGGGTGAGTCCTGAACCAGAGGACACAGCTTAAAAATCAGGAGTAGGCCATTTAGGACAAAGATGAGGAGAAACTTCTTCACCTAGAGAGTGGTGGGTGTGTGGAATGCTCTGCCCCAGAAGGCAGTGGAGGCCAGTCTCTGGATTCGTTTAAGAAAGAGTTGGATAGAGCTCTCAAGGATAGTGGAATCCAGGGTTATGGAGATAAGGCAGGAACAGGATACTGATTGAGGATGATCAGCCATGATCATAATGAATGGTGGTGCAGGCTCGAAGGGCAGAAAGGCCTACTCCTGCACCTATTGTCTGTTGTCTCCTGATTTTATAAACCTCCATAAGGTTAGCTGTCAACTGTTTACACACTAATGTAAAAAGAGCCAGCCTGTCCATCCTCTCCTTATAACTTAAACCCTCTATTCCCTGCATCATCATGGTAAATCCGTTCTGAACCCTCTCCAGTTTAATAAAATCCTTCCTGTAACAGGGTGACCAGAACTGGACTCAGTACTCAAGAAGAGGCCTCACCCTGTCCTTTACAACCTCAACACAACATCCCAACGTCTATACTCAAAGGTCTGAGCAATGAAGACAAGCATGCTTAACATCTTCTTAACCACCCTGTCTACATGTGATGCAAACTCCAAAGAATTATGTACCTGAACTTATCTCTCTCTCTCTCTTTCTTCTCCCCCCCCACCCCAGTGACATTCTTCACCCATTTGTCAGAGTGGTGCTAATTTCTAGACTTTTGGCATGCAAGTATGGACAATTAAGTTGGTAGCTAATGCCTGGATGTAAAAGTTTCTCCAGCTCTCCCTTTTCATGTGTCCATCTATTGGATAATTCTTATGATTCATTTTTCTTCTTGGGCTGCTCTTGTTGCAACCCATAATTGCTTTTCACTCCCTCTTACCATTACCACTTTGATTGTCTTAAAGCCAGTTTTCCTATGGATTGGGTATCAATGTCTTGATTATTGATAATGTGCTTTCTTGGTCCTCAGGCACAATAATTATTTTGTACATATATGAGACCTGTCTTCACTGAAGCTTCATGCCTACTCTTGTATGGTAGTTACTTTCCATGTAACAAATCACTCCTGCACTGGTATTCCAATATATGAATTTACATACTAATATACACATTAGGAGCAGAGGTAAGCTATATCATCCCATATTTTCTTGACTTCAAAGTAATTGCATCAAAAGGTCAAAGATAGGGATCTCTGTCTCACCTCTGTAAAATCTTGATGTCTCCAGTGGTGGCCAGACTAACAAATTCATTTCGTTTTTAAAAAAAATTCAAAGGCCACATAAGAAAATCTCAAAGAGGAAGCTCTTGACTTATGAGAGTCATCTGGACTTTCCTTTCACTATCGCCTGCTTGGATGACAAATATATTATACTGAAATACACCCAAGGTGAGTTATTCCCATCGGAAGTGAGAAAACCTCTTTTCTACGATTCTGTTACATTCAAGACTAATTTTACTGTCCACTAAAATATTTTCATGTCTTTAAAATTGAAATCAGATGTTCCCACGTGGCTTCAGGCATTAATCCACTTTGCTTGTTGTTCTTTATTTTAGAAAGGCATTATTTTCTCAAAAGTACCTTGTTATATTACTATTGACTTTTTCTTACTTAAAACTATGGACAACTGCCAATGTAATAGCCTAATTGAAAAAGGAGGGAGACCATAACTGGTAACTTTAGGCCAGTTAGTTTGACGTCTGTCATTGGGAAAAAATTAGAATCTGTATAAAGGAAAGAATGGCCGAGCATTTAGAAATAAATAATATAATCAAGCAGAGTCAGCATGACTTCAAGAAGGAGGGATCAGTACCTGACAAATTTATTAGAATTTATTTGATAAGGTACCATACATTAAACTACTTTAATATGATAAAAGCCCGTGGTGTTGGAGGTGGTATATTAGCATCGAGAAAGAATTGTCCAACTAATAAAAGACAGAGTTGATAAGGGGGCGCCTTTCAGGATGGCATCCTGTAACTAGTGGAGTGCCACAGGGCCACAGTTATTTACAGCATATATTAATGAGTTGAATGAGGAATGTGAATGTTTGGGGATGATACAAAAATAGGTGGGAAGGCAAGGATGACAAAGAGTCTGCAGAGTGATATAGACAGGTTAAATAAGGGGGCAAAATCTTGGTAGATGGAATATAATGTAGTAAAATGTGAAGTTACACACTTTGCCAGGAAAAATGGAGCAGCTGAATATTATTTAAATTGAGAAGCAGTTAGGAAAGCCAGAAGGTGGGTAGGCTGTTGTGAGCTCTGTCCTCCCGAGAAGGGGTAATCGGGACGGGCTGTCCTAGAGTTGGTCGGAAGGTGTGTCAGAGCAGCCGAGAGCCAGAAGGCGTGTAGGGCCAGGCTGAGATCCGGAAGGCTTATGGGCTGCCCTGCATGCTGTCGTCCCAGGGGAGGGGATGGGCTGCCCGAGAGGTGGCTGGAAGGTGTGTCAGGGTAGTCCACATGGCGCATCGGGGTGGGTGAGGGCCCAATGGTACGTAGGGGCAGACTGAGAGCCGGAAGGCAGGTAGGCCGTCCTCCGCTCTGTCACCCCGAGCTGGTACCAGGACAGGCTGTCTGAGAGGTGGTTGAAAGTTGTGAGGATGGACCGAGAGCTGGAAACTGCGTAGGAGCGGGCTGCGTTGGAGTGGCCAGAGGGTGGGAGGGACGGTGGGGAGGGGGCAACTTGCTGGGTTTCTGGGGGTCTGTATTGTATGCACTGTTTTTTATGTAATTGGACTGTCTTTTATGTACAAATGTCATTGTTACTGTTTTGTGATGATTGAAACTGACATTTGAGGTTTATCCACATTTCCCTGAAAACTGTTTGAACGGTAGGGTTTGGGGCCTGGCTTTGCTGATCCTCTCTCTTGTAAAATTGCTGTTTCTCTGTATATAGCTGTTAATGTTAATTGTTTTGTAAACTGTGAATTGTTTAATAAAATTTAAAAAAAAACAGGAGATTCAGAGTCTTCTTAATTTAGGGGACTGACTCTTGGCTGGATGGGCCACAATCAATGTGTTACTGTTGGTTTCTGCTTTTTTGGGGGGGGACCCGAATTCCTGAACTGGCTGAATTCTTTAACCAGTTTGTTAACTGGGATTTCTTTAGTGAGAACTGATTTCTAAACTGCCTGATGCACACAGTCAATGTGTTTTAGGTATAACTCAGTTCTCATTAGGGGATTGTTTCACTTGCTGGATGCAGCCTGTGTGTTACTCTTTTTCTCTTTTACTTTGAGAAAAGGACATTGTTGATTTTGTGGTGGGGCTTAGCCCATGGACTCTAGTTTTCTTTGTTTTTTTTGTATGTATCTTCACTGTTTTTTGATGTTTGGACTGAGCCCTTGTGAGAAAATACACCTTACCAGATGAGCTGTTCCTGTGGGGAGGCCTAGCCCTAGGTCTGGGCCGCAGAAGATTGAACACCTGTGTGTGTGCTGGGATGTGAGCACTTGCTGTATCCTCGAGTTTTGGAGTGGACCCTGCCTTCAGGAGTGGACCAAAGCCCTGTGAGTTAACTGCACCTTTACAATGTACTATGTTCCTGTGAGTGAGCTTGGTCCTCTTTGGATGGCCCAGGATCCATGGCCACTGAACACCTGTGTGCTGTTGGATGTGCATTTGCTGCCTTAAGAGTGGACTCTGCTCTCAGTTGTGGACTGTTTTTAGCGATGGACTCTGCAGTTTGGAGTGGATTCCATTTCTGACAATGCACTTTGTATACTGAAAGTGGACTCTGTTCCTGGGAATGGACTGTACATCTTGAAGAAAACTGCTTATGGTAATGGACTCTGTGTGTACCAGTAAGGACTCTGTTTGCTGATAATTGACTCTGTGATGTTGCTTGTTGGGATTATCACCTGAACTGTTTTGTGTGTCCCTGGGTCTGGCAGGCCTTACTGTGAGCTGGGAGGCTCATAGGTCGTCCTGAAAGCTGTCCCCCCTGAGAGCCAGAGGGTGGGTAGGCCATCCTGTGAACCTGAAGGTTGATAGGCTCCCCCAAAGCTGGAGGGTGGATAGGCCATCCTGATGCCGGTCGTCCTCGAGAGCCAAAAGGTGGGAAGGCTGTTGTGAGCACTGTCGTCCCAAGAAGTGGTAATCAGGATGGGCTGTCCTAGAGGTGGTCGGAAGGTGTGTCAGAGCAGCCGAGAGCCAGATGGCGCTTCGGGTTGGGTGAGACCCCAATGCTACATAGGGGCAGACCGAGAGTGGGGAGGTGGATGAGCCATCCTCAGCGCTGTCACCCCGGGCTGGTACTGGGGCAGGCTGTCCTAGAAGTGGCCAGAAGGTGGGTAGGCCGTCCTGACTGCTGGCGTCTTGTGGGGTTTGGGGAAGCACGACGGGCTGTCCTTGAGGTGGTCGGAAGGTGTGTCAGGGCAGACCGAGAACTGGAAGGGGCATGGAGTGGACTGAGAGCCGGCAGGTGCATAGGGGCGGGCTGCCTTACAGTGGCCAGAAGGTTGGAGGGATGGCGGGGGAGTTTGCTGAGTTTCTGGGGGTCTGTATTTTATGCAATTTTTTAAAAATGTAATTGGACTGTCTTGTACGTACAAATGTCATTGTTACTGTTTTGTAATGAGTGAAACTGGGATTTGAGGTTTGTTCTCATTTCCCTGAAAACTGGTTGAACGGTAGGGTTTGGGGCCTGGCTTTGCTGCTCCTCTCCCTTTTGTAAAATTGATGTTTCTCTGTATACAGCTGTTAATGTTAGCTGTTTTTTGTAAACTGTCGTCTTGTTTAATAAAATAAAAAAGGAAAAAAAAAGCTGATGGGCTAACCTACCTAGCCTGCACATCCCTGGACACTGAGCAATTTAGCATGGCCAATCCACCTGTGGGAGGAAACCGGAGCACCTGGAGGAAACCCACGCAGACATGGGGAGAATGTGCAAATTTCACAAAGACAGTCGCTGAGAGTAGAATCGAACCTGGGTCCTTGGCTATTTCATGTTCCATTGGCACCTTACTTACATTTGAATGTTTCTTTGTAAAGTACTGGAGTCAGGAAATGGGAATCTATGGGTTCAGAAAAGATTTACAAGGATGTTGCCAGGGTTGGAGGGCTTGACCTCTAGGAGAGATTGAATAGGCTGGGACTATTTACCTTGGAGCGTTCGAGGCTGAGGGATGACCTTACAGAGATTTATAAAATAATGAGGAGCACAGACAGGGTGAATAGTCAAGGTCTTTTTCCCAGGTTAGGGGAGTACAAAACTAGAGGGCACAGTTTTAAGGTTAGCGGGGAAAGACATAAAAGGGACGTAAGGGGCAATTGTTTCATAAAGAGAGTGGTGCATGTACGGAATGAGCTGCCAGAGGAAATGGTGGAAGCTGGTACAATTACAACATTTAAAAGGCATCTACATATGAATAGGAAGGGTTGAGAGGAATATGGGTCATATGCTGCCAAGTGGGAAATGATTAATCCAGGATGTCTGGTCAACATGGATGAATTGTTTTGAAGGGTCTGTTTCCATGCTGTTCAACTTTGACTATGACTCTCTGCCAGTTTCATAACCGATGGCAAGTCTTATAATTGGCATTTGCCAGCTGCTGTAGGACAAGCACCTTCTGAGATGAAGTTGAGGCTATTCAGTCTATCGTGTCTACTCCTTCCATGGACCACACACAACACATCCTGTGGAAACTGCGTACAACGTCTGCCCTCCTGGGAGGAGAGCTCAGTGATAAAATATACCAATGGATAACACTTGTAGGCTGCAGCTTAGAAACAACCTGCATCATTTGACCAATTCAGTCTCCACCATCATTTCCCAGCACAAGACACAACCTCTCTCTGAAGGAAGTCTATGATCAAGGTCAAGTGCTTTTGCTGGAGGAATTTATTCTAAATATTGACTACCATGGGGAAAGAGCTCCTCTTCATTTTTAACCTAATTTAACAACTACTCGTGTTAAAGTTGGTGTTAATGTTTCCCAGCCCGTACGGTGTCAGTGGGTGAGTCATCTCCTCTGGCAGTTGAGGAGCAGTGTTTGTGATACTTTCACAGATGTCCACGCCTGGTGTCTTAATGCATTTGTCACCTCTAGCAATAGGTGGTACCGGGTAAACATTATTTCAGGTAGTTCAGTTTGTCTTTTCTTAGCTCATGATTAGTGATACAGCACTGTAGGATGTCCACAAGACATGCTGTGCTTTGATAAGAAGATGTATGGCACAGTAACAATAAGTACAACTACATTTGGTCAGATATAAAAACTTTTAGACTGCTGTTACAGATCCATCTCCTCCCTCTGAAAACTAGAGTAGAAATCCTTGTCTCCATCTTCGGACTGTGGGTGACATCAGTAAAATGGGTAGAACCAATATAATCATAAAAGTCTACTAAAAGAAACTACAACCCATTCAGTCTGCCTTGGCCAAAAACAGCCACACTCTAACCATATTCTAATCCCATTTTCTCACATTTGGCCCACAGTCTTGTATGCTTTGGCCTCACAAGTGCACATCTAATTACTTCTGAAATGTTATGAGAGTTTCTGCCTCTACCAGCCTTACAGACAGTGAGTTCTAGATTCCCACCGCCGTCCTCACATTTCCTCGAATCCTTCTGCCTGGTACCTTAAATCTTTGCCCTGGTCATTGATCCATCCATCAAGGGGAATTTTATACATCTCAATCATGTCCCCTCTTTAATGTCCCTGTCCTAAGGAAAGCAATCTGTCTATCCAATCTCTCTTCACCCGAACATTAACTCCTTCAGAGCCATTACTTGATTTAACAGTCTCTTGTGGATTGTCTTATAAAACCTGACAAACCAATTTTGTTATCCGACTTAATTCTCAGTTGACTAAAGATCAGGGTTTGAACTGCAACTGCAGGGAAACAACGACAATCAGTTGACAAGCAGCTATAGAATTTTTTCTTATTTCAAAAATATACTTTATTCATAAAAACAAATTTATGTAAAAATGTAGTCATCAGAGCAGTTTGATTGTGTATATAGTCTTTGCACATTGAGGACAAACAAAACTCAAGGCATTTCTTACCTGTACAGGATTCTTTTTACATATATTTGAGGCACTGGGAGGGTCTGATAACTGAATGAACCCACATTTACCTTCAGCAGAAAGACTTCAGACGGTGGCCTTTTCCCCACTGCGCTTTGGTGGCAGCTGCCGCGTTAGTGTGTCCCTCAGCACGTAGTCCTGGACCTTGGAAGGTCCCAGTCAGTAACACTCGGTCAGGGTTAATTACTTGCTCTGGAAGATCAACAACTTTCGGGAAACCAAAGAGCAGCATTCACCATATTGATGATTCTCCAGCACAGTCGATGTTTGTTTGTCTTGGCGTGTGTCCCAGGGTGGGTGGGACACAGACTGTAGAACACAGAGTCCTGCCTCACAGAGCTGCTTGGGATGGACCTCAACAAAACCCACTGCATCTTCCTCCAGAGTTCTTTTGCAAAGGAACATTCCAAATGGAGATGTATGACAGTGTCAACCCCACCATAGCCACTTTGTGGGCAGCGTGCAGTCGTGCAGGGTGACTGGGCATACATAAAGGATGTCACAGGTTGTGCCCTTCTCATCACCATCCAAATGATGTCTTGGTGCTTGTTGGAACATCCTGGCAATGAGGTGTTCTGCCAAATGACTTTGACAGTCTGTTCAGGGAACCACGCACCAGGATCCACCCTCTCCTTTTCCCTCAGGGTCTCGATGACACTACGTGCTGACCACTTCCTGATGGACTTGTGGCCAAAGGATGTTATTCTTTGCAAATTTCTCAATGAAGGACAAGTGATACAGGACAGTCCAATTATTTGGAGTGTTCCATGGTAGTGAGCCAGTCCAATTGTATGCAACACTGGGGACAGGTAGAACCTCAGTATGTAGTGACACTTTGGTGTCTGCTTACTGAGGATCTATGCGCAGCTTGAAGCAGCTGCACACTAAGTGGCCATCAGGATGAGTACAACATTGGATATGTTATAACACACACACACACACACACTCCCCCACTCTTATCCAGAATTTATTACATGGAGTCTCTGCAGTCTATTTTAGACTTCCAGATGAAACAGAAGATGGCTCAGGTGACTGAAACAGCAGTTCTGAGGAATGGGCTAGACCTGTGCCACATACAACAACAGAGTGTGGCTCACCCCTGATGACCAGGTTTTTACCTGCAATGGAGAAGGGGCGGTGCTCCCAAAGAGCAGTTCCTGCTTCACTTGGGCTATGAACTCCTCCCAAGATTTTGCACATGCCTTGGATCCTCTGAACTATATTCCCAGCACCTTCCGATAATCTGTCCTGACGGCCAAGGAAATGAAGGATCGGTTAGCCCAGTTCCCAAAGAACATGGCCTCGATCTTGCCTCAATTTTCCACGGTTCCCGAGGCCAGTTCAAACTAGTTGCAGATGCTCATGAATCTGTGCACTGACAGCAGATATGAGCAGAGAACAGTAATGTCATTCACGTATGAGGAGGCTTTGCCTGGAAGCCTCCACTGCTTGGAAATGTCATCCCTTTCAGGCTCACACGCTTATTGTGATGGACTCAGCAAAAGGCTCTATACAACACACAATCAAGATAGGTGAGAGTGGGCAGCCCTGCCTGACTACACATTTGATGGGGAAGCTTTCTGGTTTCCACCCATTAATTGAGACTGTGCTAATGATGTTGACATAGAGCTATCGGATCCAATTACAGATTCCCTCCCCAAAGCCCATTTTGGAGAACACGTCCCACATATACGCTTCCGATATCCTTTCAAAGACCTTCTCTTGGTCCAGGCTGATGAGGCAGGCATCCACCTCTGTGTCCTGCGTGTAGGCAATCGTATTCCTGAGTGGCGCAAAGTTCTCAGAGATCGTCCTGCCCAGTGCAGCACAGGTTTAGTCAGGGTGAATCACCATTCCTACAGCAGACCTGACCCGCTGAGTGATGACCTTAGATGGGATTTTGTAGCCTGCATTCAGCAATGATATTGGCTGCCAATTTCTAATTTCCCCCCTTTTCCCTTTCTGCTTGTAGATGAGGGTGATGCTACCTTTCCTCATAGATTCACTCATGAAGTCTGACAGAGCATATGTTGTACATCTCCAGCAGATCCTGGCCAATTAAGTCCCACAGAGCCGAATACAACTCAGCTGGTAAGACATCACTTCGGGGTGGTTTTTTTGAGGACCTTGGTCAGCTCATCCAGAGATAACAACCGGCCCAGCCTCTCCCACACGCTGTTGTACAAGATGTCCATGATAGAGGACAAGAACGACTGGGAGGCCTCACTATCTGTTGGCTTCATCTCTACAGTTTGTGACTGTCAAGTCATGTGACCTCTGGGAACCATTTTGTAAAAGGCCTATTGTCAGTTAGCCTCCATGTACAAAATATCATAACTACACATTCATGACAGGATGCTTAATTCTAAATTATGTGCAAAGCTCTAACAGGATTTAATGTAATTTCCTGAATTCAATGAGTGTTGTCCACCCTCCCATGCCTTTAGTTAACCACTCAGTGAAAGCTGAGAATGTGCAAATAGCATCTCTGTGGAAGTTCTTTTGACATCCAGGAGACGGCGTCACAGGGTAACCTATTGATGGTGGGGATTTCTTCTCTGTGTGGAAAAGGCAGACAGCTCAGTTCCTGAGGCCCGTAGCATCAGGCAGGAAACCCACTTCAGACTGAAGGACAGAACTGTAAAGTGGCAGTGTGCAGTTGAGGTACCAAAGGGCCATTCCTTAAATTGGTATCACATAATCGAGGAGCTGAGAGGCAAAAGCCTCGGAAGCTGCCTGTAAGGGACAGGGAAAAATTGGGAAGCATCCACTCATCCCTTCACCATCCCCTGAGCGCTGATGGGTATGTATGTTGCACAGGAACCGGTGCTGGCTTCCCTGCACTCAGACAATGGAGAAATGCAGAGGCAGATGGAGATGTCCAGTATATGAGTTAGCCAGGCCACAATGATTTACCTGCAAGTGGCAGAAAGAATGACAGGAGAGATTCTCATAGATCTCTGCTCCATAATGCAGGATTACCTGTACTGTAAGGAACACAGTGAGCGCCTGATACCAACAGGCCTGACCTTCACTCCAGCTTCACATTTGTACCTCTTTGCTACCAGTGTTAACTGGCCTGCTGCCACATTGGGTCCTGAGTGAACCTGCTGGCTTCCGGACAATTAAGTCCCATGTGCAGTTTAGGAAACAAGAGACCTTGTACGCCATCTCTCTGAGTTCCCTTTAGAAGAAGATGATGAAGGGTGTTCGTCCAGACTTTCCAGCAAATCAGTCCAGTCATTGACCATTGTTATGGCTTGCCTTCACAGCAGCCCAGTCAGAGCATCAATCTTTTCATCTGAAGGTCCTGAGTCCTCTCCTTGTGGAGGGTGGGCTGACATGCACAATTTTGGCAAAAGAAGCAAAAGTTATTTGAGGACAAAATCTTTGATCAGACCTCTGGTATTTAGGGACTGGAATGCACTGCTGGAGAACTGTTGATGGTCAGATTCAACTGAAGCATTCAAAACGGAGTCAGATTGTTATCTGAAATGATCAGCAGTGTTATGCTGAGAATTGCACGTGGTGAATTGCACTTTTGCAGCAGACAAACTGGACCGAATAGCCTCATTCTGGCTGTGATAATTCTGCTTTTCTGTGTTTGTCCTATTTGTGGGAGCTTGCTTTGCACAAAAAGCCATCATTGTGACTTCAACTGTGTTATAACGATAATATGGAGTTTTCTGTGATTGTGTCAAATAGGAGAAAGGCCTTGGCAAATGATACATGGTGCAGCAGTGGCCTCTGCTGATAGAACTTGGTAATACAGGAATGTGGGCATGTTTGGAACAACATACACTAGATCTCATAGTCAACATTTATCTTAAAGTCAGAGTTTTAGATATTGTGTTCGAAGAAATATATTTTTTAGATTTTAGTTTGAATATTGCTGCAAAGAGAAACATGTTGCCAAAGCCTCTCTCTTGCACTCATCAGGGCAAATGCAAACATGCCAAATTTCAGACAATCACAACAACTGAAAGTGCAAGAGAAATGGGTGCCAACTCATCTGCAAATTGACTCTACTTGCCTGAGGTATTACAATGGATAAAATAACAGGCAACTGTAGACTTCACAAACTTCCATGGACTGAAAAAGAAGAAAGTTTGAACAAATTCCTTTTGTTTGTAGAGAGTAGATCACCTACTGAAGGAGCAGTACTCCGAAAGCTAGTGCATCCAAATAAACCTGTTGGATTATAACCTGGTGTTGTGACTTTTAACTATGAATGTATGATCCTCAAATAAGCCGTAAGACATACGAAGTAGGCCATTCAGCCCATTGAGTCTGCTCTGTGCTTCAACGAGATCATGGCCAATCTGATAATCCTCAATTCCACTTTCCTGCCATTTCTCTTGATACCCTCATTGATTAAATACATATCTCAGCCTTGATTGTACTCGATGATCTGACCTTGACAGCCCTCTGCAGCCAAGAACTCTACGGATTTATTACCCTCTGAGACAAGAAATTCCTCCTCATCAGATTTTGGAGAAACTTTGTAGCTCAGGTTGTAGATCAGGTTGTAAATTTGCCCACTGAGCTAGTAGATTTGTTCTCAGATGTTTCATCACTATGCTAGGTAACATCATCAGTGAGCCTCCATTGAAGTGCTCAACTTCTGTCACTCTTGCTATTTATCTGTCTCAGTTTGTTGTGGTAGTTGTTGTGGTGACATCATTTCCAGTTCTGTTTCTAAGAGATTGATAACTGGGGTCCAAATCCATATCCAGGTCAGTGGTATTCATAAACACAGACGAAGAGGGATACCAGTTTGACTGGGACAATACATCCAGCCTAGGACAAGCTAAATAAAGACATACATGGGAATGTCTAGAGGCCTGGCATTCAAATTGGAGCTCCATGAACAAACACATCAGCTTGGGCCCCATTTACCAACCTCTCAGAAACAGAACCAGAAATGATATTACCCACCACAACAAACCGAGACAGATAAATTGCAAGTGAGGCAGAACACCAGTGCTTCACCGGAGACTCACTGATGATGTTACCTAATATGGTGACGAAACATCTGAGAACAAATCTATCAGCTCAGCGAGCAAATTTCCAACCTGATTCCTTCTCATCTCTGTCTTAAATGGTTGATCACTTATTCTAAGGTAATATCCTCTGGTCCTAGACTCTACCACAAAGGGGAGACAACCTCTTGGAATCTACCCTGTTATGTCCCCTGAGAAGCATGCGTGTTTCAATTACAGTATATATGCGAGTAATAGTCGATCTCATGTAAAGGTTGATCTTTTGTCAAAAGAAATCTGGAATTTTCCATATACCTTGTGTAAAAGTTGACCTAGTTCTTCACAGAGAACAGATCAACATTTATGCACCAGTGTGTCGCTCATTGAGCTCTGCACCAGGTCTTCCAGTGTGCAGGCTGTCACACTCTCCCCTGGGTTTTCAGCATTACTGTAATTCATTGTTTTTTTTCTCTTTATTTGTTTAGAGTTCAATTGGGTTTCTGCTCATGGTATGGTGTGAATTTTGACGGGCATGAATTTCAGCCACTTAAAAGTAATATCCATGTAATAGCCAACCACATAAATTTAACCTTAAAAAGTAGTCAAAAAATATCTGACTATTACTCCAGTATATATGGTATGTTGCCTCTCATTTTACTAAATTCCAATGAGTATAGGCCAAATTATTCAACCCTTTATCATAAGAAAATTCCTCCTCAACTGGAATCTTCTGTTTGACTGCCTCCAATGCCAGCATATCTTTCTTTAGATAAGGAAACCATAAACTATGCACAGTATTGCAGCTGACTGTGTAATTTTGGCAGAACCTCCCTATTTATATAAAGATCAGCATTGGGGCGGCATGGTGATTCAGTGGTTAGCATCGCTGCCTCACAGCACCAGAGATCTGGTTTCGATTCCTCGGGTGACTGTGATGGAGTTTGCACATTCTCCCCATGTCTGTGTGCTCTAGTTTCCTTCCACACTCAAAAGATGAGCAGATTAAGTGGATTGGCCATGTTAAATTGCATATAGAGTGCAGGCTAGGTGTATTAGTCATGGGGAATACAGGGTGGGATGCCCTTCCAAGGGGTATTCAAGACTCAATGGGCCAAATGGCCTGCTTCCATACTGTAGGGCTTCTTTGATTCTAATATTCTGTTTGCCTTCTCTATTACCTTCTGAACTTGTAATGCTAGCTTTTTGTGATTTATGGAGGACTCCCAAATCCCTCTGTGCTGTAGTTTTCTGCTAACTTTCGCCATTCAAATAACATTCAGAGGAGGAGGAGAAGAGATTTCAGTGGAAGGCCATATTCACCTAGAGTTTTCAGGGAGCAATTCTCTGTCAACCACAACATCACCACGGAACAATGTGCTTGACATCTCTTTTTTTTTATTGAAATCTCTCAGTGGAGAAGCACTGGAGCCCAGTCAATCATGTGCCAATAGTTGTTATGACCTGGAGTTATTTTGACTTGAACAGTAGAGGGAGGAAGCATCTCTACTATCTCTGTTCACTGTCGTAGTAATGTGAGGAGAGCTGTATACATCACATTCTCTTTATCCGAAGAGAGACAGTTATTGTAAAGATGTAACTTGGACAGGTTTCCTATGGTGCAGATTGTCAGTGCACACATCACTTTGTGGACAATATGTGTGCATTTGCTATCCAGTCCCTCAATATTCAGTTGGTATGTCACTGCACAACTGGTTAGTGCCCAGTATCCTGGCAGCAGTCCCAATGCTTATAATACCCTCTGGTCCCCTGGACTGTCAGCATTTGAGCGACATAGGGAAACCAGAGGGAGTCTACTGGGTGATGATAGCTAACTGCTGATCATCTGTTTCATGGTTCCCATGTACAATTTATGCACTTGGTGTACCATATGTACAAGGAAAAAGCCACGCTGCTGCATGAAGTATCACATTGGAGTGCTTAAGCTGAACCTACATTGTCTGGATCACTTTGGAGGAGAGCTGGAATAATCGCCACAGTCTGTGTTGTCATAGTCTGTTGTGCCTTGCACAGTCTCGATCCAAAGATGTGCAGGTTAGATAGATTGGCCATAGGAGATAATGGGATAAGGTGGAATGGGTGAGATGCTCTTCGAGAGGGGATCAGTGCAAAATCATTGGGCCGAATGGACACTTTTCACACCCAAGGGATTCTATAATTCTACAATCACAAAAGCACAGCCTTGGCCACCAGTTGCAACTGAAGAGGATGAGCAGTGGGGAGGAGGAATGGCAGACTCACACTGGGTGCCCTGCGATGAGCTCATCTGGCTACAATTTCAGTGAATGCAATCCCAGTTTCCCATCTGTTAAAGACCCTCACCTCGTCATCCCACTGTAACTGATTCTCATGGTGTTCTCTCAGTCACAATATTGAAATAAAAGCCACTATCAAACAAACGTCCCCCAAAAGCTTTATCGAACCATCCACGATTCCAAGAATTAACTGCTCACTGTTGTGTGTTCACTTTGTGCCTGTCTTCCAAGTGTTTTTGTTTATTCTAGTGCTCTGACACAATATGGATGGTAGAGTGTTCTTGATTGTGAATGGCGAAGGCTGTAAATGGCCTTAGAGGATGACCACAAGCAACCAAGCCCGGTTTCAGACTGCACCAACTCCTGGAGCTGGACAGCAGCCATCTGGGCAGGCTGGCAACATGGTGACAGTGGGTGGGAGGACGAGCGCCCGTCATCTGTTGGAGGGTAGCTTGCTGACTGGTCTGCAGTCTCTGCAAGGCAAGAGGACTGCCTTGCAACAAGCTGGTCTCAATCTGAAGCATCAGTCTGATCTTCCACTGCAGCACTGCACTGTTATATGGCTTCTGCTGGTGCTCTAATGGATGCTAAGGTATCTGTCATCAAAAGGCTGCGTTATACTGGGTCATATCGCAGGCCACCATCTTTACTTTACAAGCGATGGGCTGTAAGTTCTGCACAGTGCCTGATGTCAACCTCTCCTCTATTCTCCTTGATACTGATAACAGGTTTTGGCACAGAGGTAAATATAAGAGTGTTGCTTCCTATACTTGTTTGTCGCACTGCGTGATCCCTTTCATGCTCTTATGCAGCCATCCCTGCTTCTGTCTTAAAGGGAGGGTTGCTCATTGTAGTGAATTTGTTCCCTGCATGGCTTTGTCCTGATTTGTGTGCAGCATTTCTGTGTCTATGTCCATGAAGCTTTTCAATGAGGTAGTCCCATTGGTGCCTTTGCCTGAGTTCCTCTGCTGCAGAACTTGCAATGAGACTTTGGCCTCTAGCTGGGCTGGTGCTTACAGTTACCTTTTCCACTGTGCAGGCTGCAGTCTACATTCCTACTGTCTCACCATGTCAGATGCTGCTTCTCAACTGCCCTCCAAAGCAAGGTGAGATTTGCAATCTTCTAGATGTCTGTGAAAAGATTTTAGAGGTGCCACCAGTTCCTTTTTTTCCCCCACATAATCTCCTCTGTATGATGAATGGAACACTTCATGACCAAGTGAAGAGGCATGAATTGGCATAATCTCCGCTGTCTTTAACTCTCTCTCCAGTGGGTTGCAACAAATTATTTCATTTCTTTTTAGCAAAGAGCTTTCAAATCTCAGTTAAAACTTAGAACCTTTCACCAGTTGCTGTTTTTGAAATGATGAGGAGATTTCTGTCCTCCTTATTACCAATCCATATTTCTTTACGTCAAAAGTAGCTATTGAATGGCAATTCCTTTTGGTATTCCCATGTTCAGCTTCATTATTTTCTTATAAACTACAAACTGGCTAATCTACAGGCGAGTTTCATCCTAATGTGTGAACCTTCCAGAAATGTGTAAATCAAAAACAGGCAACAAATATCACTTATACCTGACTGAGTTTCAGTCCCTTTTGATAAAAATTGTTAATTTTAGCTTGGTTAGTTCTGTTTATCTCACAGCAGATTCACAAAGCTGGCCTCAATCTGTGGTGAGGTGACCACTGCAGCCAGTTTAGGTCATTGTTTGGTCTTTTAAAATGATTTTAATTCCATGAAGGACTCAGGTATATAAGCAGATGATGGAGGTTATAAATTGATAGTCAATATTTTATCACTATCTGAACAATAGCTTCATGGATATATAGTTTATTCATACACATTATGAAGCAAAATAGTGCTGGAAATTTTAAATCACAACAAAAGCTGTTGGGAGGTCCAGCAACATCAATGGTGACAGAAACTGAGCTGCAGTACCCGTCCCTGTGCTGGCATTAGGCCATATTAATTGAAATGCAGTGTGATTCTCTCTATTAATGTCTTCAGCTTGAGTTAATAGAATAGCTGAAGGTTCAGAGCTTTATATTCGTCTCTGTGGAGTTCACTGACAGACAAGTATGCTTAGTTTGGGTACTCATTTGAGATCCTGCCATTTATTTCTGAATGGGTTGTTGGGATACGAAAGAGTTGCGAAAGAATTTATGGCAAAGGTACTGGGTCACACAGACTCTCGTGTATTTCTCCATTTCTCTCAGTGCACCTCCACCACTACTGGATCTGTTTGGTCAAGCTGATGAGTTTTTTTAGCACTGTTCATATTTGGTACTAAAGAGGGAAGTGAAAAATGAAGGTCAAGGAGCCTGGCATTTTATCCAGTCAGGTGAAAGCGAGGACTGCAGATGCTGGAAATTAGAGTTGAGAGTGTGGTGCTGGAAAAGCGCAGCAGGTCAAGCAGCGTCCGAGGAGCAGGAGAATTGACATTTCGGGCAAAAGCCCTTCATCAGGAATCATTTTATCCAGTCAGACCGAATGTACACAAACCAACCTGTAATTAGCAATGTGCCTGTCACTCCTGGTTCACTTCCTGATAAGCAAGAGATTGATGAGGAGGACGGCTTGTTATAGCACATCATGCAAATAATGCTAAGCTCCTTTATATGCAAGTATAGCATGCTATTTCAGTGGGAGCTAGATAAGTAACAAAGGACTTGGAACTTTGTTGCAAGCGCATTCAAGGAATGCCAAGTAAGTTCTTATTATGACCATTAGCTTCAAAACAACAAAACACAAAGAATGAAAGCAGAATTTCCTTCGTAAATTCAATGCTAAGCATTGAACAGTACCAAGGAGTTGGAGGGGTGATTAAAGACATTGCCATTGACCTTGCAAATTAAGAAACTGTGCAAACCAGTACTTGAATTTCAGTTTAATTTGTGCAGGGTAGGGTGATACTGCAGTATAGAATTGGTGAACAAATATTGTTTAAGAATCTTTGGAATCAGCCAAATTATAGCAAGATTTCATTGATGAGCATGATACAAATAAGGACAAGCAATGTTTTGTTATTGAATAAAGGGCTAAGGAATGGTAGTTGTGTGAAATCCATAATCAACATTGATGAAAACATGTTACATCTCACAGAGTTGAGCAAAAAATTGCTAAAGAGAAAGATCCCAGGCGCTTGTTGGAGAAGCGATGCGAAATCTAAAAGAAAAGTTTGAAGATCACAAAGCAAAACAACACCCTGGAAAATAATCCCACCCAACAGTGTCAGACAAACTGCAGATGATGACATAGTTTTGAAGTGCATTGAATAGCTGTGTGTGTGACACTCATAATTTTACAAAAATGTGTTCCATTTAACTTGCCCCATGTGAGATGTGTGTGAAATCATGAAATGAAAGAAGATACTTTGTTTTGCAAAGAATTGAAGGCAACAGCAATGTCACATGTTACTATTGAATTGCAAAGTGCGTTCACAGCTTTAACAGAAGTCAGCTGGACAAATTGCTCTGCAGTCTGCCCTGTTGGAACTGTAGCAACGATTGAACAATTCTGGCACTGTGCAAAAGAATAAAAGCTGCTGAGCGTCATACATTTGTTCACTGAGAGATGTTTAATTGTGTATGAGATCAAAACAGACAGTTATAGTCTTACAGTCATAGAGCAGACAGCATAGAAACAGACCCTTTGGTCCAACTCTGATATGCTGACCAGATATCCTAAATTAATCTAGTACCATTTGCCAGGGTTTGGCCCAGATCCCTCTAAACCTTTCCTATTCATATACCCATTCAGATGCCTTTTAAATGTTGTAATTGTACCAGCCTCCACCACTTCCTCTGGCAGCTAAATCTATACACATACCGCCCTCTGCGTGAAAAAGTTGCCCCTCAGGTGCCTTTTAAATCTTTCCCCTCTCATCTTAAATCTATGCCGTCTAGTTTTAGGCTCCCCTACCCTGGGGAAAAGACCTTGGCTATTCACTCCACTTGAAGCCATCATAATTTTATAAACCTTTATAAGGTCACCCCCTCAGCCTCCGATGTTCCAGGGAAAATTGCTCCAGCCTATTTAGTGTCTCCCTATAGCATAAATCCACCAACCCTGGCAACATCCTTGTCAATCTTTTCAGAAACCTTTCAGGTTTCACAGCATTTTCCCTATAGCAGGGAGACCAGAACTGAATGCAATATTCCAAAACTGACCTCACCAATGTCCTGTACAGTTGCAACATGACTTCCCTACTCCTATACTCAATGTTCTGACCAATAAAGGAAAGCATACCAAAACGCCTTCAAGGAACTATGAACCTGCACTCCAAGGTCTCTTTGTTCAGCAACATTCTCCAGGACTTTACCATTAAGAGTATAAGTCCTACCCCGATTTGACTTTCCAAAATGCAGCACCTCACATTTTTATGAATTAAATGATTAATGTTATTCCATCCAGAGGAGCGAACACATAGGGCTGGATTGAACTCCTTTGAAAGCTGAAAAGATGGGTTCTTTTGAGTGTTAAAAATTGTGCCACAGGCCTGTGTTCCAATTTCCCAGCAGGACCCTGCCTTTGATGGGCCATTCAGCTCCAAGATTTCAGCAGCCATTCTTAACTGTTCAATGAACCCCTTCTCTGGCCATTAATTGGTTAATTTGCAGTAAATCAGAGCAAGTGACTCTTTCTGATAGAGTGCAGGGTCCAAAGCCCCATTTCAGCATGACACAGGGTTCAGTGGTCCAGAGTGAGAATTCAGGTCAGGTTGTTTTGCTGGAAATTGTAATCAAGGAAGTGGTTGCACAGAAGGATTCTGTTCTCAAGCAGTCAGAATCCAGGTGGCTATCTCGAGGCAGAAGGATTCCTACACGTTTCAGCCCAGACACTTGGTTATCTGCTAAGGAAACTAAACTTGTGGACATGTGGGCTGATGTGTGTCACTGAATAAACTGGGTTACCTTTAGGCATATCTTCTATATTGAACAAGCTGAATAAAGATATCTGAAGAGGGAGAACTCTTATTTTTTACAAACAGTATGAAAGAACCCATTAATTCTTTGGGGCAATTGGGGCAGGCCACAAGTGCTGGCCTTGTCAGTGATGGCCACATCTTGTGAATGAATAAGGAAAACAAATTCCAAAGAAAACTGCAAGTCTGGACAATTCCTATTTGGGCGGTTGGGGAGAGAGTGATAGTCGAGAAGAGCTATAGATAGGTTTGAGTTTTTACATCATTCTGTGAAAGAATGTAAATGACTTTGATATCATCAAACCATCACAGGTGAAGTATCTCTTTTTTGTATATTTACTTTTTCATCTGGGTGTGGGTGTCATTGGCTATAGGCCAGCATTTATTGCCAATCTGGCAATGCTGTGGAGAAGGTGGTAGTGAGCTACCTTTTCAAACCCCTGCAATGCTTAGGGTGTTAGGGACAGTAAAAGGACGCCATCATATTTTCCAGTCAGGATGTTGAATGTTTTGAAGAGAATTTGCAGGGGGGTGGTATTCCTATGTAACTTTTGCCCTTGATTTTCTAGATGGTAGTGGTCGGTGCTGTGGGAGGAAGATTTTGTTGAGTTGCATTTTGGAGATGTTACATCCTGCTGCCACTGTATTGGTGGAGAAGGCAGTGAGTGTTTTAAGGTGGTCGAAGGGGGTGTCAGTCAAACTGACTGCTTTCTCCTGGATGGTGTCGAGATTCTTGAGTGTTGTTAGAGCTGCACTCATCCAGGCCACTGGGGAGCATTCCAGCACACTCTTGACTTGTGCGTGATAGATGGTGAACAGGCTTGAGGGAGGTGTTACTTGTTGCAGAATTCTAGCCTTTGGTTTGGGAATTTCTGGTCTATGCAGCAACTTCAAACCCATTTTATAAAACTCAAGCCAGAACAATTCACTACGGTCCTGTAGACTTAAATGCATTTGGTGAGAAAATATTGATAAATTCTCCAACAGCAAGCCATTAAATGGTCTCATGGTCATTTGAATGAAATACATCTTGCTGTGAGTCCTCTGATGAATCCTTTCTCTGACATACTGGTAGGATTGATCTCACTTAAACAACCTACTTACCCAATTGTCAGCAATGGTACCAGTGCAAACAGTAGTATAGAACAGGATGGAATTGCTTTGGGAGTCCTCAGCATTAATTCCAGACCTGATGGTCTGGCCAAACACAGGCAAGGAAACCTCCTGCTGCCCTCAGCTGATGAATGAGTGTTCCACCAGGTTGAACACCACTTCCAGGAAGCACTAAGGATGGTAACGACACATGAATGTACTCTAGTGTGATAGAAGGTGTGTGATTTATGTGTACTGGATTTAACCTGGTAACAAATGGGTGAAAGTTTATTTTGGTGAAATGTTCAGGAGTTAATTAGGCCAGTCTTTCCAGAATCATGAGCTTATAACCAGAGTATGTCAGAGAGCAGGTGACTGCAAGGACCCCTGGAGTTTGTTTATATTGTGGGAGTTTATCATAGAAGTGAGAAAACATTAATCCATTAGATTTAGCAAAGTCTAAGAGCTAAGGAAAGGTTGAGAGTTGATTTCCAGGAATTCACATTCATGAGGGGTCTGGACACAGCAGAAGGAGAGGAACTGTTCTCATTTGTGGAAGGATCAAAAATCAATGGGGCACAGATTCATGGCAATTGGTTTGTGGAAAGCTTCTCTCCACAGTGAGTGGTTAGAGTCTAGAATGCACTGTGGGTATGTGGGGTAGACAAGTTCAATCAAAGCTTTCAGAAGGAAATTGGGACATTATCTGAAAAATAAAGGGTGGTACAGTGGCTCAATGGTTAGCATTGCTGTTTCACTGTGCTAGAGACCTGGGTTCGATTCCAACCTTGGGTGACTGACTGTGTGAAATTTACACATTCTCCCATGTCTGTATGGGTTTGCTTCCACAGTTCAGAGTTGAGCAAGTTAAGTGGATTGGCCATGCTAAATTGCCCATAGTGTCCAGGGATGTTCAGGCTAGGTGGATTAGCCATGGGAAATGCAGGGTTATAGGGTAGGGATCTAGGTGGAATGCTGTTTGGAAGGTTGATGTGGACTCGATAGGCTGAATGGCCTACTTTCATGCTGTAGGGATTCTACAAAAAGAAAGTTTTGCAGGACTATATGGAAAAGTGAGGGAGGAGCATGAGGTGAGTTGTTTCCACAGAAGGCTAGTATGGACATGACGGACTGAACAGCATTCAGTCGTGTTGTTAATCAATCAGTGATTCTATCATTTTCTTTTGATTACTTTGGATGCTTTCGAATGAACATTCTTATAGAGCAGTGCTAGATCTAAATGTATTCCCCTGAGACTTTATAAGATTTTCAAGTATTACATCTGACAACATTGTGAAAAATGTTTATAGATCAAGGGTGTTTGCTCTGAAGTTTGGTTTCTATACGGTTACAATGCATGTCATACTATGTGCAACATCAAGAACTGTGGTATCATATCTTGATACAACTGGCAGAATTTTGATAAAATAATGTAACACTCTGCAGAGTAACTGGAATTCAAGGACGTGCTGTATCTGTGCCAAGTGGAAAATTTGGGTCACTCTTTGTTCGATCCACATGAAAATGTAATCTTTGTCACACTGGCAGCTTCCACGATAACATTTTCTTTGAAAGCAGTCCTTTGTCTGACAACACTTCTTGTGGGGCCTATTTTTGATGATTTTAGAAGATTTACACAATTTGCAACCATATCAATGGACCTTTGGCTGAACAAGACTGAAGAAAGACAAAGTAAAACCACTTCTGCAGTTGCCAAACGATGTAGAAGATCTTACTGGCAAGATCATTAGATTAATTCTCCAACTGGTCAATACAAAAATCCTCTTCACATGTACTTAGACTGTAATGTCCAGTATACCTTCATTTATCCTGGCCTCAACATAAATTCAACTACTGTGTATTGTATTCAATTGTAAGAATTTAGTGTAAACAAATCTAAGCAAACTCTCAAAGTATTTGAAATTACGTTCTACGAAATTTGATAGCCTGCAAATTTGTTGCATGATTAGTATTTTTGTTCAGGTGCTTTATATTGAATGATAGTATTTTGTTATTTCTATTCATTCCTGTAATCCTGTATCAAGATATGATACCACAGTTCTTGTTGTTGCACATAGTATGACATGCATTTCCACTGATGGCAGGAATGAAGTTTCAGAGCAGAAGCCCAGAGAGAGAAGGAACCCAGAAAGAGGAGGAATTGGGAGAGATGAGGAACTAGGAGAGATCAGGAATTCAGAAAAAGCAGTAACCTACAAGAACCAGTGAGAGCAGGAACCAAGACAGAGCATGAACTATGAGAGAGAAGGAACCAGGAGAGAGCAGGAATCTAGAGAGAGAAAGAAGTCTGAGAGAGCTGAACCTAGAGGAAGTTGGAACCTGGAAAATTTATGCGTAGTGTTATTGTCACTGGGCAAGTAATGGGGACAAGGAGTGGTGCTCTGTGGACATGGGTGTGAATACCACCATGGCAGATAGTGAGGCTGGCAGCCTTTCAGAACTGAAATGTATCCATTAACTCCTTGTGTTGGTTCAAAACATGCCTCTATAGTAATTTGCACTATGTCTCATGTGGCTGTCTCCGCCAATCCATTTTCCTATTTGCCTGGATTCGGAGATGCCGGTGTTGGACTGGAGTGTACAAAGTTAAAAATCACACAACACCGGGTTATAGTCCAACAGGTTTATTTGGAAGCACTAGCTTTTGGAGTGCTGCTCCTTCATCAGGTGGTTGTGGAGCATAAGATCATAAGACATAGAATTTATAGCAAAAGTTTCCAGTGTGGTGTAACTGAAATCATATATTGAAAAAAGACTTGGATTGATTGTTAAGTCTCTCATCAGTTCTTTCATATGTAAATCGCAGAGCTTTTTTAAAGTTACATTCTCAAGTGAACTTTTAATAATTGGTGTCATGCCGGCCCAGATAATGCATTGAAGGTGTGAGTTGCCCTGTATGAGACTGTCTGTGCAACAATGTTCATACTGATTCTAATCTAAAAAGCAGGTTTACAGAATCTGACATGGATTCATGCAGCTTTTAAACAAAATAAAATGTAATTCTTCAAGTATAAATTCACTCTTGTGTGTCTGTGCGTGTGTGGGTGGGAGGAGGATTATGACTGTCTGTGAGAAAGTGTGTGTGTGTGTTTCTGTAGGAGTGTGTCTGTGTGAGGGTGTTTCTGCGTGTGTGCATGTCTGTGTGAGTGGGTGTGGGTGTGTGTGTGTGTGTGTGTTGAGGGGAGGTGTGGGGTGCAATGGGGTCACTTGTAGTGTGACATAAACCCAAGGTCCTAGATGAGGCCATCCCCGTGGGTACCAAACTTGGCTATCAGCCTCTGCTCGGCAACTTTGCATTTTTTAGATTACTTTACTTTACAGTGTGGAAACAGGCCCTTCGGCCCAACAAGTCCACACCGACCCACCGAAGCGCAAACCACCCATACCCCTACATTTTACCCCTTACCTAACACTACGGACAATTTAGCATGGCCAATTCACCTGACCTGCACATCTTTGGACTGTGGGAGGAAATCGGAGCACCCGGAGGAAACCCATGCAGACACAGGGAGAATGTGCAAACTCCACACAGTCAGTCGCCTGAGGCGAGAATTGAACCCGGATCTCTGGCGCTGTGAGGCAGCAGTGCTAACCACTGTGCCACCATGCCGCATTGTTCCCTGTCCCAAAGTCCGCCTTGGAGGATGGTCACCTGAAGGTCCGAGATTGAATGTTCTAGACCGCTGAAGTGTTCTCTGATTGGGAGGGAACACTACTGTCTGTTGATTGTTTTGCGGTGTCCAGTCATCAGTCTCGCCAATGTGCCATGCCTAAGGGCATCCTTGCCTGCACCATATGAGATAGACAACGTTGGCCGAGTTGCATGAGTATCTGCCACACGTAATGATGGTATCCATGTCGACACTCTGACATGTCTTACAGTGTTTACCGTGAATGTTTGTATGGTGTTGTCCTGAAAGCTGGGCAGTTTGCTACGAACAATGACTTGTTTGCGGTTTGGTGCTTTTTTAAAGATGAGAAGTGGAAATGTAGGTAAGGTTTTGGAGAGGGTCCTAATCCTCATTGATAATGTATTGCAGGCTGCTAAGAACATGGTGTAGTTTTTTGGCTCCTGGGAAATAAAGGACAATGAAGAGTACCCTGTCGGTTGCAGCTCATGCTTGTCTCCTGAGGAGGTCATTACGGTTTCTTGCTGTGGCATGTCAGAACTGGCTGTCGATGAGTTGAGCATCATACCCCCTTCTTATGAGGGCATCCTTGAGTACTTCCAGGTGCCTGTAGCATTCCTCATCTGAACAGATCCTGTGTTTGCATTGGGCTTGTCCAAAGAGGATGGCTGTTTTAATGTGTTTCAGGTGGAAGCTGGAGAAGTGTAGCATCGTGATGTTATCTGTGGGTTTGTGGTGGAGTAAGGTGCTGAGGTGCCCATCCTTGATAGCGATACATGTGTTCAAGAATGAGACAGATAGCAGAGAGTAGTCCATGGTGAGTTTGATTGTGGGATGAAACTCCATGATATCACCATGGACTACTCTTTGCTATCTGTCTCATTCTTGGACACATGAATTTCCAACAAGGATGGGCGCCTCAGCACCTCACTCTACCGCCAATCCACAAATAACCTCACGATGCTACACTTCTCCAGCTTCCACCCGAAACACATTAAAACAGCCATCCCTTATGGACAAGCCCTACACATACACAGGATATGTTTAAATGAGGAGGAATGTGTTGGGCACCTGGAAGTACTCAGGGATGCCCTCATAAGAATGGGGCACGATGCTCAATTCATTGACTGCCAGTTCTGACATGCCACAGCAAGAAACTGTAATGACCTCCTCAGGAGACAGGCATGAGCTTTGACCGACAGGGGACCCTTCGTTGTCCAGTACTTCCCAGGAGCCGAAAAACTATGCCCTGTTCTTCACAGCCTGTGACACATTATCGATGAGGATGAGCACCTTGCCAAGACCTTCCCCACGTCTCCACTTCTCATCTTTAAACAACAACCAAACTGCAAACAGGTGATTGTTCGTAACAAACTGCCCAGCTTTCAGGACGACACCACACAACCTTGTCATGGTAGATACTGCAAGACATGTCAGAGTGTCGACACGGATACTACCGTTACGCTTGGGGACACCTCCCACCATGTACGTGGCAGGTGATCATGCGACTCAGCCAACGTTGTCTATCTCATACACTGCAGGCAAGGATGCCCTGAGGCATGGTACTTTGGTGAGACCAAGCAGAGGCTATGGCAACGGATGAATGGGCACCGCACAACAATCAACAGACAGTAGTGTTCCTTCCCAGTCAGAGAACACTTCAGCAGTCTGGGACATTCAACCTCGGACCTTCAACTGACCGTCCTCCCAAGACGGACTTCAGGACAGGCAACAACGCAAAGTAGCTAAGCAGAGGCTGGTACGGCCTCAACTGGGACCTTGGGTTCATGTCACACTACAGGTGACCCCACTACACTACATACAAACACAGACACACACACAGACAGGCAAAAGTAAGGACTGCAGATGCTGGAGATTAGAGACGAGAGATGAAGAGCCTTTGTCTGAAACATTGATTTTACTGCTTGTCGGATGCTGCCTGACCTGCTATGCTTTTCCAGCATCACACTCTCGCACACTGACAGACCTACCTACACACAGACACTCCTACACGCACAAACTCCTACACACACACACACACACTCCTATAGGCACACACACTCATTCAGACCCCCTCTTGGACACAGGCAGTCTGTCATACATTCATACACACACACACGCATCCTCTAACAGACTTATACCCTTTTACACACACACATACACACATACACACACACACACACACACACACACGTACATTTGTGGGGTGAATTTGTATTTGCAGATTTACATTTTATTTTGCTTGAAAACTGCACAAATCCATGTCAGATTCTGTAAATCCGTTTTTTAGATTAGAATCAGTCTGAGCATTGTGGTACAGACAGTCTCACACGGGGTACTTCACACCTTCAATGCATTATCTGGGCCAACATGACACCAATTGTTAAAAGTTCACTTGAGAATGTAACTTTAAAAAGTTAAAAATCACACAACACCAGGTTATAATCCAACAGGTTTAATTGGAAGCACTAGCTTTCGGAGCGACGCTCCTTCATTAGGTGGTTGTTGGACTATAACCCGGTGTTGTGTGATTTTTAACTTTGTACACCCCAGTCTAACACTGGCATCTCCAAATCATAACTTTAAAAAAGTTCTGCGATTTACATATGAATGAACTGAAACCAACATGTTCATTCTAAAAGATGAGACTTAACAATCAATCCAAGTCTTTTTCAATATAGGATTTCAGTTACATCACACTGTAAACTTTTGCTATAAATTCTGTGTCTTATGATCTTATACTCCACAACCACCTGATGAAGGAGCAGCACTCTGAAAGCTAGTGCTTCCAAATAAACCTGTTGGACTGTAACCTGGTATTGTGAGATTTTTAACCTATTTGCCTTGTTTTCTTATTCATTCGTGGGATGTGGGCATTGCTGACCAGCATTTATTGCTCTTTCCTGGTTGCCCTTGAGGAGGTAGTAGTGAGCTGCCTTCATGAACTACTGCAGTCATGTAACAATATTTGTAATTTGAGAGCTAAGGAACTGAATAGGTTGTTGTTTGGAGAAGTGGATGAATCATACCTGCCTACTTCGCCCCCTTAGAACATAGAACATAGAAAAATACAGCGCAGTACAGGCTCTTCGGCCCTCGATGTTGCGCCGACCGAAGCCTACCGAACCTACACTAGCCCAATAACCTCCATATGCTTATCCAATGCCCGCTTGAATGACCATAAAGAGGGAGAGTCCACCACTGATACTGGCAGGGCATTCCATGAACTCACAATCCGCTGAGTAAAGAATCTACCCCTAACATCTGTCCTATACCAACCTCCCCTTAATTTAAAGCTGTGTCCCCTAGTAACAGCTGACTCCATACGCGGAAAAAGGTTCTCACTGTCAACCCTATCTAAACCCCTAATCATCTTGTACACCTATATCAAATCTCCCCTAAACCTTCTTTTCTCCAATGAGAACAGCCCCAAGTGCCTCAGCCTTTCCTCATATGATCTTCCTACCATGCCAGGCAACATCCTGGTAAACATCCTCTGCACCCGTTCCAGTCCCTCCACATCCTTCCTATAGTATGGCGACCAAAACTGTACACAATACTCCAGATAAGACCGCACCAGAGTCTTATACAACTGCAACATGACCTCAGGACTCCAGAACTCAATTCCTCTACCAATAAAGCCCAGTATGCCATATGCCTTCTTCACAGCACTATTTACCTGGGTGGCAACTTTCAGAGATCTGTGTACATGGACACCAAGATCCCTCTGCTCATCCACACTACCAAGTAGCCTACCATCAGCCCAGTACTCCATGTTCTTGTTACTCCTACCAAAGTGAATGACTTCACACTTAGCTACATTGAACTCCATTTGCCACCTTACTGCCCAGCTCTGCAACTTATCTATATCCCGCTGTAACCTGCCACATCCTTCTTCGCTGTCCACCACTCCACCGACTTTCGTATCATCCGCAAACTTGCTCACCCAGCCTTCAAGCCCCTCCTCCAGGTCATTTATAAAAATGACAAACAGCAATGGTCCCAAAACAGATCCTTGTGGAACACCGCTAGTAACTGCAGTCCAAGATGAACCTTTACCATCAACTACTACCCTCTGTCTCCTTCCAGCCAGCCAATTCCTAATCCAAACCTCTAATGCACCCTCAATGCCATACCTCCGTAATTTTTGCAGTAGCCTACCATGGGATACCTTATCGAACACCTTGCTAAAATCCATATACACCACATCTACTGCTTTACCCTCGTCCATTTCCTTAGTCATCTTCTCAAAGAACTCAGTAAGGTTTGTGAGGCAGGACCTGCCCTTCACAAAACCATGCTGACTATCCTTGATCACATTATTCCTATCCAGATGTTCATAAATCCTATCCCTTACAATTCTCTCTAAGACTTTGCCCACAACAGAAGTGAGACTCACTGGCCTATAGTTACTAGGGCTGTCCCTACTCCCCTTCTTGAACAAGGGGACCACATTCGCTATCCTTGTCTTTGCTGTGGGGAATTCTGGCAGTATGTCCAGGGATCTGCTTGGAAGTTCACCTCTGGACAACAATGAATTCAATGAAACTCTCTTCCTTGGTCTCCTAATACACTGAAACCGAAAGGCCTAATATTAACAAGCTGAAGTCACTGAGGCCTTGAAACCATTCTCTGATAGAGCTGGTCCCGGAACTGTCACTTGTACTCATTCATGGCCATTGATGTAGTGTTGTAACACTGAAAAGACTATGCTGCTTAAGAGGCTTAAATATATAATAGAAACTGCATAGATCCAATTCCCAGTACTTCAACTGAGGGAGGATACCAGGAGGCTATTAACAATATTACAGAAGGAGAAGAAAGTTAAGTCTCCTTGAGGTTACGACACTGATTACTTAGGTTAAAACTGATCTGTACCTTTACTTCATTCTTCTGTCCTGGTGGTACGAATGTCCACTGCCATTTGGGAAAGAGAGTTCAATTTTTCCATTGTGTGAAAAAGAATGATGCTTCTTGATTTTGCTCCAAAGTGGCCTGGCTGTAATTTCAATTTATCTTTTATTCAGTCATGGACCACGGGTGTCATTGGCTGGGGCAGTATTTATTGCCTGTATGTCGTTGCCCTCGAGAAGGTGATGGCTGCCTTCTTGAACTACTACAGACCACTTGTTGCAGGAAGACCCAAAATGTCGTTAAGGGAGGTGTTCCAGGATTCTGATCCGGTGTCACTGGAGGGATGACGATATATTTCCAAATCAGGATGGTGAGTGGCTTGGAAGGGAATTTGCAGGTGATTGATGGAAGTGGTTGTGATTTTGGACGCTGCTGTCTAAGGAGTCTCTAAAGATTCTGACCTCAGATGTTAACCGGGAGCAAAATCAGGAGATCCAGTTCTTTAATTTAAAAATGCTATCAATTTTGCTTGAGGTGAATCTATTCTGCACGCATATGCATCAGTCACCTCTGAGGAAATAAACATCTTAAGGACTGTTTAATGAGTGCCTAGACCTAGTTTAGAGTTCTGCCTGCTCAAAGTATATATTAAGGATTTACACCACAGTGGCTCAGTGATTAGTACTGCTGTCTCACAATGCCAGTGTCCTGGCTTCAATTCCACTCTGTTTGTATGGAGTTTGCACTATCTTCCTGTATCTGCAAGGGTTCCCTCCAGATTCTCCGGTTTCGTCTCACATTCCAAAGATGTGCAGGTTAGGTGGATTGTCTATCCTAAATTGCCCATTGTATCAAGGGATATGCAGGTTGGGTGGATTGGCAATGGGAAATACAGGGAAAGGTTCAGTGTAGACTCAATGGGCTGAATAGCCTGCTTCTACACTGTAGGGATTCTATCTCTCAACCCTTGTCCATTAGCTCAGGAGATATGGTCAAATAACTGGCTCCTGTTTTCCAATTGTTAATTTTGTACACTACATTTTACAGGGAAAAATTAAGAAAATATTGAAAATTTATTACACATATCTATATTATATTTCTGCATCTATTTGCAGATTTAGAGGGAAACAGCAGGGGAGTGAAATGTTTTTTTCAACAGCTGCTATGAACATGATGGACTGAATCCTTTATGGGTCTATAATTCTACCTCTACCGCATTTTTTTAATTAACAAACTGTTATGTACATAGTTTACAAGCTTTGTTGGAAGTATTTTCCTTTCTTATGTCCATAATGCTCCCATCCCATTTCCATCTGTCATGCTGCCAATTTTAGAAAATCTCCAGATTGAAGTTTTTGAAAAAATGTATCTCTTTTAATTCATTTGTGCAGCAGCCTTCCAATACAATGACCTTGCCATAATTAAAAGATTGATTCTGTCAGAAGAGGATTGGTCAGGACAATTGGGTGGTGCAGTGTATTCCATCCCAGCTTTTGCCTCTGACGTTTCTGCTTGAATAAGGCCCATGCTGAGTAATTAGCTCTTGGCTGCAAGGATTTGGTGGGCTAGGGCAATAGTTACAGGTCTACACCTCTGATCTTCTGCCTACTCACAATTTGGTTCTGACTCTTGCGATTTTATTTTATGTTTTTCACAATTCATGTGTGAAGTTAAAAAGCAAGAGTTTTATATGTTTGTCTCTCCAAGAAAGCTTTTTTTAGTGGGTAACTGATGATGTCACAAGAGTAGAAACAAAGGTTGGCTTTAAGATGTCTAACAAATGGAACATAGTGATCTATCACCACATCTCTCCATTACAGAGAGACAACTGGTTATCTGTAACTTGAGGGTCACCATTACAGGGTGATTCGGAAGTAAGGCTTTTAGCACAGTCACTAACTGCACAGGGATTCATCTTATGCTGTTGGTTTTATCGTACACCCCACTTTAATCATCTGGCCAACTGAACAAGCCAAACTCCATGTCGGAGATAATTATAAGAATTTAAGTTTCAAGGCTATTGCAATCTGTAATTTTGTCAACATAAACTAATTTCAACATTATTGGGATCTCCACTGAAGATGCAGCTCCTCTCTGATCAATAAGGTTTGAATAATGAACAGTATAACATACTGATAATGAATATGTTAGATAAATGTGAGATGCTGCATTTTGGAAAGGCAAATCAGGGCAGGACTTATGCATTTAATGATAAGGTCCTGGGGACTGTTGCTGAACAAAGAGACCTTGGAATACAGGTTCATAGTTCCTTGAAAGTGAGGTTGCAGGTAGTTAGGATAGTGAAGAAGGCATTTGGTATGCTTTACTTTATTGGACAGAGCATTGAGTATAGGAGTTGGGAGGTCCTGTTGTGGCTGTACAGGACATTGGTTAGGCCACTTTTGGTTTATTGTGTGCAATTCTGGCTTCCCTTCTATCCGAAGGAAACTTGAAAGGGTTCTGAAAAGGCTTACAAGGATGTTGCCAGGGTTGGAGGGTTTGAGCCATAAGGAGAGGCTGAATAAGCTGGAGCTATTTTCCCTGGAGCATCGGAGGCTGAGGGGTGACCTTACAGAGGTTTATAAAATCATGAGGGGCAGGGTTAGGGTAAATAGCCAAGGTCTTTTCCCTGGGGTGAGGGAGTCCAAAACTAGAAAGGATAGGTTTAATGTGAGAGGGGAAAGATTTGAAAGGGACCTGAGGCGCAACCATACAGAGGGTGGTGCATGTATGGAATGAGCTGCCAGAGGGAGTGGTGGAGTCTGGTACAATTATAACATTTATAAGGCATCTGGATGGGTATATGAATTGTATGGGCGTAGAGGGGTATGGGCTAAATGCTGGCAAATGGTACTAGATTAAATATCTGGTTGGCATGAATGAATTGGACTTGTTAGCCAGGCTGCTGTGCAGAGGGAGACAGGGGTACCAGTCGGTGACATACTCCTGAAAATGATATGTTAGTCAGGAGGCTGCAGAGAGACAGAGGTACCAATCACTGATAGGGGCTAGGAATTTCCAGTGTTAAAAAAAACTGTTGACACACAGGGGAAAGCAGCTTGTGAATTGAGATGATCAGAGTCAAGGTAGCATTTGGCACCAACAATATTCTGCAGAAAAAAATAAGAAAGATGAGGTAATGCAGAAGTCTTAGTTGGATGAGGGGGCAATAATGTAATGCTACCCTAGGTCCCTGGTACAGAGCCAATAAGGTAAAGACAAGCAATGAGTGGATGTGCCGGAGCTAGCAGGAAAAAGACACCATGACTTGAGACAGATAAGGGAAAAGGATAAAAGATGACCCTTGGGGCTTGCAGGCAGTGCAATCTCCAGAGACCAACATGGCAGAAGCAGACTCTATATCCAGGACATGGTGACATCGAGAGAGAGAGAGAGAGAGCAGCAGCATCTGGCTAACGTCAACCTTCCTCAGCAGCAGCAAAACAGTTATCCAGATCGGGTATTACCTATTATATTCTGTGACTACTCGGGAGTGTCAGAGGACACGAGTGGGTGTATAAATAGATTTTAGTTCAGTTTGTGGGAAAATATATAAACTCTAGTATGTGATAAAACATATAAGAAAATGTGCATTGTTTAATACATTAATAGAGTAACTTGTGAAGTTACAAGAATTGACTCTTCTCCTCTCTGTACACACCAGCAGCTTCAACCAGCGAATGCCAGAGTCAGACAGGTGTCACCAGACCAAAGGGTCTGTTTATGTGCTGTAAATTTCTATGGCTCTATGTTGTGTCTCTGGTTCCCACAAATATGACAAAAAGTTTGCAATCAGAGTTCATAGCAAAATACTTGCTGCATTTAATGTAATTGGACTTGCCATATAAGTACTGTGACCATAAGAGCAGGTCAGAGGCCCAGGAATCCTGCATCACTCCCAAAAGCCTGCCCACTATCTCCAGGTCAGGAGTGTGATGGAATACTCTCCACTTGCCCAAATGAGTGCAATTTCAAAGACATTCAAAAAGCTTCATACATCCAGGACAAAGTAGCCCACTTGATTGGCACCACATCCAGAAACATTCATTCCCTCCTATTGACCCTCAGTAGGAGCAGGAACAGTGTGTCTCATCAACAAAATGCATTACAGAAATTCACCAAGGCTCCTTATACAGTACCTTCCAAACCTACCAATACAGTGGCAGTAGTGTTCACCATCCACAATAGAATAGAATCCCTACAGTGTGGAAACAGACCCTTCAGCCCAACAAGCCCACACCGACCCTCTGAACAGTAACCCTCCCAGATCCATTTCCTTACCCTATTACTCTACATTTACCCCTGACTAATGAACCTAACCTAAACATCTCTGAACACTATGGGCAATTTGGCATGGCCAATTCACCTAACCTGTGGGAGGAAAGTGGACCACCCAGAGGAAACCCATGCAGGCATGGGGAGAATGTGCAAACTCCACACAGACATTCGCCCGAGGCAGAAATTGAACCTGAGTCCCTGGTGCTGTGAGGCAGCAGTGCTAAGCACTGAGCCACCATGCTGCCATGCTGCAACTCAGTAAATATTCTTTGTTTGCACCTTCCAATCACACAACATCTTCCATCTAGAAGGACAAGGGCAGCAGATACATTGGAACACCATCACCTGCACGTTCCCCTCCAAACCACTTACCATCCTGACTTGGAAATAGATAGCACCGTTCCTTCATTATCGTTGGGTCAACATCATGGAATTCTCTCCCTAGCAGCTCTGTATCTCCAGCATAAGAACTGCAGTGAAACTGCAATTTCTTTCTCAAAGTCAGTTGGGTGTGGGTAATAAGAGCTGGTTGAGCCAATGACACTGACATCTCCTGAATGAATTTTAAAACACAGTGTCACCCACCTTCGCATGAGAACAGCAAAGTGTTGCCTCAGGGCCAACTCATGGTAATGTGAAGTCATTCAATTTGCAGCATTTCAGTATGCAGTTGGCAAAGTTAAACTGTCAATTTTGTATCATGGGGTAGCAGGTGGCAATCATGTGTTTATAGCCCTAAGGATTATATTTGTTGCTGTAACTCTTTTGATATCAAAGTGTGTTGATAGTTTACTTGCTGAGTCATTGAGTTTAACTGGTAGAGAAAGAACTTGCTTTTAGACAGTTACCTTTCCATTTCCAAGATATCCTGGAGCACTTCACAATGAAATATTCTGGAAATGTAGTCACTGTAATAAGGAGGCAAATGTGGCAGCTAATTTCCACATAGCTGGGTCCAACAAATACCAATGACCAGAAAACCTCTTCTGATGGGTTTTGGTTGAGTGAAAAATGTTGATCAGGCTATGTGGGTCTCTGCTGCTCTTTTTGAATTTAGTCAAGGGATTTTTTTTAAACAAACGTCTTAACAAACAATCAAGTTGATTGAATGCCTCATCGAAAACTCAGCAGGCTGGTCCTTATTCCTGCAGGGCGGGACCCTCTCATTGCACCCCCTGGTTGGAGACTCACTGGGAACCCTGCGTCACTTCTGTGGGGAAAGACCAACGTTGCCAAACACTTAACTGGTTGGAAATTAAGTTCTGTATGTGGCAGAAGTTCAGTCAGAGCCTGGAAACTCATCAGTATTTACATCATCTTCAGGAGTGATGTTTAATGTCAGTAATCCAATAAGGCCCAGCCTCAGCATCAATGCTGAATCCCAGGACTCGGGCAACTGAGGGAGGGAAGAGCTTCACTGGTCACCCTGGTGAGGGGAAATGAAACAGAGGTTAGGGAGGCACAGGCAAGGATGGGTTGGTTTTCATTGAACCCCCTCTTCCCAATAGACCAGAAATACTAGGACTTTTTTCATTGGAGTGTAGGAGGCTGAGGGCTGACCTTAGTGAGATTTATAAAATCATGAGGGGCAATGATAAAGTGACTAGCAAGGGTCTTTTCTCTAGGGTGGTGCAGTTCAAAATGAGGGGGCATTTTTTAATGTGAGAGAAGAAAGATTTAAAAAGGACAACATTTTTATACAGAATGGTTCATGGGTGCAATGAACTGCCAAAGAAAGTGGTGAATGCAGTTACAGTTACAATGTTTAAAAGACATTTGGATAAGTTAATGAATGGGAAAGGTTTGGAGGTACATGGACCAAAAAAGGCAGGAGGGACTAGTTTAGTTTGGGAACATGCTTGGTGTGGATATATTGGACCAAAAGGTATGTTTCTGTGCTGTATCACTCTGTGACTCTTATCACTTAATTGAGAACTGAATGCCTGTCAACAGGAACATCCCTATTAAAGTCAAAGGTGAACCCAGCTGAATTGGATGGGCAACGTCGAGGAGCCCCTAGAGAGCTGTGCAAAGCCCACTAAACTGCTGAGACACTACTACACTCCAGTGCATTCAGGGATCATTGGATTTAAATGCTGTGTTAATCAGCCTAATTGCCCACCAGCCACCAGCAGATGGGGGTTTGACAAGGGGCCTATTCTGCCCCTAATTTAACTGGGGATAGCTTTCCTGACATCAGGAAGCCAATGCAGGTACTCACCAGATTCCCCAGCCATCCCTTCCATTGTGCTCACTCCAGTGGGCTCTGATAAGCCCAACCCAGCCTGTCTGAGAGCCTTGAGTCTTGTTTGAAGGCAGAATCCTCTGCTCTCAGAGGTAACGAGAATAGAGGCGGGACAGGCTCTAGGCATCTGCTGCTTGATTGGCATGTGGTCCACTGGGCCTTGGAAAGTCAATATAGTCAGACTTAGAATGTACAAATTACTGACTCAGATGTTGGTGAGTACAACTGAGCCTAGGCTGACACCGAGATCTGACATTTGCTTCTCAGCACTGAGGGCTCACGTGCTTTAAAATGTATTTTGAGCTTAGTGGGGGCACGTCTCAACCACACAAACCATTCCTGGCTATTTTCTGTTAATCCTCATCATGCAGTGAGTAGAAGGTCTGTACAAGGGAATCCTGAGTCTGAAGTCTGTACATGGGAATTAGATGAGACAATAGACAATAGACAATAGACAATAGATGCAGGAGTAGGCCATTCAGCCCTTCGAGCCTGCACCGCCATTCAATATGATCATGGCTGATCATTCCTAATCAGTATCCTGTTCCAACCTTATCTCCATAACCCTTGACTCCACTATCTTTAAGAGCTCTATCCAATTCTTTCTTAAATGAATCCAGAGACTGGGCCTCCACTGCCCTCTGGGGCAGAGCATTCCACACAGCCACCACTCTCTGGGTGAAGTAGTTTCTCCTCATCTCTGTCCTAAATGGTCTACCCCGTATTTTTAAGTTGTGTCCTCTGGTTCGGCACTCCCCCATCAGCGGAAATATGTTTCCTCCTGCCAGAGTGTCCAGTCCTTTCATAATCCTATACGTTTCAATCAGATCCCCTCTCAGTCTTCTAAACTCAAGGGTATACAAGCCCAGTCGCTTCAGTCTTTCCGTGTAAGGCAATCCTGCCATTCCAGGAATTGACCTCGTGAACCTACGCTGCACTCCCTCAATAGCCAGAATGTCTTTCCTCAAATTTGGAGACCAGAACTGTACACAGTACTCCAGGTGTGGTCTCACCAGGGCCCTGTACAGCTGCAGAAGCACCTCTTTACTTCTATACTCCATTCCTCTTGTTATGAAGGCCAGCATGCTATTAGCCTTCTTCACGACCTGCTGTACCTGCATGCTTGCCTTCATTGACTGGTGGACAAGAACACCCAGATCTCTCTGAACAGCCCCTTTACCTAATTTGATACCATTGAGGTAGTAATCTGCCTTCCTGTTCTTGCCACCAAAGTGGATAACCAGACATTTATCCACATTAAACTGCATCTGCCATGCATCTGCCCACTCACCTAACTTGTCCAGGTCACCCTGTAATCTCCTAACATCCTCATCACATTTCACCCTACCACCCAGCTTTGTATCATCAGCAAATTTGCTAATGTTATTGCTGATACCATCTTCTATATCATTTACATATATTGTAAAAAGCTGCGGTCCCAGCACGGATCCCTGCGGTACCCCACTGGTCACTGCCTGCCATTCCGAAATGGAGCCATTAATCACTACCCTTTGTTTCCTATTAGCCAACCAATTCTCTATCCAATCTAGTACTTTGCCCCCAATACCATGCGCCCTAATTTTACTCACTAACCTCTTGTGTGGGACTTTATCAAAAGCTTTCTGAAAGTCCAGGTACACTACATCCACTGGATCTCCCTCGTCCATCTTCCGCGTTACATCCTCAAAAAATTCAAGAAGATTAGTCAAGCATGATTTCCCCTTCATAAATCCATGCTGACTCTGTCCTATCCTGTTACTATTATCCAGATGTGCCGTAATTTCATCCTTTATAATAGACTCCCTCATCTTTCCCACCACTGAGGTCAGACTAACTGGTCTATAATTTCCTGCTTTCTCCCGCCCACCCTTCTTAAAAAGTGGCACAACATTAGCCGCCCTCCAATCCTCAGGAACCGACCCCGATTCTATTGAACTCTGGAAAATAATCACCAGCGCATCCACGATTTCCCGAGCCACCTCTTTCAGTACTCTGGGATGCAGGCCATCAGGTCCCGGAGACTTATCAACCTTCAGACCTAACAGTCTCTCCAACACCAAATCCTGGCAAATATAAATTCCCTTAAGTTCAGGTCCTTCAGCCACTGTTACCTCAGGGAGATTGCTTGTGTCTTCCCCAGTGATCTGAAGTACCCATTTAATTCCTTTGCCATTTCTTTGTTCCCAGTAATATATTCCCCTGTTTCTGTCTTCAAGGGCCCAATTTTTGTCCTAACCATTTTTTTGCCTTGGACATACCTAAAAAAGCTTTTACTATCCTCCTTTATATTCTTGGCCAGTTTATCTTCGTACCTCATTTTTTCTCTGCGTATTTCCTTCTTACTAATCCTCTGTTGTTCTTTAAAAGCTTCCCAGTCCTCAGTTTTCCCACTTATCTTCGCTAAGTTATACTTTTTCTCTTTTAACCTTATATGTTTCTTTACTTCCCTCGTCAGCCACGGCCGCCCATGTCTCCTCCTGGGATCTTTCTTCCTTTTAGGAATGAACTGATCCTGCAACTTCTGCATTATACACAGAAATATCCACCATTGTTCCTCCACAGTCTTCCCTGTTAAGGTATTGCACCATTGAACTTTGGCCAGTTGCTCCCTCATAGCTCCATATTTCCCTTTATTCAACTGAAATATTGTCACTTCCGATTGTACCCACTCCCTCTCAAATTGCAGATTGAGGACAAGGTTGGAATTAAAATGGAGCGTGGGGGAACTCAGCAAGTCTGGCAGTGGCTGTGGAGAGGGAATTAGAGTTCATGTTTCAAAGTCCAACGGCTCTTCTGGGGAATAGGCTTTTGCCTCGGAGGGTTGTTTCAAATGGGGTTCTGAGCCAGCAGTACATTCATTAAACAGGTCATCGTGAGATGGAGTTTGGTTATGGATGGTTGCAACCAGCTAGTGGGTTTCTGTAAGTCGGCAGATGTATTAGTGACTGATGTTAGTGGGGAATAGGAAGCCAGGAGAGAGGTGTTGAGTGGAGGGTTCCAGTTATGATGCTTATTGTGGTATTCACTTGAATACGAATCAGAGATTATAATCCCCACATTGTGGAAAGAGCTATTCAGCTCGAGTCATCCCACCCAGACCCAACCCCTACCCTAATCTCGTAACCCCCCATTTATCATGATTAACCCACCTAGTCTGCACTTCAGTGGACACAATGGACAGTTGAGGATGGCCAATCTCTCTAATCAGCACATCTTTGGACTGTGGGAGGAAACCTGAGCACCTGAAGAAAACCCTTATAGACCCAGGGAGAATGTGCCAACTCCACACAGACAGTCTCCTTATGTTGGAATTGAACCTGGGTCACTGATGCTTTGAGGCAGCAGTGCTAACCACTGAGCATGTAGATTCTACTCCATATCTCAGCACTTGCCCTACTGTCACATACTACAGTAGAGTGTTGTGCATCCATCTGGTAAAGATTATCACCGACATATCTTGCTGATATGGGCTAGCAGATCCAAAATGATTTATAATGCAATAGTTGCATCTTAAACATTTGATTACTTAATTTAAAAAACACTGTCAAAATATTCACTGGCACTGCCAATGGTGACTGTTTTATAATGACAGAGTCCTGATTAGGGCGACACAGTGGCTCAGTGGTTAGCACTGATGCCTCACAGTGCCAGGGACCTGGGTTTGAATCCAGCCTTGGGTGACTGTCTGTGTGGAGTTTGCACATTCTCCCCGTGACTGTGTGGGTTTCCTTCAGGTGTGCCTGTTTCTTCCCACAATCCAAAGATGTGCAAGTTAGTTGAATTGACCATGCTAAATTGCCCATAATGTTCAGGGATGTGTGGTCATCAGGGGACATGTTGGGTAATAGGGTAGGGGACTGAGTCTGGATGGGTTACTCTTTGGAGGGTCGGTGTGGACTTGTTGGGCCAAGTGGACAAGGTCCGGTTTCCTCCCACAATCCAAAGATGTGCAGGTTAAATGAATTGGCCATGCTAAATTGCCCATGGTGTTTGGGGATTTGTGGGTTAGGTGCATCAGTCAGGGGTAAATATTGGGTAGGGGCAAAGATATTGGGGGGGGGTTACTCTTCAAAGAGTTGGTGTGGACTTGTTGGGCTGAAGGGCCTGTTTCCACACTAGGGATTCTATAAAAAAATTAAACTCCTTTGGAGCAACTGGGACTTGATTTCAGGACTCCTGACTCCCAAGGTAGGGCACTATCATTGAGCCCTAAACTATTGTGGCAGATATTTCTGCGTTATGTTAGTGAAATTGTAACCAAGTTTTTGATCCAAGGATCTCTGGGTTATGTGTGTAGAACTCTGCCAGCGCTGTCTATATATATACTCATGTATATCTAATCTAACACAAGAAATACATAACTTCTGCTGGAATTCAGCTGGCAATTGCAGTACTTTACTCTCCTGATGTTAGGATAAGCAAATTCCAGTTTCAGAACAGTTGGATGTTCAGCCATAATAATATTCAATGACCGAGCAGCCCCCAAGGGCTGAATGGCTTATTTTCAATGTTTCTTTGTTTTGCTGAGATGGTGAGATAGCTATCTCAGTTGTGATTTGTTAAAAGAATTTTGAGTTATAAAGAAAATCTGGATAGACTGGAACTTTTTTCACTGGAGCATGGGGTTTGAGAGGTGACCTTACAGAAGTTTATAAAATAATGAGAGGTATAGATAGAGGTAGTTGACTTTTCCCTAGGATGGGGGATTTCAAGCCTTGGGGACACATTTGTAAGGTGAGAGGAGAGAGATTTAAAAAAGACATGAGAGGCAAATTTTTTTACACAGAGGATGGTTCGTGTGTAGAATGAACTTCCAGAAGAAGTGGTGGATGTAAATACAATTACAACATTTAAAAGACATTTGGATAGATACATGAATAAGAAAGGTTTGGAGCAGGCAGCTGAGACTAATTTAGTTTGGAATTATTTTCAGCATGGATTGGTTGAATCGACGGGTCAGTTTATGTGTAGTATGACTATGGTGCTAAGATATTTTTAATGTCTTGCAGCATTTTGCATGTACTGTTCAGATAACAAAGTAGATTCTAAATACTAGTTGTAGGTTTTAAGCTGCTGTCCTCGGTTGAACTTTGTCTCTTAGGATTATTCACATGTCAGTGATTTTAATAACTTTAAATCAAACTGTTTGGACTTGCTACTGCAGGCAAAAAAAAACAAAGAACTGTGGGTGCTGGAAATCAGAAACAAAATCAAAAGTTGTTGGAAAACCTCAGCAGGTCTGGCAGCATCTATGGGGAGAAAATTCACATGGTAGCAGTTGGAACTTGAACTCAGTATGAACCCTACCTCAACACCATTAGATCACCTTGGGTCAGCGATTAGTGTTGAAAAGTGTGGCGCTGGAAAAGCACAGCAGGTCAGACAGCATCGGAGAAGCAGGACAGTCGACGTTTCAGGCATGTAAGCCCTCATCAGGCATTCCTGATGAAGGGCTAATGCCCGAAATGTCGACTCTCCTGCTCTTCAGATGCTGCCTGACCTACTGTGCTTTTCCAGCACCACACTTTTTGACTCTGACCTCCAGCATCTGCAGTTCTCACTTTCTCTATTGACAAGTAGGCCACTGACAATTGGTGGTGGATCTGGGTTTGGGAAACTGTGGCATTGAGGGAGTAAGCTGGAAATGTGGCTGCCGTGTTGGGGGAAGGGATGGGATTGGGGAGTGGTGAGTTACCCAGTGTGGGGGACAAGCCAGAATTGGCAAAGCTGGTTCAAGCATGAGGCTTGAAATGGGTGATGGGAGAAGCAATCCTCCCCAGCCATTTGGCCAAAATGACTGGAAAGAAACAGGCTGGTAAGGAAGTTGGGAGTGTGATGCTACATTCTCCTGTACCTTTAAAATCTCTGCCACTAGTTAGCCAAGAAGCATCTCATTCAACAACCCTAGTTCCAAAATGAAGAAATGGAAGTGAGGAACAGCTTTGAAAGTCAATCCACAATTTCTCAACAATAATGATAGTTAAAGTATTTCTAGGGGAATCAGAATCTCATGTCAGAAGTTTTTAGGCATGATGTGGAGATGCTGGTGTTGGACTGGGGTGGACAAAGTCTTAAATTTTATGACACCAAGTTATAGTCCAACAGGTCTACTTAAAAATATTAGCTTTTGAAGCGCTGCTCCTTTGTCAGGTGAAGTTAATTTTGGAGTATTATATTGTGGGGGACAGGGTGGAATTATATTACAGCTTGTACAACGAACCTGTTATAATTGAAGAAAACTTCTGGGGAACTGGGCAGGTCTGGCTGTATCTGGAGAGAAAACAGAGTTAACATTTTGATTAATTTCTGTTTTTCTTTGTCCCAGACCTCCAGCATTCACAGTTCTTTGTTTTATTAAAACCAAAAAAAAACTTGTTTATGCAGTCTGAAGTCCTTCATAAGAATCTTATTCTACACAATACCCTGTCATTAAACTACTAAAGTGTATTAGCTTACTCAAATGAATGGTTTCAATCTTCCCTGCAACTTCTCATATAGTTTTATCATTTAGCACAGCAAAGCTTGGTGCAACAAAAACAGAAATTGTGGAGAAACTCAGCAGATTTGGCCGCATATGTGTTAACATTTTGAATCCAATGATACTTTTTCAAAACAGTTCCATGCAAAATCTCTTTATAACATCAAACCCTCCACCTCCCTGCTGTTATCTTTGAGAAACAAGTTTGCACGCAACTGCCACAAAATCCGAGCTTTCTGGTCCAGCAGGTTCCAGTGTGAATTAGGAAACCTGTGTCAAAACAAAGTTCTGTGGTTGCTGGAGATCTGAAATATTACTATTACTACTATTATAGGACAAGCCAAACAGAGAACAGCCAGGGAATTCCTAGAGGCATGGCATTCATCCACAGATTCAATCAATAAGCACATCGATCTGGACCCAATATACCGACCACTGCAACGGACAGCTGGAACTGACAACCAGAAGTGGCAGGTACAAATCACTATAAATGCCGTAGGAAACATCAAAGAAGCACTTCACAGGAGGCTCCCAAGCACTGAGGATGTCACCTAGACAGGGGACGAAATGTCTGCAACACAAATTCCCAGCAACCACAACAATGAACAATAATCCTTGAAAACATTATGGTTTTCACTTAACATTTATTGTGTTGCAGACTTCCTGAAGTGATTGCCTTAGAAGTGTAGTGAAAGGATGCAGTAACATGTAACTCCATTGCTGTGGTGACCTACAAGCCTATGAAATGAGATGACAGTCTTTAGTTGCCTCAGTTGGAAGAAGGGTGTGGGATCAGGGCGCACTTCAAAGACTGGAATGCATAGTCTAGGCAGACATTTCAGTACAATGGGAGTGTTGCAATGTTGGAACAATTTTATATTGTGTCCATGTTCTTTCTGCCAAGTGCATTAACTCACACTTCTCTGCATTGAACTTCATCTGCCACCAGTCCACACACCCCATCAACTTGATTATATCTTTTTGATTTTCTATACTGTCCTCTTCACTGTTTCAATCATCTGCAAATTTTGAAACTGCCCTGTACAGCGAGATTGAGATTATTGTATATATCAGGAAAAGCAAGGTCATAATAGTGACACTTGGGGAACTCCACTACAAACCTTCCTCCAGCCAGAAAAGTATTCATTGATTACTACCCTCTATTTACTTTTACTCAACAAATGTATCTGCTGTCCCTTTATTCTATGAGAAATGGCTTTCTCACAAGACTGCTGTGTGAAATTATATTGATTGCTTTTTGAAAGTCCTTGAACACCACACCAATAGCACTTCCCCCATCCATCCTTTCTATTACATCTTCAAAACTGCCAAGCTAGTTATGACAATTTCCCTTTTAGCTATCTGCTGTCTGCTGTCAGATGTATGTAAGATCCCACGCTGCAATTTGATATAGAATTAATATTTATTCTTTGGTTAAAATCCTGAAATGCCCTTCCTAACAACAACGAGAGGTATTCCTACACCCCAACTCCAGCAGTGGTTTAAGAAGGCACCGTTAGGGATGGGATGGAAAATAAATGCTGGACTTTGCACCACATCCCATGTATGCTTGCTAGCCTTTAGATGGTGCTGCACTGGGAGTAGTGTGGTAGTTAGTGAGCTGCGTCAGCTCTGGCAATTGTGAACGGAGTGTTCAGACAGTGTGAATATATAAAGAGCTGTGAGGGAGCGGCTGGGTAGGTAGAGTCAGGTGGAGAATGGCTGAGACGATGTTCTTATTCTGGGGCTCCGGTTCCCCACCCTGCTGGAGGATCATGATCGCCTTGGAAGAGAAGAAATTACAGGGATACGAACAGAAGCTGTTGTCCTTTGAAAGGATGGAGCATAAATCGTCCGAAGTTTTGGCAATTAACCCAAGGGGCCAGGTGACCGATTGAGGAACTGTGTTTCTTGGCGCGGAAAGGTTACGGGCTTTAGCGCAGCGTGTTTTCTTTTTTGTTTGTAATAAAAATATCTTATGCGAAAATTAACAGTTTGTTAATTGTATTACAGTTGCCCAGTTTCCGCCATGGGGATACAATTTTGAACGAATCTTTTGGAGCCTGTCTGTATTTGGAGGTAAGAATGAGGGCTACAGGAGGAAATCTTCGAAGCGCGCAAAGATTTCGAAAGAATTTATTTTCCAAATGTCCAACTATTTTTGCAGCTGGAGCCTACTGTCCTATTTGGGGGCAGGCTCCTTTAACCTTGAGGTTCTCAATGCAGCTGGTGTCTTAATTTGTTTTTTTTTTCTCTCGCAGAACCAGTTCAAGTCCCAAGGTACCCAGCTGATTCCGGACGCTGGGGACGAACAGGCTGCTGTTTACCAGAGAATGCATGAGGTCTTGACCTTGCAGGATAAACTAGGTACGATTCTCTGAGCTAGTGGTTGTTGCCACTGTTTTTGGTTTACCCTGGCCTTAAATATGCAGGCTAATGTTCCAGAGTCACCAACTGTAAATTTGATTGCTACTCTTGTTAATGGCTGCACCTGAGGGGGGAAGCTTTCTTATTTTAATTTCCTGGGGTTGGTGCTGCAGCAGGAATGACTGAATGTATCCTCCTCACTGGCATGGAAGCTAGACAGTGAGATAAACAGAATATAAGAACTGTGGTGTAAAACAGGATTGCTGGAAAAGCTCAGTAGGCCTGGTAGCATCTGCAGCTGGTAATCACAATGTTTCAGGTCAAGTTACCCTTCATCTAAAATTCTTATTTTTCTCCACAGATGCTACCACACTGCCTGAACTTTTCCTTTTAGTGAGCTAAAACAATCTATTCAGTACTAACCAACTACATTTGAGTAGAGAGAACCTGCTAGACTTGCCTGTTAAGCTGAGAAGTTTTTTTGTTGTTTTGTTCATGGGATATGGATATTGCCTAACTGCGCTCCTTAACTAAGACAACTATTGGAGCTGTTGTGGCAATGTCTCCTTCAGGACTGGGAGGTGGAACTGAGACTATTCTAGCATGAGATCTTAATCTGTCAGAAGTTGTCCTCCTTCAGGTACATTGTCTATGGTGGTTAGAGTAGGAGGAAGAGAAAGTGATCATTTCTTCTGTTCAGTTGGTAGCTGATTTTTTTTTCCCCCTGTGCAATAAAAACATTCTCAAAGAACACCATATGGACTAACCTACTTCAGTCTCCTCTCAATGCTATTTTCTCCATAAAAGTAAACAAGACCTTTTCTGAAGTCTGGCCAATTGCATTTTTAATGCACCTTGTGGAACTGGATTCATTGCACTCTTATTTTAACACATTTTTGTTTCCCACCCTATCTGGTATTGTGCAATCTCCATTTTTAAATTGATTCAGTGAAAAATATATATCAAGCTAGGTGTCATTCTGGGATCATGGGGAACAGATGTCCTACTGAAATATTCCAATCAATGCACTCTCCATTTCTACACTACCTCCTGCTAATTGGTCTTGATCCATTTTGTTGCCTCTGTAATGACACCACCTTGAGCATTATCCTTACTATGTTAAGAACTGCAGTAGTTGTATTAACCTAGCTGCCCAGCTCTATTCTAGTATTCCTAGCAGTGTTTACTTTGTATTGTCAAAATTCCAACTTTTAGTGATTATTGATCACCAGTCCATGCCAATATGCATTTTACAGGTGCTGTGATCTATTATAACTGGAGAGTTCCAGAAAATGAGCGTCATGACTCTGCTGTGGAGAGGAACAAAAAGGCACTGAATGAAGAGTTGATGCTGTGGGAAGGATATCTTGAAAAGGTAAAGAGGAATCAATACACTCCTATTTTGAGTAGAAGGTAAAGTAGCTCAGTAAACTGGAGCACTCTGGTACTGCTTGTTTGTGTTCAACCATGACAGCTGTCTTATGAATCCATTGTAGTTGACTTGCTTGAGTGAACATGCCACAAGTGGTCTAGCAAAACTTTCATTTGTACATATGGGGTTGTGAAGGTGTATGCAAAAATGAAATTCACAATAATGGTTTATAGAAATTTGGCCTCTTTGCTGTTGCATGAGTGATTTGAGGGCAGTTCATGATTGTGCCTTCTTCCTCTTTTTTAGGAAGTTGGCCTCGTTGATTTGTGATGACTAAAGTATTGCCTTTCTATAAACTGTTGCTAGAAATCCTTCTATAATCAAACTAAGTCTAGAGTCACTAAACAAATGTGTGCTGACCAGGTTTTAAGAAAATCAGGTGATTAAAATTTGGTTATCCAGGATTTCGAAGCAGAAGACTGAAGTTTTTATCTTGCCAGTTTCAAATGTTTGGGGGGTGGGGGGAGAAAGAGAAGAAAAGAAGGGTAATCCCCAGCAAATCTCCCCGAGATTTGATTTTACTGCAGTTGAAGCAATGAGATGACCAACTTGTTTTATCCTCTGAATCTTGGAGTAATTGCTGGAGTTTATTGTGGGTTTGTTTTATTGCTACAGTAATAAAATGCTAATGCAGGTTCTAAAGTGTAGTCAGGTGGTGCAAGTATATTTTTCAAAAAAGTTTCAGCTTTTACAATGTGGCCAGTTTCCTAACTGTCCACGTGATTTTAAACTTTTTCTCTTTTTCTCTTTTCTTTTGTCTAGCTGGGTCCTGACTCCTTTGTTACTGGGAAGAACTTCACAATGGCAGATGTAATGTTCTTCCCACAAGTGGCCTATGCTGTTCGCTTTGGGTATGTTGATACCAATAGCTGTTGTTTAATTGCATGCCAATTGACTGACAATTAGTCGTCTTTTCTAAAAATGAGAATGATCAGCAAACAGGTCTTTCAGACACTTGTGTTCTTCCATTTGTACAGTTAAAATCCTGTACTTGTCTTCGGGTATCTAGTTTTCTCCTTCCAAATGCATCTGTAGCACTACCTCAATTATTGTGGGAGTGAGGACTATCGTGGGGAAGATGTTTAATTCTGAATTTCCTTTTCTTTTTGCTGTTGTAACAATCTTGGGTTGATGCCTGCATTACAAAGTGAAGTGTCTGGTATCCCTTAAAGGGGATCACTTTTTTATATCAGATCTGAGCCTGCCTCTTCTTGACAAATGTAGTTAAGGTTGTTAATCCTTGATAGGTAAACCTTGTATTTCTGGTGTTCTGGCAAATCTCTAATCCACATAACCATGTTCTTGAGGTCTAACAAAGATTTGTTATTTTCATCCCTCTAGAAATAAAGCTGACTTTTCACTTTTTTAAAAAAAAGAATTGAAATACTTTTTTTTTGGTCTATGCATTATCCTTTAATTCCTTTCTCTCCTACCTTGTGCCAATTTTCTAAGTGATCTGAACACCTTAGACTTGTCAAATGTAACTTTTATAGTTAGCTAATGCTTTCACTTATAGCTGTAATGCAGGCTTCATTTTGTTTTGATTTGAGAACTTGCTATCTACTGACCATCTGTTTTGTAAATGGCTTTTCTATATATTGTTTGTCCACTGACTTTATGTGCACTAGCTTTTATTAGTATGCAGTACCATTTTGGTTAAATGTAATGGCCAAAACTTTGAAACTGCATGTTCTTGCTAACTTCACTGACAGCAGCAGGTCTTCCCACCTTCTTTTCCCCCCCCCCCTCCTGTTTTTTTAAAATACTACTTCCAGTGAATTTTTAATTGGTGCAATAGTACTATATTGCCCCCTAGATAGTTTCAGAAAATACAAGTGCAATTAATCCAGTCAAAATTTAGATTTTTATTTAATTTCCTTCGTGATTAAATGTGGCTGACATCAAACTTTGATCTTTCTCCGCTAACTATATTGAAGCAGTATAATTTCTCTAATTGACTGTTCACTTTGTCTGTAGAGTACTTTGTTACTTTTTTTTAAAGTAGGTGATAGTTAATAGGCTTTCTAGTCCAGTCTCCCTTCTCTCCTGTCTAAAACTTGCTGCATATGTCTGTTCTTGCTACCTATGATGTCACAACAATTAAATCTGCTTCCTTAAGTATTGAAAATCTTTCCCACAGGGAAAGTGTTGATTCTCTCAACCCTAGTCTTGCCCAACTGTTTTTTACCTTGTTTTATTTCCTTCTCCATGTAATGTCCTTTTTGATTTTAATTTTAAAGTAAAATCAATCATGGTTACTATTGCCCTCTAGGAGGGGTTGGCCTAGTGGTATTGTCACAAGATGGTTACTCCAGAGGTACAAGTAATGTTCTGGGGATCTTGGTTCAAAACCCACTATGGCAGATGAACTTTAGATTCAATTTCAGATCTTTATTGAATTCAGTGACCATGAAACAACCCAGTTGTCAGAAAAACCCATTTGATTTGCAAATGTCCTTTTTCAGGTAAAGAAACTACTGTCTTTACTCAGCCTGGAGTCAGGTGTAGGCCAGACTCAATGAGGCTGATTCCATTAACTGCCCTCCATCCAATTGGGAAGGGCAATAAATGTTGGCCAATAAATGTTCCCGCCTTGGGCAACTGTCTGTGTAGAGTTTGCACATTCTGCGTGGGTTTCCTCCGGGTGCTCTGGTTTCTTCCCACAGTCCAAAAATGTGCAGGTTAGGTGAATTGGCCAAGCTAAATTGCCCATAGTGTTAGGTGAAGGGGTGGGTCGCTCTTCAGAGGGTCAGTGTGGATTTGTTGGGCTGAGGGGCCTGTTTCCACACTAAATCTAATCTAATGTAAGTTATCTAATTTTTAAAGTGATAAAACCACATTCTATGAATGAAATGTCTGAAATTTGCCTGTTCTACTTTTTGAAAAGAAAAATAATAAATGCACTGGCTCTAAGGTGTTAGAAAATCCCATATTCCCCCTTTAACCTACTTCCTTCAGACTGACTCTCTGGTCTCCTTGAATGTTCCATTCTACCTTATTTAGTTTGAACTGTTTCAAATCACTTCAAGATTTGAATTTGGAATACATTTAAAGTACAGATGTTTCACTGGAGGTAGTGAAGCTCATTGAGCACTACTTTCCACCACACCAAAAGGTAGTGGATTAAACTGATCTATAGTCCAAATGTTCAGACTTGTATTCCCTGCGAGTGCATGTTCACACCCCTCAGCAGTTGTTGAATTTGTATTTAGTTTTTTTCAAATGTGACCTATTTTCTAATGTCAAGCAGGTTTCCTAAGCTGAACTAGTTTCATTTTATCTGTTGTGCAAATCCCTCTAAACCTTCCCTAGCCATGTACCTGTCCAAATAACCCATTCAATGTTTCTGCACACTTCTGGAGCAGGTGGGATGGGAACTCCAGCCTCCAGCCCAGGGGTAGTAGCACTACCACTGCACCATAAGAATGCCCTTTTGAATTCCCTTGGTCAAGCTTGCATCCAGCAATGGTGGCCATGAAACTGTCAATTCTAAAGACCCATCTGGTTCTTTTTTTTTGGTCTGTTCTGCATGAATCCCAATGCAGTTGTGCTGTTAACCTTGATTGTACTACGTTGGTTGCAAGCCAACTGCATTCCCAGTCATAAGAATTTAGTATTTTAACATTGGCATCTTTCTTTTATGGAAGTTGTTTTAATCTAAACTTGTCTTTTCCCATCAAAAATAGCTGCCTACAAGACAGTATTGTAATGTTTTGCTCCAGTTGAGGGTTGGGAGAGATTGGTGGAAAAAATAAGGCTGTGCCATGAATGCTAATGACTTAATTTTGGTTTTAGAATATCAACAGACAAATATCCCAAGCTGATGGAATACTACACTAAAGTGAAAGAGCGGCCAAGCATTCAGGCTTCCTGGCCTCCCCACTGGAAGGACAGTCCTCCAACCATGGATATTTTGAAAGATGTTTGAGTTTTGTAGAGTTCTTGAATTCTGCATTCATGAATCCCATATGTTGTTGGCCTAAACAATTTATTAACTGTTGGAGTACTACTTAAAGATTAGCTTGTCACTTTTGTTATTGTTGCATTAAAACTTAATGGCATGTTTTTGAGTGCATCCATGCACATTAAACAATCTATAGCATTTGGCCACATTAATGATTTTGAATATTTGTTTGGCATTGGTCCCTATGGGGGAAAAAAGAGGTATTTCATTCCACCTCAAGATTTTGTCAAACCTCCTGTATGAACCATCATTCCTGTCGATGTGCTACTGGATATGCTATGACTTTGGGAAGTGCAGCAAGTGGTGGTGGTGTTCATATGCATAACATTTTGCAAGCATACTGGCAGGCAGAATATTTTAGATGGGGATGGTTCCAAAGTAGGAATTGGGATTATTTGTGCTTGAATCACTTCTGGCATATGTTCAGGCAAAAGGGACTTAGTATTTAAAAATAGTCTGAATGAAGCTATTGGAGGCATAGATTAAACCGCACACAGAATACTGTGAACAGTTTTGGTTTCCTAAGGAAAACTATTCTGCTATTGGAGGTAGTCAACAGCAAGTGCACGAGGTTGGATCCTAGGTATGAACAGAAGTAGGGGCTATACTTAGTACTGTTTTAGAATGAGGGGTGACCTTACTGAACCATAAGACTATGAATGTGACAGGGTAAGGTAACTGGTTGGTAGATACTCAACTCTAGAAGAAATAACATTTGTAAAGTTCTCAGTTAAATTATTGTCTTGTAGCAGTTTCAAACCTCTCTACATTCTTAATAAGAATCACCTCAAAGACCAGGGGGTTACAGCTGCACAATAGGCAACTTTAATGATTTGATTTATTTGTCACCAAACACAATGAAAAGCATTGTAGTATTGCAACTCTCTGGTGTTGGCTCAAAGCACAGGAAAATAAACTGAAACACTATAAAGGCAGAAAAATAAAAACAGTCCTTTATTAAGTACTCTGCCATGGTCCTGGTGAGGCTAACTGAGACTTCAGCATGAGTAAAACAAAGCCAACAGCTGTATTATGGGAGCATAGCAAAGTGGTGCTGTAGTTGAGAAGATGACAAGCAGGCCTGTTGCCACCAACACAGGGAGAGGGTAGCCAGGTGCATGAATTGAAAGGAGGTGCATTGTACCCTCTTCCTTTTTAAAAAAAAATCTGTATTGAAAGACCAAGTATAGGCCTCTCATTGATGAGTAAATGTGTAGCTCAAGGAGCAAGCTTAACAAGGTTTCTTAGTGCATTTAAGGGTTTGCAGTGGCAGACAAGGCTGTGCTCAAAATAATTGGGTGTGGGAGAGGCACTTTCATAGACCATTAACCCTAGAGTCTGGGCTCAGAAAAGCTGGCCCACAGATAGGAGGAATTCAATGACCTGCTAGACAACCAACTAATAGAGCCTAGTAGCTGTACCTGCAGTTCCCTGGCTTTGCTTGCACTCAGGCTGGAGGCCTCCCCTAGGTTCTGCATTGACCACTGAAAATTTAATGTGGCAACAAGATTTAATTCAGTTGTAAGTTTGAATGGATGGGGTAGGTGAAGGAACATACATTACTGAGAGGTACTGCCAGTTATCCTTGACTGCCCACGTGTAAGAAAATTCTGCTTTTGTAACTCTTGATGGGTTATGCCAGTATCAAATCTGAACTCTGAAATGGCCCAGACCTGTTGCACATATAAGAAAAAAGTGTATCAGATAACAAAAAGTTTCTCATTGTGGTGTTTACATAAGTTACCTCCTAATGCACACTGACACCTGGGAGACAGTCAGCTGACTTAATAGGCAATCTCATAAACACTGAGCCCTGAGCTCAGCTCAGATTGGCTCGGTGGTTAGCATTGCTGCCTCTCAGTAGCAGGGACCTGGGTTCGATTCCAGCCTTGGGTAACTACCTGTGTGGAGTTTGCACATTCTCCCCATGTCTGTGTGGGTTTCCTCCCACCTTCCAAAGATATGTAGTTTAGGTGAATTGGCCATGCTAAATTGTCCGTAAAGTTCAGGAATGTGTAGGTTAGTTGCATTAGTCAGGAGTAACTGCAGATAAATGGATTATGGGAGTTGGTATGGTTGGTTTACCCTTCAGAGGGTTGGTGTGAACTTGTTGGGCCAAAAGCCCTGTTTCCACTCTGTGGGAATTTTATGATTTTATGACTCTAGCTCTGAGTAACTTGTCAAGAGCATGTAGTGGGACAGGGATAAATATTGCCCAGGGCTGCAAAGGTAGAAGCAGCAGCAGCACAGTTCCCCATCCCCATAACAAAATAGGAAATCAAAATCTGCTTGGGAGTGATTAAGCGTTTTAATAACCATTCATCACAAACTTCAGCATTGACAGACCTGCTGTAGAAAAAGAAGGTAAAGTTAGAATGAGCTGAGGGTTATCAAACTGCTTTTGGAAATCTGAAGGCAGTTTAAACAAGTGAAACTTTGTTTGAAACTGCAAACTTTAAGTAAGAATTTAAAGTAGGCATTGATTCGAGTGCCATAGGAGTAGGGGCAGTTCTCTTTCAGGAAGATGAATACAGAATAGAGTGACTATTCCAGTAATTCTAAACAAGTGATAGAGATAACACTCCACAATAGAGGGAAGTCCTTGGTTCATTACTGACTCTCAAATATTTTGAGATATATGTCCAAAATGGGTACAGAGAGATTACAGTCTGTACTGACTTCAGTATACAGTATTACTTTTTATGAAGAAGTCTAAGACTCCAGACTACTTGATTATCCAACGGAAGGGAAACCTATCCCCGAATTCCTGACGAGAGTGTGGAAATTGATGGAGTCCTGTGAGTCTGGGTCAGCACTTTGGGAAATGTTAAGGGATTGCTTAGTTTATGGAATCATATGTAATACTGCAACCCAACGGAAGCTGACTGAACCTGATCTGAACCTCAAGAAAGCAATAAAACTGTCCCTTTCCCATGAAAACATGGGAAAAAAGGGGCTCGACAGCTTCAGATGCCCATAGACAGTACCATCTTCAGCCTTGGGCAACACCCCCATACCACAGAACCTAGGCTCGATAATACTCATGGCTCCCTTTGTTTCCAAGGAAAGACAATTGGAGTCGGAGGCCACAAGGTTTCAGAACTGGATGGGAAGTTTCTCCACAATACAGTGAGAAGCAAGAACATCATGTCATCGTAATAGTCATAGGGTCTGCTACAGACAAGATTATTGAAACCGGAGAAATGTGTACCCCTCACCCTGGGCTGAAGGGTGAAGCCATCTCAAGGCAAGGCTTTGCAAATAAGTCAGCCTGAGAATGAGGAACTGGTACAGCTAAATTGTCTCACTACTCCCAAAGTGGCCCCAATTACGATAAAAGCCATGGAGATAAACATAGAGATGCTGTATCTATTACTGAGGAGGAAACCTTTGGGCATCTTGCTTTTAAGCCTGTAAGATAACAAGGCTAGATTGGCCACTCACACTAGGGAGCCCTCATGTATTATTGGGACCATTGTAACCCCCGATTACGCTTGGAGAGCAGACAGTCCGATTCCCTTAATAGTGGTGCAAGGGCCAGGACCCAAGCTTTTGAGAAAGGATTGGTTACAGAAAAACCGCATAGATTGGCAACAGACCTTTAAAATCGGTACTGGCAATCTATTGGAAGTCATTGGGAAATATCTCGAAGTGTCCCAAGAAGGACCTTGGGAAGATAAAAGGTCCCAGAAGCCAAGGTCTACAGAGACCCAGAAGCCCAACCTAAATGTCAATATGCCAAAGTAGAGATCGAATTGGAGCACCTAGAGAAATCACACCTAGTACAATTTACTGAATAGGCTGAGCCAGAAGTTCTAGTTGTAAAACCTGAAAACTCTTTGTGGCTTTGTGCTTGGTGGGTATTATATACTGGCGATCAAAGTTTCCCACTTAGATACCGCCCACCCAGGTCTTCTGTGCATGGCGTCACGGTGGCTCAGTAGTTAGATGCCTCACAGCCAGGGACCTGTCTTCGATTCCACCCTTGGGCGATTGTCTGTGTGGAGTTTGCACATTCTCCCCATGTCTGTGTGGGTTTCTTCCACATGCTCCAGTTTCCTGTAACAGTCCAAAGATGTGCAGTTTAGGTCGAGGGGCAATGGGAAATGCAGAGTAATAGGGATAGGTTATGGGGGTGGGTTTTGGTGGGATGCTCTTCAGAGGGTCGGTGTGGACTTGATAGGCTGAATGACATGCTTCCACACTGTAGGGTTTCTATGAAAGCTGGTTGGAGGGCACATATTTTCAAAATTGATAATCAGCCATGCTTACCTCCAGTTGGAACTTTTAAGGGGTCATCCAGGAAGTATGTTACTATAAATACTAACGAAAGTCTGTATGAGGACACTCACCTGCTCTTTGGTGTATCTTATACCACCTTTCAATGGGTAATGGAGAATATCTACCAAATTGCCCAGAGTAATAGACTATCTGGATGATGTTTTAATCTCAGGTGCTACTGCAGGGAATGTATGGAGAACTTGAAGGAGGTCTTATGGCATTTCCTGAGGTTAGCAGCTGGCTAAAAATTAGTGTTACAGGTAAACAAGGAAACATACAGAATTGTCTTGGATGGATTATACCCAGTCAAAGAGAAGGTGAAAGCCGTAAAAGGAGGGTCTGACTCAAAAAAACACAGCGGAGTTGAAATGTTTCCTAGGTTTCAAAAATTATTAGGGGGGGGGGGAAACAGTTTATGTAAGGAACTTCAGTGATAGCTCTCCAGGGATCCCAGAGGTTATCCTCAAACCGAAACGCACTGGTGTCATGCATGGTCAAAATCAGGGTGAAGATTGCAAAAAAAAACACAATCCACCCCTCCATTGGGAACCCTCCACAGAGGTGATTGTTCTGATAGATATGCCACAGAGGATGAGTGCCCTAACATGGCTTTTTGACGGTTTTTACCGAAAAGACTTTTGTCCACTTATTATGCACCTCTCAACCAGAGCTGGAAAGCAACTGGAATAGGGCCATGGGCAAAACAATGGAAGAGGCCCCAACCTCAGAGGCATGAAGGGGAACCCTTGACTCGAATGGGGAGGGATGTGATAGTCTCTACAAGGACAATGGTATATCATAATTAACCTTCCCATGCAACTTGTTCTCTATGAGTTCCCTTGGTATCAGGGAATGGCTTGCTCCATTGGAACTCATCACCTGAGCCCTTTCTATAGCAGATCCAAGGATTAGTTTGCAGAACTGTCTGTCCCAGGCTGGGACCAGCCTATGTACACCGTGAGTTTTTTGGTATTCAATAATAAATAATGCTGCTTTCCAGTCATGCTTCGCAATTTGGTGAAGTCAGGATCAGTTGTGTTCCATTACAAATACTCAAGATTATTTAGAAAACCAGGAAGAGAGAACACAGCCTGAAAGGGTGGAAAATAAAGACTATAAGCTACAAATCCTAGAATGCTACATTGTATGCAGCAAACTGGAGGAGCAATTCCATTGAATTGGAAATGGGACATCTCACAAAATTGTATAAAATGTTCTTTTTCAGTCTGATACTTTATATTTTCTGAATTGAATATGAGCCATGCCTACCTCCAATTGGAACTTGAGGGGCGATCCCCTCAAGAACCAAAGGGTTGTCTTAGACCTGTGTTAGTATTATACAGTGATTTCCAGGTACCTTGTGTTGATGCTTGTGAACAAGGAAATTTGGAAATATGAACTTGAAAAGGAGAGGTTCATGTCCAGGTATACAATAAGCCACAAAACTCTTAAAACGTTCACATCTGCACATGATACTACTCAAATTACTTGGTTTCCCCACAATTTGTCCCTTAACATTTGAATTAAGTGGCTGTGATGTTGCCCTGAAAGCATGAACAAACATTATTCTTCAAATGTTAACATTTTGGAGCATTTAATCTAATATACCGAGAGATGTGGTTTGAGGGCTGTCTGTTGAGTACAAGCTTATATTCTATTTTAATATCACCAGTGCGGTTTCATCTGAGGATCATGCATCAATTCTCAAGTTATTATCTGCAAGGTAGCACAGAGCTTGCATTGTTCAGACTATTCAGTGTTACAGCCATAGAATATTGACTTCATTTACTGTATTAGCTGGAAAGAAAACAAAGACTTGAACTCATATCATATTTTGTTCTGTGTCTCAAGTATACTTGAAGCTAAATGCTTAATGCTCTTTGAATTAATTAGCAAGTAGTTAATAATTATTTTATTTTAGGGAAGCTGGAAGATAAGATTTGGTTGGGAGAGAAAAATAAAGTCCTGGTTTAAGTACAGCTTACAGTTTCCCATATTCCAAAATATGTATGTGTGGACAAAAAAATGAGCATTAATTTGAACTCTTATTGTGACGCAGTCATATCACAGTCATCATGTCAAGATATAAGAACATAAGAACTGGGAGCAGGAGTAGGCCATCTGGCCCTTTGAGCCCATTCCACCATTCTTTCACATCATGGCTAAACTTTTCGTGGCTTCAGCTCCACTTACTCACCCTCTCGCCATAACCCTTAATTCCTTTACTGTTCAAAACATTATCTATCTTAGCTTTACAAACATTTAATGAGGAAGCCTCAACTCCTTCACTGAGCAGAGAATTCCACAGATTCACAACCCATTGGGTGAAGAAGTTCCTCCTCGATTCAGTCCTATAAATGCTCCCCCTAATTTTGAGGCATGCCTTCTAGTTCTAGTTTCACCTGCCAGTGACAATGTCATTCATGCTTCTATCTTATCTATTCCCTTCATAATTTTATATGTTTCTATAAGATCTCCCCTCATCCTTGCAAATTCCAATGAATATAATCTGATTGAGATTTACAAAATCATGAAGAGTATAAACAAGATGGATATAGACAAGCTTTTTTCCCAGGGTGAAGGATTCAATAACAAGAGGTCACACTTTCAAGGTGAGAGGTGGAAAGTTTAAGGGGGATACATGCGGCAAGTAGTTCACACAGAGGGTGGTGGGCATTAGGAACGTGTTGGTGGTAGGTGGCAGAGGTGGTAGAGGTAGGCATGGTAGATTCATTTAAGATGCATCTGGACAAATGCATGAGTAGGTGGGGAGCAGAGGGATACAGATGCTTAGGAATTGACTGACAGGTTTAGACAGTACATTTGGCTCGGCTCAGGCTTAGAGGGCCGAAGGGCCTGTTCCTGGGCTTTAAATTTTCTTTGTTCTTTGTTGCTTTAATTCTTGCCTCTCATCATAAGCCAACCCTCTCAACACTTTATGCAGTTATAACATAACCTTCCTGCTTTTAAACTGAATCCCTCTGGCAATGAAGGACAAAATTCCATTTGCCTTCTTAATTACCTGTTGCACATACAAACCAACCTTCTGCGATTCATGCACAAGGATACAATGGGCCTCTATAGTTACAAAAGGATCAAATGAATTGTTGTCCTTCACTAATCAACCTGCTGAAAATCACAAAGTCAGACCATTAAATCATAAAAAATAGGAACAGGAGTAATCTATTCAGCCCTTTGAGGCTGCTCTATCATTCAATGCATCACGTCCACTTTCCTGCCATTTCCCCCTAATCCTTGATTCCTTGAATGATCAAGAATCTATCTCGTCCTTAAATATACACAAGCACTCTGCCCACACAGCTCCATGTGGCAAGACTCACAACCCTCAGAGAGAAGAAATTCCTCTTCCTCTCAGTCTTAAATTGGTACTACTTTATTCTGACTGTGCCCTCTGGTCCGAGACTCTATCATGAGGGGAAACATCTCAACATTTACCCTGTCAAGCCCTTTAAGAATCCTCGATGTTTCAGTGAAATCACCTCTCATTCATCTAAACTCCTGTGAGTAGAGACCCAACTTGGCTAGGCTTTACTCATAAGACAATCCCTTCATACTAGGATCATTCTTATTAACATTCTTGAAACCGCCTCCAATGAAATCAATGAAGTGATTTGTTTCCTTAAATAAGGAGACCAAAACTGCTCACACTAGTCCAGATGTGGTATCAGCAGCTCCCTGCATAGTTGTAGTAAAACTTACTTACTTTTATACCCCAACCCTTTGAAATAAGAGCCAATATTCCTTTCACCTTCCTGATTACCTGCTGCACCCCGTGTGCTAGCTTTCTGTGTTTTATGTACAAGGATCACCAGGTCCCTTTGTGTTGCAGTTTTTTTGTGTCCCCCCCCCCCATTTAAGTAATTTTTAAATATTCCTTCCAAAATAAAAGAAACTTCACATTTTCCCACATTATACACCATTTGCCAACCTTTTGCCCATTAACTTAAGCTATTAATATCTCTCTTTAATCTGTTTGTAAGCCTCTTGAAATCTGCATTTCTACCTATGTTTATGTTGTCTTCAAATTTAGCATTGACCCCTGTGGAACCCTACTGGTCTCAGAAACTTGTTGTTTTCTGCCCATGAGCCAACTCTCTATCCATGCCAATATACTACCTCCAACACGAGAGCAATTGCTCTTATCTCGTGACTTAACCTTTTTGAGGTAGCAGGTCAAACGTTTTCTGAAATAGAATACATCCGCCGGTTCCCCTCCATCCAGTCTAGTTGAGACCTCCTCAAAAACCTCCAACAAATTAATCAGATATAACTTCCCTTTTGTGAAGCCAGGCTGTCTCTACTTGATTATACAATGATTTTCCAAATATTCTGCTATTAAATCCTTACTAATTTTTTTTCCCAACAATGCATTTTAGGGCAGTCCGGCTAACCTATGGTTCCCTACTTTTTGCTTCCCTCCCCTTTTGAATGGGACTATTTCATCTGTAAAAATTGTAAAAAAAAATTTAACCGTGTCTTGCGCTTTGGAGGTCCATGCCACTCCCCTGGATTTTCTTTTTATCTTCTCCACTGCCAAATGGGGCCCTCCTACACCTATTTTCTGTGTCCCCAGTAATTGGGCAGATCCCCACTCATTACTCTAATCACTGACCACCTTCACCCCACGCTTGCCTTGATCTTGCACGGGTTGAGCAATTCATCCCCGTATACACCTGAGTAATCCCAGCTCTGCAGGAGGCCAGGAGCAATTGCCTCTTTGCTGTCACCTGCTGCTGGACTCCAGTTGGAGTTAGGACAGAGTCCAGTGCAAGTTGACAAAAATCCAACAGTGCCTGTGAAAAAAAGGAGAGATAATATGGGAATGGCTAGTTCTCTTGGTGCTGTTGTCTGATCAGAACTGGTGGCCCTGGGAAGGGAGTGCTGGAGCAATTTTTGACCATGATTTTAGTTTGTTTTTTTGATTTCCAAAACCAGTTGAAGGGCTTGGATTTATTTGATTTAAAAGAGACTGCTCATACCCCACCAACTAGCTTCTATTCTCTTTTAACCTCTCTTAGCCCACAGTTTTCCCTTCCTTAAGTAGAGTCGTTGCCATGCCTTTGGTTCTGGATTTATTCACGCAAAACGATCAATCCAGCCAATGCAGCTTAAATAACAGATTTGGAGCATTAATGCATTCGCACACAAAATTATGTTCTCTGCTTAAACCACTGTCCTGCACTCACCCAAAATCCCATTATATTTGTCATATGTCATGAGAAGAACTTTGAATTGTCGAACATCACACATTAACACGACGGCACAGTTGCTCAGTGGTTAGCACCGGGGACCTCGGTTTGATTCCCCACTCCGGTGACTGGTGATTGTATGTTCTCCCTGCGTCTGCGTGGGTTTCCTCTGCATGCTCTGGTTTCCACTCACAATCCAAAGATGTGCAGGTTATGTAAATTGGCCATGCTAAATTGCCCCATAGCATTCGGGGGGTGCATTAGTCAGGGGTAAATGTGGAATGGTGTGATAAGATGAATGGGTCTGGGTGGGTTGCTCTTCAGAAGGTTGGTGTGGACTTGTTGGCATGTTTCCACACTGTCGGGATTCCGTTCAATGACATCTGCAAAAGTGCAGGGAAAAAGAAAGGAATGTTGTTTGGTTTCAATGCCATATTACTTTGATTAAATTGTTTCTGAGAAGGTAGATAGTCTAGAACCTTATGAACTATCAATCTACTTTATTTACCTGCCCCACATCATCTCCTCCCACTCCTTTTCAACAGTTGCAAAAAGAAAACTGTATCTGAATAATACATTGAATTGCAGGATGTTTTACAGTGCAGAAGGAAGCTAAATATCCAAGTGCTCTTTTCTCCTTCCAGTTTCTCCTATACTTTGATAAGTGTATTTGCAATCCTTTCAGATTTTGTATTTACCAGTTAGTTGCCTGCGCCATGTATCAATCTTTACCACTGGAGGGCACTGTGCTCAGGGACGACACAAGATGTACAGTATTTGCTGTAATGGTGAGGAGGAGGAATTCCTCAAGTACAGCACAGAAATAGATCCTTCAGTCCAGCTGATCCATGCTGACCAGATATCCTAAACTAATCTCGTCTCATTTGCCAGCATTTGGCCCATATTCATCTAAACTCTTCCCATTTGTGTACCCATTCAGATGCCTTTTAAATGTTGTAATTGAACCAGACACCAAAGGGTCTATTTCCTTTGGCAGCTCACTCTATCCATGCACCACCCTCTATGTGAAAAAGTTGCCCTTTAGGTCCATTTAAGTCTTTCCTCTCTTTGAGCTTAAACCTATGCCCTCTAGTTTAGACTACCTTACACTGGGAAAAAGACCTTGGCTCTTCACCCTATCCATGCCCCTCATGGTTTTATAAACATCTATAAGGTCACCCATCAGCTTCCGACCCTCCAAGGGAAATTGTCGCAGGCTATTCAGCCTTTTTTATAGCTTAAGCCCTCCAACCCTGGGCAACATCCTTGTAAATCTTTCTGCATCCTTTCAAATTTAACAATATCTTTCCTATAGCAGGGAGACCAGAATTGAATGTCGTATTCTAAAACTGGCTTCACCAATGTCCAATACTGCTGCAACATGACATCTGAATTCCTGTACTCAATGCACTGATCAAGAAAGGCAAGCGCACTAAACGCCTTCTTCACTATCTGCCTACCTATGACTCCATCTTTAAGGAACCATGAACCTGCACCCCAAGGTCTCTTTGTTTGGCAATACTCCCCAGAATCCTATTATTAAGTGTTTAAGTCCTGCCTTGATTTGGTTCACGAGGTAAAAACAATGACTGCAGATGCTGGAAACCAGATTCTGGATTAGTGGTGCTGGAAGAGCACCACCACAATGCAGCACCTTATATATGTCTAGGTTAGACTCCAATTGCCTATCAGTCCTCGACCTATTGCCCGATCTGATTAAGGTTCTATTCAGGAGATAATCTTCTTCACTGCCCACTATACCATTAATTTCGGTGTCATCTGCAAACTTACTGGTCATTACTTTATATTCACATACAAATCATTTATATAAATGATAAAAAGCAGTGGAGCCAACACCGATCCTTGCAGCACACAGCTTCTCACGGGCCTCCAGTCTGAAAAACAATTCTCCACCATGACTCTTTGTCTTCTATCTTCAAGGCAATTGTGTATTCACATGGCTCGCTCTCTCTGGATTCCATGTGATCTAATCTTGCTAACTAGTCTACCATGAGGAACCATGTCAAATGCCTTGCTGAAGTCCCTATACACAACCACCATCACTCTGCCTTCTTCAATCTTCTTTGTCACTTCTTCCAAAAGGTAAATCTAGTTAGTGAGAGATGATTTCCCATGCACAAAACTGTGTTGACAAGATGTTTTTTATACTCTTCTCCCTTAAAGACCTAATGAGGAATTGGGCTATTTTGGATTTAGTATTATGTAATGAAGAAGCACTTAATTAATCACCTGACCTTTAAGAAGTAGTGGCCATAATATGAAAGAATTTCACATTAAGTTGAATGTAATATAAAGAAATCACTGTATTCTTATCAGACCATAGGCCTTCTCCTTCCTTATAGAGAGATGTTCAGTGCTGATTTTACCTGAGAATCATCACACTGGGCCAGGGGTAAGGTTGTGGAGGAGAATCCTTCCTGGTAACCTCAACCAGTGCAGGGATTGAATCCAGACTATTGGCATCACTCTGCGTTGCAAACCACCCACCTGAGCTGAATTGACCCCTTAATGTGATGCACAGTTACAATTAATAAAAGAGGCAAAATCAGGAACAAATCTACAAAATTCAACAAGCGCCAAGCTTGAATGGTGCACCATCAGTTGGGATGGAAACAGGTTTATTGATTTGAATGATTTTCTCAAGCTTGTACTTTCTGAATTTGTTATCAATATTCTCATTCCTTATTCTCTCTCCATTGGGGAAAAAATGAGAATATCATCTTTACTTGTTATGTTTTTAAAAACTATGTGCAAAAAAGTGATGAGTTGCTAGAAGTCCGTCATAATGATGAATTCATGGAATTGTAATGTGAAGCATTTACAGACCTTCAGGTCCTTCTGTAGTTGCCGATTGATGTCTTTGGACAAAGATTCCACTTGTCTTGCTACTGTGGAAACACCAAGTGACATGCTGTATATTGCCATTATTATTATTTATTCTAAAACTCTTTGACTAAAGAGTCAGTGAAAACAGGCATTAATTTTAAAATTACTTCACTATTTCTTCTGTTTTTCCAGAAGATGGTAAACTCAAAATGATGCTTTAGTACTGGCTTAACCTTTTTTGCAGCTTGTCTCAAAAATAAATGATAGTTAAACATTACAAGCAGCCTTCAGCTTGGAAACTTCCTTTGTCTGAAGTATGGAAAAGTGCGCTCGAATTTACTGTGTGTCATTATGCAGCATTGTTCCAATTCCCTTTTTCACACATCAAGATACTTTGGTGACATATAAGGCCAATGATCATCTTCTACAGTTGTGAACAGAAATTCTTGGCCATCAGGAAGAGTCAGAATGGTTATGTCAAAGAGAACTCATGAGTAATTAGTTTGCCAGAATTCTTTGAAGGAGTAATGCGTGCTGTAGATAGAGGAGACCCTGTAGACATCATTTGGTGGATAGTTCACACATTTTCTTGAGAAGTTGAATATGAAGAGAATGTTTCCTCCTGTGAGAGAATCCAAAACGAGGGGATAGTGTTTTAAAATTAGGGGTTGTCTTTCAGGCCAGAGATGAGGGAATTTCTTTGTCTCAAAAGTTTGTGGAACTTTGTATCCATCAGAAGGTTATTTCACATCAGATTAGATTACTTACAATGTGGAAACAGGCCCTTCAGCCCAACAAGTCCACACCAACTCGCCAAAGCACAACCCACCCAGGCCCATTCCCCTACATTTACCCCTTCACCTGACACTACGGACAATTTAGCATGGCCAATTCACCTGACCTGCACATCTTTGGACTGTGGGAGGAAACTGGAGCACCCGGCGGAAACCCGTGCAGACAAGGGGAGAATGGGCAAACTCCACGCAGTCAGTCACCTCAGGCAGGAATTGAACCCGGGTCTCTGACGCTGTGTGGCAGCAGTGCTAATCACAGTGCCACTGTGCTGCCCACCAAGGTAGTGGAGTTGAGATCAGTGAATATTCTTAACACTGAAATAGATTGATTCTTTTTAGGCAGAAGAATTAAAGGGAAATGGGAATAGTAGGGAATTTGAAATTTGAATTTGAATTTGAAATGCAAACTGAATATTTAATGATTCAAAAGAACTGAATGATCTATTTTTCTCCTGTTTAATATATTTGTTTGTCATCTCTGGATACTTGGAAAATAATGGTAAAATAGAACATTGTCACAATGGAATGATGATAGGGATAAACCTGTTGGAGTGTTTTGAGGATTTTATAGTGGCAAGCATGAAGTACAAGTGGATATGGTGTTTTTGGAGTTTCAGAAGGCCTTTGATAAGGTGCCAGACAGGAAATTAGTAAATCAAATTGGAGTGCATGGATTAAGGTTTTACAGGTCTTATTAACATGGCTCAGGTATGGGCAGGACTGGTAGCTTAATGTTCCAGGTTACAAATGCTACAGGTAGGATAGAAAGGTGGGGGGGAGGGGGGGAGGGTTCGAGGGGAGGTTGGCGTTTTGGGTAAGGGATAGCATTACAGCTGTGTTGAGGGAGGATATTCCTGGAAATACATCCAGGGAAGTTATTTGGGTGGAACTGAGAAATAAGAAAGGGTTGATCACCTTATTGGGATTGTATTATAGATCACCTAATAGTCAGAGGGAAATTGAGAAACAAACTTGTAAGGAGATCTCAGCTATCTGTAAGAACAATAGAGTGGTTATGGTAGGGGATTTTAACTTTCCAAACATAGATTGGGACTACCATAATGTTAGGAGTTTAGATGGAGAGGAATTTGTTAAGTGATTCAGTATGTCGGTGTACCTACTAGAGAATGTGCAAAACTTGACCTACTCTGAGGAAATAAGGCAGGGCAGGTGACTGAGGTGTCAGTGGGGGAGCACTTTGGATCCAGCAACCATAATTCTATTAGATTTAAAATAGTTATGGAAAAGGATAGACCAGATATAAAAGTTGAAGTTCTAAATTGGAGAAAGGCCAATTTTGACGGTATGAGGCAAGAACTTTCAAAAGCTGATTGGGGGCAGATGTTTGAAGGTAAAGGGATGGCTGGAAAATGGGAAGCCTTCAAAAATGAGATAACGAGAGTCCAAAGAAAGTATATTCCTGTTAGGGTGAAAGGAAAGGCTGGTAGATATAGGGAATGCTGGATGACAAAAGAAATTGAGGGTTTGGTTAAGAAAAAGAAGGAAGCATATGTAAGGTATTAGACAGGATAGATCGAGTGAATCCTTAGAAGACTATAAAGGCAGTAGGAGTATACTTAAGAGGAAAATCAGGAGGGTAAAAAGGGGACATGAGATAGCTTTGGCAAATAGAATTAAGGAGATTCCAAAGGGTTTTTACAAATACATTAAGGACAAAAGGGTAACTAGGGAGAGAAAAGGGCCCCTCAAAGATCAACAAGGCAGCCTTTGTGTGGAGCCACAGAAAATGGGGGAGATACTAAACGAGTATTGTACATCAGTGTTTACTGTGGAAAAGGATATGGAAGATATAGAATGTAGGGAAATAGATGGTGACACCTTGAAGAATGTCCATATTACAGAGGAGGAAGTGCTGGATGACTTGAAATGCATCAAGGTGGATAAATCCCCAAGACCTGATCAGGTGTACCCAAGAACTTTGTGGGAAGCTAGAGAAGTGATTGCTGGGCCTCTTGCTGAGATATTTGTGTCATCGATAGTCACAGGTGAGGTGCCGGAAGACTGGAGGTTGGCTAATGTGGTGCCACTGTTTAAGAAGGGTGGTAAGGAGAAGCCAGGGAACTATAGACCAGTGAGCCTGACGTCGGTGGTGGGCAAGTTGTTGGAGGGAATCATGAGGGACAGGATCTACATGTATTTGGAAAGGCAAGGACTGATTACGGCTAGTCAACATGGCATTGTGCGTGGGAAATCATGACTCACAAACTTGATTGAGGTTTTTGAGAAGTAACAAAGAGGATTGATGAGGACAGAGTGGGAGATGTGATCTGTATGGACTTCAGTAAGGCATTCGACAAGGTTCCCCATGGGAGACTGGTTAGCAAGGTTAGATGTCATGGAATACAGAGAGAACTCACCATTTGGATACAGAACTGGCTCAAAGGTAGAAGACAGAGGGCGGTGGTGGAGGGTTGTTTTTCAGACTGGAGGCCTGTGACCAGTGGAGTGTCACAAGGATTGGTGCTGGGTTCTCTACCTTTTGTCATTTACATGAATGATTTGGATGCGAGCATAAGAGGTATAGTTTGTAAGTTTGCAGGTGACACCAAAATTGGAGGTGTAGTGGACAGTGAAGAAGGTTACCTCAGATTACAACAGGATCTTGATCAGATGGGCCAATGGGCTGAGAAGTGGCAGGTGGAGTTTAATTTAGATAAATGCGAGGTGCTGCATTTTGGGAAAGCAAATCTTAGCAGGAATTATAAACTTAATGGTAAGGTTCAGGTTGCCGAACAAAGAGACCTTGGAGTGCAGGTTCATAGCTCCTTGAAAGTGGAGTCGCAGGTAGATAGGATAGTGAAGAAGGTGTTTGGTATGCTTTCTTTTATTGGTCAGAGTATTGAGTGCAGGAGTTGAGAGGTCATGTTGCGGCTGTACGGGACATTTGTTAGGAATATTCTGTGTAATTCTGTTCTCCTTCCTATTGGAAAGATGTTGTGAAACTTGAACGGGTTCAGAAAAGATTTACAAGTATGTTGCCAGGGTTGGAGGATTTGTGCTATAGGGAGAGGCTGAACAGGCTGGGGCTATTTTCTCTGGAGCGTCGGAAGCTGAGGGGTGACCTTATAGAGGTTTTCAAAATTATAAGGGGCATGGATAGGTTAAATAGACAAAGTCTTTTCCCTGGGGTTGGGGAGTCCAGACCTAGAGGGCATAGGTTTAGGGTGAGGGGGAAAGATATAAATGAAACCTAAGGGACAGCTTTTTCACAGAGAGGCTGGCGCGTGTATGGAATAAACTGCCAGAGGAAGTGGTGGAGGCTGGTACAATTGCAACATTTAAAAGGCACTTGGATGGGTACATGAAGGGTTTGGAGGGATATGGGCTGGGTGCTGGCAGGAGGGACTAGATTGGGTTGGGATATCTGGTCGACACGGACAGGTTGGAATAAAGGGTGTGTTTCCATGCTGTACACTTTGATGACTGTATTCTCAAATTCCAATATTGTTCATTTGAGACTGTAATCAATGAAGCAAAAAAGAGATACTACAGTGCAAGAACACTGGAAACTAGACTCGGGTTATAAATAATACCTTTTAAAGCAAGTTCGCAATGTTACAAGCACTCTTAGCTCTTGTTTTTTGGTTTGAAATCTCAAGCACGATACAAAAGCATATGAGACAATATTTAATAACCAAGCAAGAAAAGAAATATACAAGACCAGACCACAGAGGATTAACATTTATTCAGTGACTTGCAGACATTCATGTAGTTCATATTCAAACAGATGATGCATCACTGTAATGAAATTCAATAATAAGCTTCGCATTCTACTAAATGTTAATGACTTTCCCCCCATTACACAACAAAGCTGATTGCTTTCTAAACACTTCCCTATAATCTCAGGTTTTAACTATCATATCTTAGTATTTCTTATAGTTGGAGTGAGAGGTACAGAAATAATTATATTTGTAATCAGAAACTCCAATTAAAAATACGCCTATTGTGATATGGGGACCTTTCCTCCATTCATCTTGGCTGTGACAAATTCCAGTTGACTGCAAAATTTCCCTTTAATTCAACATTCCAAATTCAAACGGAAATAATACATTTCTCTGTGAGTTTATGTTTCTGTGATACCATTTAGCTCCTGTGGGAGACTCTCATCTGTCTTGTTTTGCACAGCAAGTTCCTGTTTAAGTTGCTGCATCTCAACCAAAACAGTTTCAGCATGCAAGTTGCTATTGCATTACAGTAACTGATTGTTTTGCTCATAATTATAAAGTATGGATCAGCCTCTTTAAACCATTTATCTCTCATTCTTTCTGCAATTGCTGCAATTGTTTTTCAAATTCTCCATCTCTTCCTGATTCTTTTTTCCAAACTCATAAGCTTTCTGAGCATGATGGTATGCTCCATAAGCCAAAAGACTCAATCACTTATCAGCTTTTAACTTTATCGAATCCTAACATCTATGGATAAACACAACATTTTTCTTTAAACAGAACTCAGTACCCTGCATCCAAATTTTCTGTAAGCATGTATATACTCTTTTGCAATACCCCTTGTCTATGCTCACTTCATATATATTGTCTGAGTCACTGGCTGGTTCTCAAAAAGCCCAAAAAGTTTAGCCTTCCCCACCTTGATACCGCTGTTGGCCTGGCAATATGATTCGTTGCACAAACCAGATGTTCCCATTCTGTCTTTATAATATCAGGATGTACAATTTTATACATTTTAGGGGTCTTATACTCAATATTTATACGTTCATTTGAGATTGCAACCAATTAGGCAACAGAGTCTTGTTCAGTAAACAGGAAATGTAATTTATATTATAAATAATACATATCAAATCAAGGCAGTGAATTTAAAGGTATTATTCTGCAATTGTGTTCCTGTCCAGCTTAAGTTACAGGATAACCCTTGGTTTCTCAGTCTCTTTCCAATGCCTTGAGGGCCTTCCATTCCCAGTGGAATCAGGATAATTTCAAACAATTTCTCATTCCTGCCTCCATGGCCAAAATCTGATGTTTATCAACTCTTTCAGGCCATAACTCATAGCATGATCAATTCCATTCTGATTGACTTAGGCTAGGCAGGACTCATTGCTAATTGTATAAAGGACATATGATTTGGGAGCCAATGTCTATTGACTCGCAAAAGTGATGAATATTTGTTGATGTTACCCCAATGATCTCCTGGTTGGTTCCTTGAGATGTCATAGAGTCATAGAAATGTACAGTATGGAAACAGACACTTTGGTCCAACTCGCCCATGCCAACCAGATATGTAGTCCCATTTGTCAGCATTTGAACCATATCTCTCTGAACCCATCCTATTCATGCATTACATTGACGTTTTATAATACAATTTGGACGGTGAGAGAAAGCTGTACAAATATACCAATGGTATAGAGAGTTCTATTGCATTGAGGACTTGCTGTATTCAATATGCTCTGAATGTTTTAAATAGCAACGCATTCTGCTTTTCAAAACGCAAGAATACTTCAGACTCAAATGAGAATTCGTTCGGCTTTCTGTGTAACAGCATCTGAAAAATTGTACTTTGCAGCAAGTCCTGAACAGCAGTTCAAACACATTCACTTTCCAAACCAGTCTGTTGTCAATTCACATTGCTTTTAAGAATGGACCATGGCTCTGAGGTGATATGGCAACAGTTATTTCTTGTTGCAGGAGCTGGGGTTCCTAACATTGTCAGAAAAACAACAAAATAATAAGGGATAGTGTTATTGACAGGTGTCTTTTCTCTAAGATGGGGGATTTCAAAACTAGGAGGCACGTTTTTAAGGTGAGAGGAGGGAGATTTAAAAAGTACATGGGGGGCAATTTTTTGTTTACACAGAGGATGGTTGAGTGTGTGGAATGAACTTCTTGAGGAAGTGGTGGATTGTGGGTACAGTTACAACGCTTAAAAAAATTGGATAAATACATGATTAGGAAAGATTTAGAGAGGTATGGACGAGGAGTAAGCAGGTGGGACTAGTTCAATTTACAGTTATGTTCGGCATGGACTGATTGGACTGAAGTGTCTGTTTCCGAGCTGTATGACTCTAATGACTTTATGATTTTTCCAGACATGTGTCTAGTAATAATATTACTGAACCCGAATTACTATTTCAATCATTCATTGACACTAAGACTCAAACATTCTGCTAAAACAAGGAAAAAGCACCTCAGCAGCTTTTGCTGACCTCGGAAATACAGATTGAAGTAGGAAGAAATATTGTTCCCAGGAAGACTTCATCATAATCACAACCAAACAATTTGACAATTCTTTAAAACTATTTCCCCCGAATGTTGGGTGATTGAAACGGAATTTCGAAATGTGTTTAACACTTGATTCTGGATTTACTTTTTCCTGAAGACATTTCAGACGCGGTATGACACTGGCTGGAATTTGCTGTTATCTGTTTGGCGCTACTAACGAATACAATTACTCTACCATATCTGGACCGTCGCGGTCAAACAGCTAAAAACCGAAGGTGCGAGGGCCCGTTTTGTTGTACATCTATGTAGTTGAGTAGTATTTATAGAATCGATATCAAGCTGGTGAACCTGTTTTCCAGAACTAGCTTATATGTAAATATGTCTTTACCCATGCTGTCGACAGATCATTGAAATTTTAATTCTTCGTGATTCAGCAATGCTCAGCCTTCATTTATCACATTTCCTCGTATATTAGCACACTCTGTACTATTGCAACAATTATTACATTGATTACATTAAAAAACTTCTATAGATACTTTAATTATGCTTTCTGTTTTTTATTCATATCCATTCTGTTCCAAATTACACCTGTACTATGCAGGCATGATATCTCCACATTAAATCATTTCGATGGAATGAATTGCCAGAGGAAATGGTGGGAGCTGGTACAATTCCAATATTTAAAAGGCATCTGGATGGGTATATGAATACGTAGGGCTGGCAAATAGGACTGGATTAATTTAGGATGACTGGTCGGCATAGACGAGTTGGACTAAAGGGCTTGTTTCCGTGCTGTACATCTCTGTGACTCTATCTCTCTTTGAACCACTTGGATGCCCAGTTTGATAATTCTGACAGGCTGCAGAAGATTGGAGCAGAATTTGCAAACGTCAGGAATTCAATTTGACCAGAAGATGCCGCTGTAACCTAAACTGAAGTCGAGAAACAGATGAAGCTGCTCCCAGCCTGTAGAAAATGCCTGGCTTTCCAATTCAAACATGTTTAAGAGTTCCGGCCGCTCGTTTCCAAGAAAATAAATCTAACGAATACCACAAACAAGAGCGAACAAATTGGTTAAGCGACGGGTTAATGATTATGACGAACGTCAATGACAGACAAAAGACAGTAACTGCCCGAGTAAACGCGGAAATAGCTGAAGAAACTCAGCAGGTCTGGCAGCATCTTTGGAAAGAAAGCAGAGTTAATGTTTCGGATTCACTGATCGTTCTTCAGAAGTGACAGGAACTGGGAAAGTACATATTGCCGAAGTTAGGGCGTGGTCATCGACAGGTGGATCCCAGAGTCAAAAGGTGTGATGCTGGAAAACACAGTCGATCAAGAGAATCGACGTTTCGAGTATAAGCTCTTCATCAGGAATGATTCCTATGCTGCCTGACCGACTGTGCTTTTCCAGCATCAGACTTTCTGACACTGATCTCCAGTACCTGCAGTCCTCACTTTCTCCCAGGTGGATGCCAATGGGAGCTGTATGACAGTTAGACATGCAAAGAGACAAAGAACAAAGAACAAAGAAAATTACAGCACAGGAACAGGCCCTTCAGCCCTCCAAGCCTGATCCAGATCCTCTGACCAAACCTGTTGCCTATTTTCTAAGGATCTGTTTCCCCCCCACCCCCCTCCCCCCGCTCTCTGCACATTCATTTATCTAGACACATTTTAAATGATAGTACAATGCCTACCCCTATCATTTCTGCTGGCAACGTGTTCCAGGCACTCATCACCCTCTCCGTAAATAACATTCCATGGATATCTCCCTAAATATTTCCCCTCGCATTTTGAACTCATGACCCCTAGTAATTGAGTCCACCACTCTGGGAAAAAGCTTCTTGCTATCTACTCTGTCTATACATCTCATGATTTTGTAGACCTCAATCAGGTCCACTCGACCTCCGTCTTTCTATTAAAAATAATACTATCTACTCAACCACTCTTCATAGCTAGTGTTCTCCATACCAGGTAACATGGCGGCATGGTGGCACAGTGGTTAGCACTGCTGCCTTACAGTACTAGAGACCGAGGTTCAATTCCCACCTCAGGCGTCTGACTGTGTGGAGTTTGCACGTTCTCACCGTGTCTGCTTGGATTTCCTCCGGGTGCTCCGGTTTCCTCCCACAGTCCAAAGATGCGCAGGTTAGGTGAATTGGCCATGCTAAAATTGCCCGTAGTGTTAGGTGTAGGGAAATGGGTCTGGGTGGGTTTCTCTTCGGAGGGTCAGTGTGGACTTGTTGGGCTGAAGGGCCTGTTTCCACACTGTAAGTAATCTAGTCATAGTGAACCTCCTGTGCATCCCCTCCAAAGCATCTATATCCTTTTGGACCAGAACTGTACGCAGTACTCCAAATGTGGCCAAACCAAAGTCTTATACAACTGTAATATGATCTGCCAACTGTTGTACTCAATACCCGTCCAATGAAGGAAAGCATACTGTATGCCTTCTTAACCACTCTATTGAACTGTAATGCCACCTTCAGGATACAGAGGACCTGAACATATAGATCTCTCTGTACATCAATTTTTACCAGCACTTTTCCATTTCCTGTATAGTTTGCTTTTGAATTGGATCTTCAAAAATGCATCACCTCACATTTTCCCAGATTGAACTCCAACTGCCATTTCTCCACCCAACTCTCCAATCTATATATTCTGCTGCATTCTCAGACAATGCTTTTAACTATCTGCTCCTCCACCAATCTAATTGTCATCTGCAAACTTGCGAACCAGAACACCTGTATCTTCCTCCAGATCATTTTGTGTATATCACAAACAACAGAGGTCCCAACATGAATCCCTATGAAACACCACTGGTCACAGTTCTCCATTTTGAGAAACTCCCCTCCACTACTACTCTCTTTCTACTGTATCCCATCCAGTCCTTCATCCTTCTAGCTAGTACACCCTGAACCATATGTGATTTCACTTTCTCCATCAGCCTACCATGGGGAACCTTATCAAATGCCTTACTGAAATCCATGTACATAATATCTACAGCCGTTCCTTCATCAATCAACTTTGTTCTTTCCTCAAAGAATTCTATAAAGTAAGTAAGACATGATGTTCCAAACACAAAACCAATTTTCCTATCACTGACAAGCCCATTTTCTTCCAAATGGGAATAGATCCTATCCCTTAGTATCTTATCCAGCAGCTTTCCTATCACTAATGTCAGGCTCTCCGGTCTATAATTATCTGGATTATCCCTGTTATGCTTCTTACACAAGGGGACAACATTAGCAATTCTCCAGTCGTCCAAGACCTCACCCATGTTCAAGGATGCTGCAAAGATATCTGTTAAGGCCCAGCTATTTCCATTTCACTTCCCTCAAAAACCTGAGATAGATCCCATCTGGACCTGGGGACTTGTCCACCTTAATGCATTTTAGAATAGGATTTCTCAGATTTCTCCAGTTTCCTCATTTCCCAACCCACAGACCTTGTCTCAGTCCCAACCCTCGAACTCAGCACCACCTTCTTAACCTATAATCTTCTTCCTGACCTCTTCACCCCCACCCCCACTCTGGCCTATCACCCTCACCTTGACTTCCTTCCACCTATCGCATTTCCACCACCCCTCCCCCAAGTCCCTCCTCCCTACCTTTTATCTTAGCCTGCTGGACACACTTTCCTCATTCCTGAAGAAGGTCTCATGCCCAAAACGTCGATTCTCCTGCTCCTTGGATGCTGCCTGACCTGCTGCACTTTTCCAGCAACACATTTTCAGCTGCATTTTAGAATACCCAACATTTCCTCCCACCTTATGCTGACTTGACCTGGAGTAATCAAACACCTATGTCTAACCTCAACATCTGTCATGTTCCTCTCCTCGGTGAATGCTGATGCAAATTGCTCATTAAGAATCTCACCAATTTTCCCTGACTCCACACATAACTTTCCTCCTTTGTCCTTGAGAGGACCAACCCTTTCTCTAGTTACCCTCTTGCTCCTTATATATGAATAAAAGGCTTTGGGATTTTCCTTAACATTTGCCAAAGATATCTCATGCCCCCATTTAGCCCTCTTAATACCTCATTTCAGATTGATCCTACATTCCCAATATTCTTTCAAAGCTTCGTCCATCTTTAGTCATCTAGACCTTATGTATTCTTTCTGTTTTGTCTTAGCTAGTCTCACAATTTCACCTGTCATCCATGGTTCCCTAATTTTGCCATTTCTATCCCTCATTTTCAAGGGAAGTGTGTCTCCTGTACTCTAAACAACCTTTCTTTAAAAGTCTGCCACATAACACTTACCTTCAAACAGCTGCTTCCAATCTACATTTCCCAGCTCCTGCTGAATTATGGGATAGTTGGCCTTACCCCAATTTAGCACTCTTCCTTTGGGACCACTCTCGTCTTTGTCCATGAGTATTCTAAACCTTATCGAATTGTGATCACTGTTCCCAAAGTAAACCCTTAATGAAATTTCCTGGTCAGGCTCATTCCCCAACTTATAGGTCTAGTGTGCCCCTTCCCAAGTTGGATTATTTACATACTGCTTTAGAAAACCCTCCTGGATGAACAAAGAACAAAGAACAAAGAAAATGTACAGCTCATGAACTGGTCCTTCGGCCCTCCAAGCCTGAGCCGATCCAAATGACGATACAAAGATAGGTGGAGTTGTGGACAGTGAGGAGGGCTGTTGTTGGCTGCAGAGGGACTTAGATATGATGCAGAGCTGGGCTGAGGAGTGGCAGATGGAGTTCAACCCTGCCAAGTGTGAGGTTGTCCATTTTGGAAGAACAAATAAGAATGCGGAATACAGGGTTAATGGTAGGGTTCTTGGTCAGGTGGAGGAACAGAGGGATCTTGGGGTCTATGTACATAGATCTTTGAAGGTTGCCACTCAGGTGGATAGAGTTTGTAAGAAGGCCTATGGAGTATTATCGTTCATTAGCAGAGGGATTGAATTCAAGAGTCGTGAGGTGATGTTGCAGCTGTACAGGACTTTGGTTAGGCCACATTTGGAGTACTGTGTGCAGTTCTGGTCGCCTCACTTTAGGAAAGATGTGGAAGCTTTGGAGAGGGTGCAGAGAAGATTTACCAGGATGTTGCCTGGAATGGAGAGTAGGTCATACAAGGATAGGTTGAGAGTTCTCGGCCTTTTCTCGTTGGAACGGCGAAGGATGAGGGGTGACTTGATAGAGGTTTATAAGATGATCAGAGGAATAGATAGAGTAGACAGTCAGAAACTTTTTCCCCGGGTACAACAGAGTGTTACAAGGGGACATAAATTTAAGGTGAAGGGTGGAAGGTATAGGGGAGATGTCAGGGGTGGGTTCTTTACCCAGAGAGTGGTGGGGGCATGGAATGCGCTGCCCGAGGGAGTGGTAGAGTCAGATTCATTGGCGACCTTTAAGCGGCATTTGGATAGGTACATGGATGGATGCTTAATCTAGGATAGAAGTTCGGCACAACATCGTGGGCCGAAGGGCCTGTTCTGTGCTGTATTGTTCTATGTTCTATATGTTCTATGTTCTATGTTCTAAATGTTCTGTCTAAACCTGACCGTCAATTCCTAAGCATTTGTATCCCTATGCTCCTCACATACTCATGCATCTGTCCAGACCATGTGACTTCACTTTCTCCATTAGTCTACAATGGGAACCTTATCAAACGCCTTACTGAAGTCTATGTATATGACATCCACAGCCCTTCCTTCATCTAAAAACTTGGTCACTTCCTTGAAGAACTCTATCAAGTTAGATGCTCCTTAAAAATTCTGCTCAATCTATACCTGTAACACTAAGTGGACCACAGTCAATGTTGGGAAAATTAAAATCTCCTATCACCTCCACCCTGTTGCTCCTCCATCTTTCCATAATCTGTTTACATATTTGTACCTCTATCTCACCCTCACTGTTGGGAGGCCTGTAGTACAACCCCAAAATTGTTACTGCACTCTTCCAATTTCTGAACTCTGTTCATATTACCTCACTGCTCGAGTCCTCCATAGTGCCCTCCTTCAGCACAGCTATGACATCCTCTCTGACCAGTAATGCAACTCTTCCACTCTTTTTAACTCCCTCTGGATTCCTCCCGAAGCACTGATATCCTGAATTAGATTGGATTAGATTATTTACACTGTGGAAACAGGCCCTTCGGCCCAACAAGTCCACACCGCCCCGCTGAAGCGCAACCCACCCATACCCCCAACCTAACACTACGGGCAATTTAGCATGGCCAATTCACCTGACCTGCACATCTTTGGACTGTGGGAGGAAACCGGAGCACCCGGGGGAAACCCACGCAGACACGGGGAGGACGTGCAAACTCCACACAGTTAGTCACCTGAGGCGGGAATTGAACCCGGGTCTCTGGCGCTGTGAGGTAGCAGTGCTAACCACTGTGCCACCGTGCCACCATGCCGCCCGCAATATCCTGGGATATTTAGTTGTCAATCATGTCCTTCCCACAACCAAGTCTCAATAATATCAATAATATCGTACTCCCAGGTACGAATCGAAACCTTGGATCATCTGCCTTACCCACTACACTTCTCACACTAAAACAGATGCACCTCGGACCACCGTCCCTTTGCATTCATCATCTGCTCCCTGTCTACTCTTAACCTTAATCACGCTGACTTCATTATCTAGTTCCTTCCTGGCTTTGGTTCATACCTCCTTATTTTCCACTAACCTCCACATTTGGTTCCCATCCAGTTGCCACATTAGTTTAAATTCACCCCAACAGCATTAGCAAAAACAACCCCAAGAATGTTGGTTCCAGTCCAGCACGGGTGCTGACCGTTCAATTTCTAATAGTCCCACCTCCCCCACAACTGGTCCCAATGGTATGCCAGGAAAGGAGAAAGCTGATAATGAGGAACTTAAATCGGTGAAAATAGGTTTGCCAGGGGGTCCCCTTGTGGAAAAATGATAATGTCTCAACCCCTGGACCTGGAAACCCAGATTCAAGTCCACCTGCTCCTGAGGTGTGCAATAACACCTATGAATAGGTTGATTAGAAACATTTGTTCAATTAACAAAAAAGAAAATAAATTGGTTGTGCTGTAAGCAAGCATGTCATGAAATGGCTTTGTGTCTGAGCATAGGCAACGGACATGGAAGTAACTCATGAAAATTATTGAACTCGATGTTGAGTCCCCAGTAGTTCTTCTGGCTTGCGAAGAGCCTCAGTGGAGCACTGCAAAAAGCCCAAGACATAGATGTTGCCCAGGAAACATGGTCATGTGTTGAATTGCCGACAGCTCAGGAAATTGTTCGCCGACACAACATAGGTGTTACACAGAGTAACTGCCCAATCTATATTTTGTCTCTCCAATCTAGAGGAGACCACATTGTGACCAGTGAATTTATTAGACTAAATTGAGTGAAGTGCAGGTAAATCACTGTCTCACCTAGAAGGTGAGTCTGGGGCCTTGGAAAGTGAGGAGGAAGATGTAAATAGGCAGGTGTTATACCTTCTATTACTGCATGGGGAGGTGCCATGCGGTAGTGGAGAGCATTTGGAGTGGAGGAGGAGTGGACCAAAGGTGTCCTGGTGGAAGCAGTCCCTGCATTTAACTTTTTGCATTCTCTGTTTTCTCCTACTGCTCCAATTTGACTCTGTATGTCTCCTTATGTATTTTCTGCCTATTGTTCTCCCTTCGACCTTTCGCGAATGTTGCTACTTTCCTGGGAATACAAATCCTGCTGCCCACTTTGCTGCCTCATCTGCAATGAATTTCTACTTTTCATGGCAAACTGAACTTTCTGACGTGGTTCACTTTTAGTGTCGTCCGCTTGAGCCTGATAACCTTCAAATGAAACTCACCAATAGTATTCAGTCTTTGATGAGGGAGAAATCTGCTGTAAAGGACACTGGTTAGGCCACTTATAGAATACTGTGTTCAATTCTGATCTCCCTGCTATAGGAAAGACGTTGTTAAAGCGTGCAGAAAGGATTCATAAGCATGTTGCCAGGATTGGAGGGATCGTGCAACAAGGAGAGGCTGAATAGGCAGGCGCTTTTCGGAGGCTGAGGGGTGACCTTATAGAGATTTATAAAATTATGAGGGGCTTGGATAGGATGAATAGCCAAGGTATTTTTCCCATGTCAGGGAAGGCCAAAACCAGGGGCCGTTGGTTTGAGGTGAAAGGGGAAAGGTTTAAAAGGGGACTCAGGGGAAAAGTTTTAACACAGAGGATGGTGTGCGTATGGAACAAGCTGCCAGAGGAAGTAATGGAGACTACTATAATTACAACACATAAAATGCATCTGGATGGATACAGGAATAGGACGAGTTCAGAGGGACATGGGCCAAATGCTGGCATTTAGGACTAGATTAGTTTAGGATAATGAGTCAGCATGGCCGAGTTGGACCAAAGGGTCTGTTTCTGTGCTGTATAATTGTATGACCATGACTCTGACTTCTTTTACTTTTTACTACAGCTGATCTTTAATGTAGATTTTTGTTTTTATCCACGCGTGGGTCCTCAGTATTGCTGGCTGGGACTCCATTGCTTAACTTTATCTCAACTGCTGAAAATGTGTTGCTGGAAAAGCACAGCAGGTCAGGCAGCATCCAAGGAACAGGAGAATCGACGTTTCGGGCATGAGCCCTTCTTCAGGAAGAAGCCCTTCCTGAAGAAGGGCTCATGCCCAAAACGTCGATTCTCCTGTTCCTTGGATGCTGCCTGACCTGCTGTGCTTTTCCAGCAACACATTTTCAGCTCTGATCTCCAGCATCTGCACTCCTCACTTTCTCCTCCTAACTTAACTCAAACCAACCACGTTGGTGGCATATCATGGTAGAGAAAACAATTACGTGGCTCGGATGAGCCTTGATGGGGTCAGTATGCTTATCATCACTTTCCAGTGATTAAATCAAACTTCTGATTCAATCTCAAGGCAACAGCAGTAATTGGAAATTTCATAATGTGTGATGCAGTGGTAGTGTTCCTTCTTCTGAGCATACAATGGGGAAGGTTTCATGTTCCACGTGCACTACAAGTGTGTTATAATATCCCTGAGCAGTTTGATTAAAATAACAAAAGTAATAGAAAATTGTTCCCAGTTGTCAGGGTGCGTAGCTGGGAAGAGGGTGGTGGAATGGTAATGTGACTGAAGTAGCAATGTTGAGGGGTCTGGCGACTTGGTTCAAATCCCAAGAGAGCAGCTGGTGTGCATGTTCAAAACTAAAAAGGCCTTCAGTAGCTCTTTGGGTTCAAGTCCTCCCTGCTCGAGTGGTGTTAAAAAGCATTCTTTATTAAGGTGGATAGAAAACATTGATGGCTCTGCCCAGGAGCTGTTTGTAACAGCCAACCTCAAATAAAACTGTACTTTGTGAGACCTGTTTCCCGAGGGCAAGCGAACCCTTGAACTGTTGAACCATTTACTGAATCCGACCAAGCGAGTCCCAGGTGAAAATGAAGCAGAGACTCCCCGTCCAACAATTATCCAAGTGGCTGGAGACAGGCTTAAATGAAGGATTGAATGCGACGTGATGGTGGCTATTTGGTGTTTTGTTGAATGTTCACCCATGGATTGGAATTGTTTCCAATGTGGTTCAACTACTCTTTACCGTTTTTTTATAGGTAGATTATTGCCTGCACTGCAGGAGAGGTGCTATGGAAGTTGATGTGGTGACCACAGCTACTTAGGTTCAGAAAGTAATCCTGATATGCGAACCTACTGTCTAGCTAGGATGCCCACACCTCCAATTCAGGAAAAAAAGGGGAGTACGAAGTCCGTCACACAGCTCTTTGAGAGAAGCCACATTTAGCACTGACCATCCAGTTGGGGCGGGATGTTTCTGTGTATAACTTTATGGCGGCACTGGAAGCACATTGTACTCTTGCTCGAAAGGGAGAAAACTGAAGAGGTTAATGCTTGAAGTTTCATGTTTACATGATATTTAAACTTTACTCAGTCTCGCTGGGGTTGCAAAACGTTTTAGGACCAACAACTTTTTAGGGTATATGCCATCAACAATGCTGGGAGGGGAAAATGCTGATCTGAGGAGGGAGTAGTTTTCCTGATAATAACAGGTAACAGGTAATCGAAAAGGACAAATAACGAAGATGGGAAATGGATTTCGGCAGAGAAGGCAAGGGACCAGATATTTTGATGTGGAAGAGATTTTTTAAATTTTTAGATTACTTACGGTGTGGAAACAGGCCCTTCGACCAACAAGGCCACACCGACCCTCCGAAGAGCAACCCACCCAGACCCATTCCACTACATTTACCCCTTTACCTAACACTACGGGCAATTTAGCGTGGCCAATTCACCTAACCTGCACACATTTGGACTGTGGGGCGAAACCGGAGCACCCGGAGGAAACCCACACAGACACGGGGAGAACGTGCAAACTCCACACAGACAATTGCCTGAGGCGGGAATTGAACCCGGCTCTCTGACGCTGTGAGGCAGCAGTGCTAACCACTGTGCCACCCATAAACGAAGGCGAGGTTTAGCTTATTTTTTTCAGAAGAGTATAAGGAAGAAAAAGTGTAGATGCACTGACGCAACTGTGGGCATTTTTGATTTTTTTCAGAACCGGTATGTATATCTATAGATCAGTCAAATTTTTGAGATGTTTCTTGAAACTTTCTGAGGCAGTTCTCCATTCTATCAATTCCTCCATCAATTTGCTACTAATTTGTATCGAGTCCCTTCAGTTATCTCACAACAGCCAGTGAGTAACCAATTGCCACTCTTTGCCCTGGTAACATCTCACCTAGTCCCGATTGCTTATCAACGTAACATAAAAAAGTCTTTCCAGTGCTTCGTTGTTATCACTTTAAAACACATTCAACGCAGGAAATATCCACCCATTCGCCATGAGCAGGGCAGCACTCGCTTCAATGCGACATTTGCAAATTGGCATTCAGTCGTTCAGCCATGCCAACCGTTCAATTGTTACGTCCGCTTTTTGGACCCTGCTCGGCCACAATCCGTTTCTTACCAGCCTTTAGTCATTGATTGCCAGGAAAACCTTTTTGGTGTGCCTTTTCACCACTCATAATCTTTCTTTCGGCTTCTCTAATCTGCCTTTTCAGTTCCCATTCGAATCTGTATCGACCTGGTTCTTCGTTCAGTTATTCACCTGCCGTCTGTCGCATGTATAGTCTCCTACTTTCTCTTAGTTTATCTTAAAGAATTAAGAGCAGCATCTAATTGCTTCGCGTTCTGAATTCCCCTGCATCATTTGACACGCTCAACAAAACATTCAATTGGTTGCATTAATGTGGTGCACCATGTTTAGTTACTGAACTCATAAGTGTTGGGAAATTTGACATTTGAAAAGGTCGCATCTTCCCCGTTCTGTCAACAACGCATGTCTTTCAGTGTCAATGCAAAGATTAGGCCTAACAAATGAAGCCAATTTGTCGAAGCCGCAGTTTACAGGAAGACAGACGTCATAAGCCTCACAAATGATGGAACTCTAACCGGAAGTTATCTTTCAATATTGCAGTCTCGCAGCTAGTGTTGACAGGTATCAATTACATTTAGTGCTCAGAATGAAAAGCGAGTATGGTTTTCCGATGCTTGATTCTCAGGGATATTATTTGCACAGGTAAATACCTCTTTGATCATCACCCGACCTAAATCAATTTATCGCATATTTATTTACCGAAACATAATTCCGCAAGAGAACATATTTTCTCCCTCTTCGATCTGCATGTTTTGCCCAGTACAATTAAATTATCTATGACCCTATTTTCTGGCAGCTGAGGAACACGCTGTTTTCGGTGTTATTCAAAAACCTAAAGAAGTATTTGCACCCAGAAGGAAGAATATCGCCTTGATCAGCTTCTTCCCCACCTCTGGGGAGGATTCCTCGATAAATGAGCACTGGTGGAAACAGGGCGAGAATGAATTCCTAATCCCCGGCAATACCAGAAAGCAATTTGGTGTTAGACATGAAGGGAGTGCTCTCCTATGCTTGCTGCAAGTGACTATCCAAGAATTTGGACTTTATTACTGTACAGTATTCCAACAAGGATCGGATCACATCAAGGATGCGGGGATGGTAGGTGACAAACACCGGGAAGACGAACAGTTGTAAATACATCAAAGGCAATTAGTGTTGTTTTGTGAGTTAAATGGTGGATCAGGTCACTTGTGCCGTGAGAAGCAGAATTGAGCACTGACGAAGAGTCATATCTGTTTATTTCCACAGATGCACCCAGACCTGCTGAATTTCTCCAGCCATATCCATGCTGGTTTCAGATTTCCAGCAACCGCAGTACTATGTTTTGCTTTTGTGATTATTGTGTTGCGTTATTTTTTTTCAGTAAAGTGACAAAAGCATAACTATCAGTACATTTTCAGATAAATTGTACTTTCATCTTTCGTGGTGTATCGGTAGACAACTAAAGCCGGGCTCAGAGCCCTACAAACAAATGAAAACGAGGCTTCCAGCTCAGCAAACAAACCTACATCCAGAAACTCAACCTGAGCTACAATCTTCTCAAAACTCGAAAACAAATGAGGTTTAATCAGATTGATTAGAACTCCAAACATGACATACTTATTGTGTACATAATGTAATATGTGCCCGATTGAAAAAAATTCTGGACAAATTGCCAACATATGGTAATTGAAAATCATCCAGAATAATGTGCTTCTCCCAGTACATAGCCCAGTACTGTTGGCCCATTTTGATGTTATCAATATTTAAAACAAAGAATTATGCATGCTGGAAATCTGAAGCAAAATCAGAAGTTGCTGGAGAAACTCAGAAATTGTGGCAGTGTCGATGTCGAGAAAGCAATTAAATTATCGACTCCAGTGATCCCTGTTCCGAATTGACAGCTAGGAAAGTGCATCTGTCATGAAATCCATCGCATGCTGGCGTGTCCATTGAATTCATATGCATAGATGATGTGAGAAACATTAAAATGACAGAAGTATCCCTTTCGAATGGTGTTCTAATCATAAAACTACCGAATATAAACCCGAATTATATTCAATTTTCCATATCAAAATCCGGTAACAACTTTGTTTGTTTTCTACATCTCAGCGACCCCAAGCTCACTGTGGATTGCCTGCAGGCCACTTGAAATGAATTCCACTGTTGTCTCTGATTCTCGCGTGTGAAACAGCTGCATTTCATCCGTCGAAACTCACAATCACCTGATATAAAAACGATGTTGAGGACGCAGTAGTTACACGTCTAACTAATGAGAAGAACCTCGATAGGCTGTATGGAGTTTCCAACGTTTTGGTTGAGATTCAACTTATCCCAAGTAACACCAGATATATCTGTTCACCTTTCCTAGCTCACTGCAGACTTCAGGTACTGCTTCACATACGATCCCTGAAGGAGGAAGCTAACAGTGCAAAAAGGAGAGCCATCTTCTTGTACAATTCATACAGATTTCAGCGTAAACGTTGTGACTCTAACTATTCAGGAAGAGTGTTCACGGAAATCCTTTCTGATACATCAAGGCAAACATTAAAATTGAAGACAATTTCTTGTCAATACTTTAAATCCCCAACTATTAGTCATTCTCCGCAAACATTCTTTCCTTTTATACACGAAGTCAATAAGTCATACAGCACGGAAACAGACTCGAGCTAGCCTATACAAGCCATAATCCCAAATTATAATAGTCGCACCCGCCCGCTCTTGGTTCATATCGCTCCAAACATTTCTGATTCATGTCTTTCAATTGTTGTTACTGGACCCCAGTTCACCAGTTCCTCTTGAGGCTCATTTCACACATGAAATCTTCTCTGTGTAAGACTGTTGCCCCGCATTGTATTTAAAATTTTCGCCTCACACCTTAGAAAATGCCCTTTAGTCTTGAAAACTCCCACCATAGGGAAAGGTCACCTACCATTTCCCGTATGTCTACCCCTCATGATTAAAAAAAAATCTGTTACGTCATCCCTCAACCTCCTATATTCCTGTGAAAAACGTCCCAGTCTACCCAGCCTCTTCCTGTAACTCAAACCTTCCATTCCTGGCAACATCCTCGTAAATCCTTTCTGAATCCTCTCCCGTTTGATGATATCCTCCATCCAACAAGGTGACCAGAACTGGACACAAAACTCCAGAAGAGGCCTCGCCAACGTCTATACAACCTCAACATGACCTCACAATTCTCATACTCAAAGGTCCGAGCAATGAAGGTAAGCGTGTTAGTAAACGCCTTATATTCTACTTAAATATATTTCCGCATCTGTTTATCGTTCATACTTTTCTGTTTTGTTTTCGTTCCCATTGCCTTCTATCTTTACACCGGGGCAGTTTTAAAGAGTTGCTATCCCGATGCTTGCACTCGAACATCTGCCAGTATAGAACACGCAATCAGTGAATCGATGCTTCAAGAAATAATATCTCTCATTACCGGAAAAGCATTTAAACACGTTTATTTATAAAAAGCGAAGAAACTGATTAAGTCATCTGATTACATAGAATCTGTCCCTCTCTCATTGAATTCACTCTGCTAATATTATGAGATTGCTTAACCAACAATCTCTTTCATAGATTAATCCCGAATGTCTAGTTTATTTTATGAAGGCGTTACTTCAAATATTGCCTGTGTTTTTCTGTCTGGTCTTAATGCAATTTGAACAGATATACTGAAAGCATCAGCTTTGCTAATCAATGTTGAGGCATTTTCAGCCAACATTCGCCATAATGTAATCATTGTTTCAACCTTGTAGCTCGTGTCGGAATACCATTTCACTTTGCAGTTATTGGGTGTGTGGCTACTGAATTGATGTTCCTGGCGTTCGGGATCTTTGCTGGAACGTGGTACCAGTGGGATATAACAATGGTAAGATCAACTATACGCTAACTATTTAATTGCAAACCTCTGTGTTACTGACAACTTCCTGACGCGACGGGGAGGGAGAGTCGAGAGTGTGGTATTGGCAAAGTACAGCGTGTCAGGCAGCATCCGAGGAGCAGGAGAATCGACGTATCGGGCGAAAAACAAAAATTCATCAGGAGAGCTCGACTAACATTGTTATTTGTCATGAGCGAATGTCGATTATTTTGAAATGCAGTTGATGAAGGCAGCATGATTACAAAATGTTAAACAAGGTCATATTGAGATGTATAATTGTTTGGATATAAATGTTCCTGTTCAAAGATGTTAAATGAAGTGCTCACTCCTGAAGAATCACTAACGAACTCATTCTGTTGTGGTTCGATCAGGAAAGTGAGCGGGGGTGAGTCTCTGGCCGAAATAGACTGTAAGGACAAACAGCAGCAGGAAACAATACAACATCTCAACCTGATGCAGTTTACAAAACCAATATGGCTGTGTTTCTATACCAGCTCCTCCTATCCCTTGTATCAAAAGACATTTGATTCATTCTCTTGTCCTGGTCTTTGCGAAAAAGTTCAATATTTATTCTTTATTTCTATTTGCCTCTGAGAAATTGGCGATGCGCTGACTGGGCACGATGGGGTACGCACTAGGACATTGTTTATGGTGGCCGGGGGAATCCTGAATGGAAAGGTAGTGGTCTCAGCAGAGTGTCAGTCGATCACCAACAACTACGTTAAGCAGAAATTTGAGCACCTTTGAACTTACCTGCCCCAGCGAGCTGTGAGTATGTTGAATGGCAAAATTGATATATTTTCGTCTCTCAAGAATGAAGGAGTATGTACTGCATGGAAGAATGTGCAGCTGAGGCGGAAAATTAGAGAGGCTTGTACCGAGTGGTCGAACTGTGTTCGGGACCTGTTATACAATCCAGTTCTAACCACTTCTGTTGCTATGTTTGCTGTGCGCAAAGCCATTGCACACAAGTAAGAGAGAACTAGGCGAATCTTTCTCCTGAGTCATATAAAGATCAGGCAGGATTCCAATGTCAGAAGTCTATGCAGTAAAGAAGATGAAAGAATGAGATGGTTTCCCTTAGTCTCCAAAAATATTCCGTGATATTTCAAGAAAATTGCAAAAAACGTTGCTGCTAGTTTGTATAAGGTGCGGCATTTCAAATACCTTGGTTCAATCCAAACTCGTAAACTATTCTTCGCATTATCTTTACATTTGATGTATATTTGCAATCATGAATATGGTAACTAAATAAACATTTAAAATATTATTACATTTTGTTTGTTGCAGATAAACAAATGTACAAATGGGCCAAAATACACAGAAGAGCTAATATGTTCATTCATTCCTTTAGGTAGATGTTGAAATGGTAAAGGAAAAACATGCTTTAACGGAAATAGTATAACAAAATCATTCCAGAACAGTTCAAGTCTATTCTCTAAGCATTGACCAGCTGTCAGTGACTCTTTCAAACCATGGTGAGGAATGTACCTGATAACTGATGATCCTTTAACCATTCAAGGAATATTGCCAGGTTCCTGAAAGATATGTTTAGGTGACAACTGATTGTAGATACATTCATGCTTCAGTTGTGAGGAAAGAAAAATTCTTAATATTGTAAATCTACTGCTCATATCAGTAATATCACCCTGTGGCATGAGCATTGACAGAATTATGTTTTAACTGCAGGAATCACAATGCTCCAATAAGACCAATTGTGCAAACATATATGGTTTGTGCACCTCATCTTGAACCCTGGTCAACTGTTGTTTACTCGTCGCAATTTGCTGGAAACCAAATATTTGGATTCTGTCACATGCAGGGAGAAGTAACTGAAATCGTGCATTGTGCTGCGTTGGATTTGAGCAGAGGCAAGAAGTCGTTAGGACACAAATGTGAAAAGGAAAATATATATCCGCCAAGGTAGGCCTTACTGACTTATATCACCAAAGTACCATTAACATTCATGTAATAACGAAGGAAATGCGTTTTTCTGAACTTTAACACTGTTCAGAAAATCGGCATTTGGTAGCTTTTCTGGTAATTATTTTGAAATACCGCCTAAAGTAATAAATTAGTGATATTGTCAAACATTGGATTTGCAGACTGAACGAGTACTAGCCTTTGATGAGATGATATGCATAGAGAAAACGTGGATGTAGAAAAATGAAGAATGAATTACAGAATACGTCCATTTATAGAAAGAAACGCACGGTCTACATAGAAACAATACGTATCGGGAACAAACATTTCGATACAAGCGTCATGAGATTGGTGTTGTCTGACTTTGGCTCAATCTACGAACTTACTTTCTTCTAATTGTGAGCCAAGTCCTGCGTGTTCTTTATATGAAGCAATAGGAGAAGATATTCGGTCTCACACTTTTAAGTTTATTTTAGCATTAAGTGGATAAAGTATACAGAGCTCTGGGTCTAGACCTTCCCGTCCCTGACAAACAGCAGAGTGTGTCAGTTCACGAAGTCTGACCCCTATCCTGCCCCTGACCCAGTCTTTTATACAGTACAAAACGTCATGTAATCACAGAACATTGTGCAAACATGTAGGTGTGGTTGTCTTCTTGATTGGCAGTTGACCTGACTCCATTCTCCGCCTTCTCGCGTTCCCGGATATCTGACCCCATGTAACCTCCTTCTGCAGGAGGTGGTGCGAAATAGTTCTTGTTTTTTTTATCACAGCTTACAACATGTCCTGCATCTGCACTCACAGGGCGGCAACACCCCCGCTGTCTGCCTCGGTCTCCCAGCCGCTACTAAGGCCGCCAGTACACACTGCTCTTTATTAAAAGTCATTCCTATTGTGTGTTTACATCAGCATATCTTTACAAGTCAGATGTACTCAGTACTTTTCCATTGTCTGTTCGGACATACAAGGGTTACACTACACACTGTGTTAGTTAATGGTCAAGTGTAACATTGTATTGTAAGTACTGAAACAAATATATTATTAAAGGCTTCTGAATGCCTCAAACTAATCCATATATTTACAGTGTCCATATTTCATAATCAAGCTTTTCCGAAATGGACATCTACTGAAGAAGTTGGGACCCGACTCCAACCTCCTTGCACAGCGGTAGGAAAACTACCACCCATCCACAAGAAATTTTGCTTTCATTTATCTGTTATGTGAACTCAGGCTTCTGCATACCGTGTGATGCTACCCACCAGAGATGTAACAATACAGTGATATCGTAACACAGAATGTTATCTACAGTAAAAACAACATCAAGTATTTGGTTAAAATTCTTTCAACTGTTTTTCTGAACAAAACCTCACCTAGTCTGTTATAATTTATAATCAGACGATACGTTTCTCTAATTGTGACTTTGTAATGCTACAACATTAGCTCTATTGGGCATAGGTCTAAGTTCAAGAAACACAGAGTGCATACTATCTACTAGAAATCAACATTGACTGTTTTCTCTTGGTGAGTGATGTTCCCACGTGAGTGTTTTGAGTTCTGTGGTGCTTTGCTGTATTGGGATTGCCAATCTCATTCATGTTATTGAATATGAAATTGTTGAAGGTTAAGTTGTTGGAATAATCCATGCATTTCCTTTTTGCTAATGTTAACAGCCACCGAGCTCACAACTATCCATGTGGTATCACAAAATATTAAATATTTTATGGGTTCTGACATTTTAAAAGAACTGCTCAAATAGTCTCAGCTGTGCTGTTCCTCACTTTTTCTTATTTTCAACTCATAAATAATTCTTCATGTATTCTGCTTGCAACAGCCAGTAAATTTGAGGTCACTTGTCATTATAAAGAATTGGTGGAATCGACCTATATTATGTATATATTTAAACTGTTGTTAATTTAAAGATATTACCAGAGAGTATAAACTACAATCCATTTTGAGTCCACGAGGCTTTGAACAGAATTTGCACAGCTCTCTACCAATGGTATTTTGTTTTGCCACAATAGATTTTGCAATAGCAGTTTACTGTTGCTATATCGAAAAGGTGATAATGCATTAACTGAAGTGGTGGTGCATCTTTAAAATAACAACAAAGCAAATAAAAGGTCAGTGTGTGGCTGAACTATTAGTTTTGCAGAAGGCTGCATCATTTTAACCTTACTGCCTTAACCACCCACAGAATTAATATTGAAATTTGTGAGTTGCTAATCAAGCAAAATAACGGATGTAGCTCAGTCATTCAGCTCAAGAGCACCAACACATAGTTCTAAAAATAATTTCGTGCATTGCAAAATTAATTTTGAGTATTGCAGTATACTGAAAATGTGTCTCGTGATGAATAGTAGCAATCTTGTCTCATCTACATTTCGGTGTTATTAGCAACACACTTACAATTCACATCCGACAGACATTCCATTTTGCATTTGTCTTTGTGAAATTTTCGAAATGCTTTCCTGATATAGATGAGAATGTGTGAACGCTTCAACTTATATCACCAATTTCCATTTTTAGTTGAAGCATTTTCTTGTTCAAATCGTCCTGACTGATAGTGGAGAGGTGAGCTATTTTATTTTATTAATCCTAATCTTCCAATTGTGCATACCATTTTTAAATGCACCCATGTTTGGATTTCATCAATTATATAATTGACAGACTGTAAAATGTTCAGCATTGAGAACGAGTCAGCAAAGCTCCTTTACTCAACAACAAATTGATATTTTACACCCAGGACAAATTACTTTAATAAAGAAGCAGGCATTGACAAGTATCAGATTGTATGCAAATATACAACCTTAATAAACCTATTAAAGAAACAGCAAACACAATGAGGTGAAAAAGAACAATGAAAATTCTGCAGTGTATTAATTTTAACACATTTTGTCCAAGTGACAGTTCAAGGAAAAAAAATACTAAATTACAACTTGTCCCATTTAGTATTCTGATTCAGAAAGCACTCAACACACACACACGCGCACGCACACACACACACACAGACGTTTCTGGAACTGAGTGTTGTCTCCGAACAACTGCAGTTTGTTGATTTGTAATGACGTAGATTCCAATAAAATCCTATTCAAAACACTTTTGCGTGGCGAGCATGATATTTGATGAGTTTATCAACTCATTCATTATGCGAAAGAGTTGTAAAGGAAGAGTGATGGAACAATTAGCTGTTATCTCCCTGTCCAGATGATAATTCTCTCTCCTTGAATTCAAAAATGTAATATTCTTTTCCCACTTACAAACTGCTCATATTTTTGACAGTGAAAGTTCTCCAGACTGTACCATTCCAGCTAAGCTTCCCTTCTTCTTGCATTTGGACACCTTGTTGCAGTTGTATGCCTTTACCTTATTAATGTGCTATTTGCTGTAGGTTAAAGATATACATGTGGCCTGCACAGCCTGCGAGTAATATTTGGATCACATCACTTCATCGCACACTTGGCATAAAAAAACTGTCGCTTAGACAAACGTAATTACAAGGCTTTGAAGCATGGAAGAAGACAAGCAATAAAAGCAAAGATTCACATTCAGTCCATCGCAGTTGTACTGTTGCTCATGTTGATACTTAGTTAATCACGTTGATTTTGCCTTGCGATGTACATCAGCTGAAAGTGACAGGGCTGCAATAATAAACAATATCAAAATACACTTACATTCTGATTTTTGAACTGTCTATAAAGGTTGGGGGTTGTGATTAGCAAACATTACCATCTCCGTGTCACTGTTTGTGGGCCTATACTTCAAAGCAATTCCAGTCTTCCCTTCGCCAAAGCAAAAAGAAATCACATGTCACTGGGTTGTAGTCCAACAGGTTATTTTTTGAAACCACACGCTTTCAGGGCCCCAGCTCTTTCCTCAGGCAGCTAGGAAGAGAGAATACATCGAAAACAGAACTTATTAGTAAAAGGTCAAAGGTCACACAGTTTATGTGAATATGTTGAACAAACCTAGATGGCTATGCAGTTTTTAATCAGTTAGAATGGAGCTGCAGTTTTCGATTGATTAGTATGGAAATCCTAGAATTTCTTTTAAGTCACTACCCCAAGATAACTTCAGGCTTTGTCAGAAAAAAGGTCATACCTCAAGTCAGGCAATACATTTTAGGTGTGAGGCAATGTTTCAAGTCTGTTTGTATTTCAACTTGGAGCCAGATTGGTTTTATTTCCAAAGTGGGAATTTATAAAATGCCACACTGACTGACTGTCTATAAATATTCATAGCATCCTTCAACATGGGGATAGGTCCTTTGGTCCAACCTGGTCCATGTCACAAAAAATGTCCATCTACACTAACTTCTGTTCCCTGCACTTGACCCCTATCCTTATAGAACATAGAACAGTACAACACAGTCCAGGCTGTTTGGCCCTCAATGTTGTGCTGTCCATTTATCCTACTCTAATATATGCCTTTCATTGTACTAGCTTCCATGTACCAATGCAAGAGTTGTCTCTCTAAAGATCATGAATCAGTGGAATTCACTTTCCCAGAGTACAGTGGATCCTTCTACACCTTTCCTCTCCATGTGTTCATCCAACTGCCTTTTAAATGTTGTTATTGTATGTTGTGGTTCTGTTCGCCGAGCTGGAAATTTGTCTTGCAAACGTTTCGTCCCCTGTCTAGGTGACATCCTCACTGCTTGGGAGCCTCTGGTGAAGCGCTTCTGTGCTGTTTCCTCCGGCATTCACAGTGGCCTGTCTCTGCCGCTTCCGGTTGTCGGTTCCAGCTGTCCTCTCTCGTGGCCGGTATATTGGGTCCAGGTCGATGTGTTTGTTAATAGAGTCTGTGGATGAGTGCCATGCCTCTAGGAATTCCCTGTCTGTTCTCTGTTTGGCTTGCCCTATAATGGTAGTGTTGTCCCAGTCGAATTCATGTTGCTTGTCATCTGTGTGTGTGGCTGCAAAGGATAGCTGTTCGTGTCGAGGCATGAAACGACATCGTTAGCTGTCGTCCTGTTTGTCCTGTTCAAAAGGGCCACAACACACTACAGTACACCAGAACTGCAAAAAGAGGAAGAAGAACACCTCTACAATGTATTCGCCAAAAACGGATACCCCCTCAATTTCATCAACAGATGCCTAAGGGAAAGACAACCGAACGAGGACATGCCACAACCCAAAGGACTAATCAGGTTACCATACATCTAGAGCATTTGGGAACTTACAGCCAGACTACTGCGACCACTAGGACTCATAACAGCACACAAACCAACAGCCAATCTCAGACAACAACTCACCAGGACAAAGGACCCGATACACAGCATGAGCAAAACCAATGTAGTGTACAAAGTCCCATGCAAGGACCGCACAAAACACTACATAGGACAAACAGGAAGACAGCTAACGATCCGCATCCATGAACACCAACTCGCCACGAAACGACACGACGAGCTATCCTTAGTAGCCAACACGCAGATGACAAGCAACATGAATTCGACTGGGACAACACTACTAGTATAGGACAAGACAAACAGAGAACAGCCAGGGAATTCCTTGAGTCATAGCACTCATCCACAGATTCAATCAATAAGCACATTGACCTGGACCCAATATTCCGACCACTGCAGCAGACAGCTGGAACTGACAACCGGAAGCGACAGATTCAAACCACTACAAATGCTGGAGGAAAGATCACAGAAGCGCTTCACAGGAGGCTCCCCAGCACTGAGGATGCCACCTAGACAGGGGACGAAACATCTGCAACACAAATTCCCATCCTGTACTCCATACTCTGACCAGTAAAGGAAAGCATACCAAACGCCTTCTTCACAGTCTTACTTACCTGTGACTCCACTTTCAAGGAGCTATGAACCTGCACTTCAAGGTCTCTTTGTTCAGCAACATTCCCTAAGACCTTACCATTAATTGTATAAGTCCTGCTAAGAGTTGCTTTCCCAAAACGCATTTATCTAAATTAAACTCCATCTGCCACTTCTCAGCCCATTGGCCCATCTGATCATTATCCCGTTATAATCTGAGGTAACCTTCTTCGCTGTCAATTACACCTCCAATTTTCGTGTGATCTGCAAACTTGCTAACTATACCTCGTATACTCACATCCAAATCACAAAAAGTAGTGAACCCAGCACCGATCCTTGTGGCACTCCACTGGTCACAGGCTCCCAGTATGAAAAACAACCCTCCAGCCCACCCTCTGTCTTCCACCTTTGAGACAGTTCTGTATCCAATTGGTTAGTTCTCCCTCTATTTCGTCAGATCTGCGCATTTCAAGACATCCAACACTTCCTACTCTGTAATATGGATATTTTCCAAGCTGTCACTATCTATTTCCTTACACTCTATACCTTCCAAGACATTTTCCACAGTAAATACTGATGCAGAATACTCGTTTGGTATCTCCCCCATTTTCTGCAGCTCCACACAAAGGCGGCCTTGCTGATCTTTGAGGGGCCTTATTCTCTCCCAAGTTACACCTTTGTCCTTAATGTATTTGTAAAAACGCTTTGGATTCTCTTTAACTTTATTTGCCAAAGCGATCTCATGTTCCCTTTTTTGCACTCCTGATTACCCTCTTAAGTTTCCTCCTATTGTCTTCTAAGGGTTCACCCGATCGAACCTGACATATGCTTCCTTCTCTTTTTTAACCAAACCTTCAATTTCTTTAGTCATCCAGCATTCCCTATACCAACCAGTCTATCCTTTCACCCTAACAGGAATGTACTTTCTCTGGACTCTCATTATCTCATGTCTGAAGGCTTTCCATTTTCGAGCCATCCTTTTACCTGTGAACAATTTGCCCCCGATCAGCTTTTGAAAGCACTTGCCTAATGCTGTCGAAATTGGCCTTTTTCCAATTTAGAACTTCAACTTTTAGATCTGGTCTATCCTTTCCCATCACTATTTTAAAACTAATAGAATTTGGTCGCTGGCCCCAAATTGCTGTCCCTCTGACACCTCAAACACCTGCCCTGTATTATTTCCCAAGCGTAGGTCAAGTTTTGCACCTTCTCTATAGGTACATCCACGTACTGAATCAGAAAATGTTCTTTTACACACTTAACAAATTCCTCTTCATCTAAACCATTAACACTATGGCAGTCCCAGTCTCTGTTTGGAAAGTTAAAAACCTCTACGATAACCAGTCCATTATTCTTACAGATAACTGAGATCTTACAAATTTGTTTCTCAATTTCCCTCTGACTATTAGGAGGTCTATAATACTATCCCAGAAAGGTGGTCATTCTCTTCTTATTTCTCAGTTCCACACAAATAACTTCCCTGGATATATTTCTGGGAATATCCTCTCTGTAATGCTATCCCTTCTCAAAAACACCACTCCCGTCCTCTCTTGTCTCCCTTTCTACCCTTCCTGTAGCATTTGTATTCTGCAACATTAAGCTGCCAGACCTGTCCATCTCTGAGCCATGTTTCCATAATTGCTGTGATTTCCCAATCCCATTGCCCTAACCATGCCCTGAGTTCATTTTCCTTTCCTGTTAGGCCCCTTGCATTGAAATAAATGCAGTTTAATTCATCAGTCCTCCCTTGTTCTCTGCTTTGTCCCTGCCTGCACTGACTGTTTGACTCGCTTCTGTTTTCAACTGAACGAGTCTCAAATTGATCTTTCTTCACCATCTCCCTGGATCTCACCCTGCCACCTTACTAGTTTAAGTTCACCCAAGTAGCTCTAACAAATCACCTTGCCAGTATATTAGGCCCTTACAGTTTAGGTTCAGTCTGTCCTTTTTGTACAGGTCACTTCGACCCGAAAAGAGATTCCAATGATCCAAAAATGTGAATCCTTCTCCCATATACGAGCTGCTCAGCCATGCATTATCCTTCTATTCCTGCCCTCACTAGCTCGTAGCACTGGGATTAATCCAGATATTACTAGTCTCGAGGACTTCCTTTTTAAATTCCTGCCTAATTCTCTGTAATCTCCCTTCAGAATCTCAACCTTTTCCCTTCCTATGCCATTGGTTCTGATGTGTATAATGACTTCCTGCTGGCCCTCCTTCTCCTTGTAAACATTCTACACCTTCTCTGAGACAACCTTGATCCCGGCACCAAGAAAGCAACACGCCATTCTGATTTTTCACTGCTGGCCACAGAAACATCTGTTTGTACCTCGGACTAGAGAGTCCCTTAACACAATTGATTTCTTGTAACCCGCCGTACCCCTCATTGCATTAGAGCCAGTGTCAATACCAGAAACTTGGCTGTACATGCTACGCTCCCCTGAGAATCTATTGCCCCTTACATTTTCCAACACACTCTTACCATTCCTGGAGTTACACCATCGATGTGACTGTATCTGAGACTTTTCTCCCTTCCTATAACTGTCATCCATCACACTCCCTTGCTCTTGTCAATTCCTCTTTGCCTCCATCTGTCTCTCCAACCGTATATACACTTTGGATCCAAGGGCAGATACCAGCCTCAGCATTCGATGGCTTTGTAAGCAGATGAATGCTATTGCAGTTGAGAAATCTTTGAGAAATTTTCAAGAAATAACTACAGACAGCCTGATAGAATTAGCAAATGTATTACCGTCCAGAGCCAGGAAGACAAAAATAATTGAACTTCTAGAACAGCATTTGGGCTTTCTAGAATTCAAGAAAGAACTGTTACTCCAAGGGAGAGATTGGAGTCAGTTAAGATTGAGTGACAGTTAAACCTGCTTGAACAAGAAAGAAAATGCAGCAACTTTCTACGGAATGAGATATAAAGAAGAAGAAGTTCATGCTAAAAGTATAAAAGCAAGAGTTAAACAATAACTGGAATACCGTGAACAGTTTTGGTTTCCTGATCTAGGGAAAGATTTGCCACATTGAGGCAATTCAGTCAAGGTCCATCTTTATTCCAGGTTTGGAGGGACTATATTATGAGGGGGGATTGAGTACAAACCTTACTCACTCTTTGAAAGTTGTAGAACACCTTATGACAACGAATGATTCTTTAGGAACTTTACAGGGTACATCCTGAGATGCTGTTTCATATCTTGAGAGAATATGGGGCCAGTGGGCATAGTCTCAGAGTAAAGGGATGCTCACTTAAGACAGAGATTAGTGTAAATTTCTTCTACTGGCTGGTAGTGAATCTTTGGACTTGTATGCCAGACAGCTGCTGAAACAGATTCAAAACTGAAATGTGCAGATTTTAAAATCAGTAAATGTACCAACACATGGAGGAAAAAGGCAGAAAAACGAAGTTGACGTTTATCTTTTCAATTGTTTAATTCTGCTCCCATGTTTTATGTTCTTACATTAGCTTGTGATAGAGTGTGGGATGAATAGAGTGGAAGCCGGAAAGAAGATGAAAATGGAATTGGAACATAATATTTTGAGCTTGAAGAAAAGAGGCAAAAAGTATTCCATAAGAGTGATAGCAAATACTGACATAACATGAAAATATGTCAGTTGCGGAAAATGGGGAAATCATGGTCATGAAATCCAGTAAGGAAAGGTTTAACTTTCGAAAGGCTCGACTTATACATTAGGAGGAAAATAATGCGGAGATATTAACACATCAATTGAGAAGTTAGCAAGAGAAATGAAGTGGCATAAGGTAACCTGGACATTCAAATTGATTTGCACAGGCACTGGTAGAACAATTAAAATTTTGAACGTTTCTATGAACTTTGATGCCATGAAAAAGACTAATTCTGGTGCAAGTAATTTTGTTCATGGAGCATGTAGTTTCAAAATCCAAAGTGAAGTTTGAAAATGTCAGGATGTGACCCATGTGTAATACCCGACATGGTGTTACCACCTTCGAAACAAAAATCACAAGTGAAAAGCATGTCCACTGGCTAGAGCCGAATGGAGTAAATCTGGCCAATTGAGACAGTTTAAGAAATAATATGATCTAACAGCAACTTCCTAACCCCAATGAACAAAACACTGTTCAAGTGCCACTTCAACATGCCACTGTGTTCCTTGGCCATCTTTGTATCGGGTTTGCTGCTTGCCTCTGCCTGAGACAACAGACAACAGTTAACGACAATGGAATGAATTTTGCAAGACAGAGTACACTTTACTTTAATCAATTTACTCTTTTATTCTAAAATCGATCAAAAATACCAAGAATCAGAAATATCCAAATATCAAAATATTCCCAAATACAACTTGTAAACAGTTAAAGGGAACTACACAAGTCACCCTCTGCTACTTTAAAACTGCACTGAAATCGAAACATATTACCTCGGAATAGTCAGGTGGCCAGTCTGCATCGTTCCTTCATTCTTTTTCGCCCACCTCCTGGCGAGGGGTTGCTCTGGTGTTGTTCTCTCCAGGAGTAATGCTCGAGGGTGAAATTCGTGTTGTGGTTCATCCCTGATCGTCCGTTCAGCTTTCGTCAAATCAGAGATGTTATGTCATATTGATCAGTGTCGATCATTCCTTCAGGTACCAGTACTGTTCGCCTTACCCTTAACTGGTCCGAGTATCAGCCATTGTGTACATGACTGTTACCAGTTCACTAGTTCACCTTGAATAACTCGCAATTTCTCCGGTCGAGCTTGAACCGTTGCCAACCACTGCCAACAGAGAGAGACAAAGTTAAAAATCACACAACACCAGGTTATCGTCCAACAGGTTTATTTGGAAGCGCTAGCCTTCGATGCACTGCTTTTTCATCAGGTGATTGGGAAGCAGGACCAGCAGACACAGAGTTTACAGCAAAAGATTACAGTGGTACAATGATACATTCAATATAGCGAGATTGTTAAGTATTTCATCTTTTAGAATGGATTTGCTGATTCCGTTCATTAATATGTAAATCTCAGAACTTCTTCTAAGTCGCATTATCAAGATCATTCAAGGTTTTATGACAAAGATGACATCTCAGCTCAGACAAAGCCTTAAAGTTGTGAAGTGAGAGTCTGTCTGTATCCCATTCTCGAGTCAGACCGGTTCTATTTCCAAAGTAGAATTCACAAATTTTATATGCATTGACTGCTTGCGGTTTCTGCATTTTTGAGCGAAATAGAATGCATTCACAAATATAATTCTTCAAATACAAATTCACCCCATAAGCATATATGTGTGTGCGCGCGTGCAGAAGAGGGAGATGGAGTGAGTGTGAGTGCACGTGACAGAGTATGTGCTTGCGTGTGTGGAAACTTTGTAAAGTGCGAATGTGAGTGTGATGAGGTATAAGCCTGTGAGAGGGTGTGTGCGTGTGTGTGTGTGTCGGAGGCGCATGTGTGTGCGTATGAGAGAGAGCTTGTGTATGAGAGAGGGTCTGTGTAAATATCTGAGTATGTAAGTGTGTGTATGTGTGTACTTGTGTGTGAATACGATGTTGGAGTGGGGTCCCATATCGTGTGACATTAACCCAATGTCATGGTCGAAGCCATTCTCATGGTACCGTACTTGGCTATCAGCTTCTGCTCTGCTCCTTTGCTATCATGCGATCTCTCTCTCCTGCACGCCACACACATATAAGTTTATGGGGTGTTTTCGTATTTGCAGAATTAAACTTCCAAATGCGTTCTATTTTGCTTAAAAATGCAGTAACTGCAAGCAGTCAATGAATTCATGTAATATTTGTAAATTCCGTTTTAGAATAGAACCAGTCTGACTCAAGTTTGGGATACAGACAGACTCTAAATTCGCAACTGTAAGGGATTGTCTGAGTTGAGATCTCAGCGTTCGTTATAAAAACCTGACATAATTTTGAAAATGTGCTTTAAAAGAACTTCTGGGATTTACATATTAAAGAACCGTAACCAGCAAATCCATTCTAAAAGATGAATGACTTAGCAATCTAGGTTTGTTCAATGTATCATTGTATCAAAGTCATCTTTTGCTATCAATTCTGTGTCTGCTGGTCCTGCTTCACTATCTGATGATGAAGCAGCACTTCGAAAGTTAGTGCTTCCAAATAAACCTGCTGGACTGGAACTTGTTGTTGAGTGATTCTTAACTTTTGTCCACCCGAGCCCAACACCAGCACCCCCAAATCAACAGAGAGAACGCTAATAAGTTCAAAGATGTGCAGGTTAGGTAAATTGGCCATGCTAAATTGCCCATAGTGCTCAGGAAAATGTAGGCTCGATGCATTAGTCAGGGGAAATGTCGAGCAATAGTGTGAGGGAATGGGTTTGGGTGGGATACTTTTTGGAGCGTTGGTATGGACTTGGGCCAAATGGCCCAAATGGCCCATTTACACACTGTAGGGATTCTCTGAATTCTATTCTATAAGTTTTAGGAAAATCGAAATACAAGGATTACATTACTCGGCAAGAAAGCAAATTCTAACTCCTTCTGCTCGCACAGTGCCAGGAAAGTTCCTCAATTCTTGAGTTTTAAAAAATTCAAACTTTCTGATTAGAGTATTGTGCACTTCCGACAAATTATATTCAGTATTTGCAGACATTATTATATCCGTTTGAAGCAGGCCAGGCATGAAGTTTCCAGTTTCAGAGTTGGGAACAGCACTACTGCACTAATGGAGCCTTACTTTGGATTAGAATGGTGCTGGAAAAGCACAGCAATTCAGACAGCATCTAAGGAGCAGGAAAATCGACGTTTCAGGCAAAAGAAGCAGAGGGTGACTTGTGTAGTTTCCTTTAACTGCTTACAAGTTGTATTTGGGAATATTTTGATATTTGGATATTTTTGATACTTGGTATTTTAGATACATTTTAGAATAAAAGTGTAAATTGATTAAGGCAAATTGTTCTCTGCCTTGCAAAATTCATTCCATTGTGGTTAACTGTTGTGTCAGGCAGAGGCAAGCAGCAAACCCAATTCAAAGATGGCCAGGGAACACAGTGGCTTGTGGAAGTGTCACTTGAAAAGTGTGACGCTTTTGCCCAAAACGTCGATTTTCCTGCTCCTCGGATGCTGTCTGAACTGCTATGCTTTTCCAGCACCACTCTAATCCAGAGTCTGGTTTCCAGCATCTGCAGTCAGTGTTTTTACCTACTGGAGCCTTACACCATGTCCTCCATTGCACCTATTAAAATTGAATTCACTTGCCTTCATGGGTTCATAATTTAGCTATTATTTCAAATAAGTGAGCATCCAAACTGACAACAACCCGTATTTGACTCAACACTTCTTCTCAAAGTTGATACAATTGTTTGTGCGCTCAACTTGCAACGTGCTGCTGCATCTTGGTCTTCCTTTTCCCTATTACCTAGTCAACCTTTGTTGCATGTCAGCACCTGGTTTGCTCTTTACTGCTCTGTTTCCATCCTCTGTCATAAAAAAAACAAATTAATTCTTTGTCATAGAAAACGGTTGAATGTTTTCATGAAGGAGTTAGATACAGTTCTTAGGGATAAAGAGATCAATGGGTTTGGGGAGAAAGCAAAAACAGGGTGTTGAGTTGGATGGTTAGCCATGACCATATTAAACATTGGAGCAGGCTTGAGGGGCCAAATGGCCAACTCCTGCCCCTATCTGGAATCAATCCGCATTTCCGAAAGGCAAAGCTTGTCTCATTCACTTGATTATGATTTTCCTAAATAATAGAGAATGTGGATGTTCTGATATATGGTTCTTCGTAAACATTTTAATAATGTCTCAGGAAGCAAGGCAGATTTCAAACCTAATGCGCACAGAATAAAATCGAAGTTGCTGTACTTGTAGCAAAGATAGCAACCAGCGGAAAACACGAGTAGACAGTATCAAATGAAAGGAACAGTCTTACTTTGAGTTCTTGAGTAGAGGGATCAGGCATATTTGTGCACAGATTGGTGAAAGTGACAAAGTAAGTAGAGCAAATAATGAATAATTCTTCCTCAGTCCTTGGCGTTATAAGTATGACCATATTCTAGTAAGGCAAAGAAATTCTGGTGCAGATTTACCAAACACGGCTCGGACTGAACTACTGCATTGCGTAGATTTCTGGGCTTTGCCCGTCCGGTATGAATACATTTCGAAATTGAGCTGAAACAAGTTGTAAGAATGAAACAAAGCTTTCAATTTCATAGCTTTTGTAGGGTGGTTGTAATTCCGACACCACGTTGCACTTAATGAATTATTTTACAAGTGCATCATTCATTGTCATTAAAAAAAACGCACCTGACATCATACCCTGCCAACCTCGGCAAACGGCAATCCGTTTAAAAAAAGGCAATCTGAGTTGTTATGCCGAAAGAAGCGCATATATTGGCAAGAACGCCAATAATTCCAGTGCACGTCTTTGAAAAAAAGTTCTGCAAGGTTTATTTAACATCCATTTGAAAGGCGGCACCCCTGCCATTGCAGTATGTTCCATTACTGTCTGTCTTGTTTTTTGTGTTCTCTTCTTGCACCCAGAATATTCTAGCACAGAAAATCCCAACTCACTGAGAGATGACTGACGCAAAACATGCCTGATTCCATGGACGGAGGACGAAGTTTAGTGGAGAAACTCGGGCAATTTTCATTTATGAAGAGAAAGTTGAGAGGAGATTTGATGCACTTGTTCATATTATGAGAACTCTGAAAGGAATGGATAATAGTCACATTATCACATTAAAGAAGTGACAAGAACCAGAGCCTTCCATTATGATAAAAGTCAGAACAAATGCCACGTGCCCAAAATTGTGATTAAGATCTGGACGCACTGACCAGGAGAACGACGGAGTCAGATCAACTCGTGCTGAGAAACAGTATGAACATCAGCAGTGTGAGTTAACTTTGCATTTGAAAATGAAATGGCTTTTCCGAAACTTTGCTTCCAGTGATACGTGTGATTTCAGACGTGAAATAAACACAGAAACTACAAAGTAACGTTGAACATATGAGGCTCAAAATACCAACTACACTCTCAGAATGTTAAACGTCATTGTGACATATCTCGCAGAAAACAAACCGGAAACGGAACTCAGCAGTTACCAACTCGCACAATCTGTACAGAGTCGTCAGTTGAATCAATTGCTTCGAATGACAGCGAGGATGAATTTTCTCTGTTTGATTCTACTTGAGTCTATTCTTACCGGTACTTGATTATTTAATTGACAGATCTGCTTTAATTTATTAAACGCTTTCGAAGCAGCTTGTCGTTCATTTAAAGAATATTAATGCATCTCTCTGTTGAAGTATTGAATTCTTCTATCTTGATGCTGTTTACGACAGTTACCTGTATCTTACTTTGTTTCTAACAGCTGCGGATCACACTTCGTTCAGTGTTACTCAAACGCCCCCCAAAATAACTGTGAACACAGGGGAGGACGCTATCTTGCGCTGCACATTCCTCAACTCTCGGTCCGGTTCAAAACCAAAGGTTATTTGGTGGAAGCAGATTGGAAATGATTATTTTCAGAGGCGTCTCAGAAAACGATTTGGTGCTGAGAATGAAACATCAGCTTTCTGTAACTTGCTGAGCGTTACCATTCAAGATTCTGGAGTCTACCACTGCGGTGTGATTTATAAAGGAATAGGTCAAATAAATGGAACTGGTTCTCATGTATTTGTGCACGGTAAGTGAGAGCGTGATACTGTGTGAAATATTTCGAAGTAACAAGATATTTTCTGATCGCTTCTTTCTTGAACGTTTACTAATCATTTGAGCAGTGGTCTACACTTAGTAATTCGATTTTCTTGAAAGTATTGTAATTGGACAATCAACATCACAGGCAGAAAAAAAAGAAACTTTTATAACTATTAACCATCATAATTCCAAAGGCACCTTAAATACCAGGTGTTTACCAGCAGAATTTCCGATGCATATACTCGACAACTTATGTCAATGCTAGCACAACAATCTAGCTAGTCTGTGGTGTGACATTGATGACCTGCCTACCCCAAATTACTCCTTCTGAAGTTGAAGCGTATAGAAATTAGCTCTTACATAATTTTCGCGTCATGGTTTAAAAATCAGAGTGAAGTTACTTACTGATGAAGGGGAGCAATGCAAAAGAAGTCATATTTTGAAGCATACAACGCAGTAGAATCAATGCCCCCCCAATCAGTATTTAAAACAATACAGAGAAACTGTAGCTCTTGGGGTTCAACAGATTTAATATATTTTTTGAGTTTTCAAAACTTTGGGTTTGAAATTTGGCTAACGTAATAATCGTCATTTGAACGACAAGCAGCATTTTCATCGTTACTCTTCATGTGAGCGTCAAAGCACAAGGGCTGATGAACATTACTTTCATTGTCCTTTCCACTGAACTGGATCAATTGAATTAATTTATTCAAATACGAGAGACAAATATTTCTGAGCAAATTGCAGCTATCTTCTGTTGAGAAAAAACAAGTATTGGAGCCAATTCTTCAAGTAAAGGTGAATAAATGCCACAGTTCGAAAGCTGGCACATAAAGTTATGTAGACAATAAGCTGCGGCTTTGAATGCTGAGATTGTGATAAAATAGAGCGGTTAAAAAGCATAGTCAAATTTAACATTTTCCGATTTTGTCCAATAACATGACTTTTTCAATTCTCTTCATGCAGTTCCCCCTGTACCACTGAAAATTACGTCCAAGTTGGATAAAGAGAACTCACCCGTTTCTTTGACACTTCTGTGTGAAACAGTTCCATTTTATCCGGAGGATTTCACTCTCGCCTGGTATATAAACGGCTCCGAAACTGCAGTCGGAATAAATACTAATAAAGTGCAGAACAGCCAGGGGCTGTATGAAGTATCAAGTTCTTTGGCTGTGTCTCAACCTCCTTCGAGTAATACCATGTATACCTGTTCGGTATCTCACGTCTGCCTAAAGACTCCTGCTGTCGTCGTCCACACTATTTTCACACGTTGTGGAGACCAACAAGGCGAGTTAACTATTGTTATAGTATGTAACGAAATGCATCGCATAATGTATGCATATTATGGAGCTAATCTGCAGTGTTTTCGTGGGAGATGCCATATTTTAATTCCTTATATTAATTGTCATTTGTGTTGAAAGCAACAAAACCTTATTTACATTCTAATTCCTTTATTTATGTCGTAGTAATAATGTTCAGACGTAAGCTGTTCTATCCGTTTCTGCCTTCATCTCATTCACCAGTTTTGCTTACGTGTAAAAATACTTCATTCCTGCCGACTGCCTACTTTCCCTATACTGTTGCAGGGAGGTCTTTGTTTTGTTAGGTTTCGCCCAACCTGCATTCCCCGTTGGTTGTGTCCAGGGCAGAATTTTAAGACATCCCTTACCAAGTACTGTATTATCTCTCAACTATCCACAGCACGTTTAATCGGGATCGTGCTCACACTTAACACACAGCTTATGTGAGGACGAGACTTGTCTATGGCGCGGCAAAGTTAATGCATTAACTTTGACAATATACTGACCCGTCTTTAAACGACAATTTACAAAACAGTAGATGTCTTTTGTTATACATTGAATATCAAAAAGACAGTTCACTTATTTGCAAAAGGTTCGTAATCCGATCGCCCCATTTCAGGATTTGATGTGACCAGCGAAGAAAATGCTTGTGAAATCATGACTCTAATTTCAAGAAAACGTGTGTTAATCCGTAGCAAAGTCAAGAAGAACAGTATTTTAGTCCAAGGGCAATCACCCAGTTTTCTGTCCTGACCTTTGCAAAACAGTCCTTTGTGATGTACAAACCAACAGTCCATTCCAGAAATTGATTCAGAATTTGCCATCTATTGGAAATGGAAGTGACTTCGACATTCAACTGAAAGAATATTTGGCACTTCTGCTTTTTCACTGCCCTTCAATAATGCAGTTCTTAATAGTTCCTATATAAGCACCATCAACAATTAATGTCCTCTTAATTTTGCAGACAGTATCAACAGTGCACTCATTTTTTGGACTCCAGTTTGTGCGGTAGTTGGATTTTCGTTTCTCGTGCTTATGACCATAATTGGAAAGCGATATGGGCTTCGATCTAACAGAAGTAAGAAATACTGTCAACTCTTGATTATCGATCCAGTTGACGTCTGAGGACAATAAAGGGGTTGAAGGGGAATTAGCATGTTCGGGAGAAAGCCAAATGATTTAAAGGTGAAAACGCAATTGCTTACTTTCTAAGCGAGTTCAGATTGTTTCAGACCCATCTCATAACGCAGAAATCGTTATAATTTTGTTATCAGACTGTTAGTAATTCTCAGGAGTATTAATTTCCAAGGGAAACCGTCACATTGGAACATTACAATCTTCATTTCTGGCAGGGTACAATTCATTAGAATGTTAATATTTCTCAGGAGTATTCGTTTCCAAAGAAAACGTCACTTTTGAACGTAACTAATGATTTGTACCCTGCCAGAAATGACGCTGGCAATGTGATTCTTCTTCCGAGCAATGATTCTTCCTTTAAGAACGGGAAGATTAGAAACTGATGTTGACCATGCCATATTCTCCCTTCTTCATTATTGTTGTGTATCAACTGAACATTGACAGTCTTTTTCTATCGCTTTGATTCTGAAATGTAACGCTTCATTTTCTATACGGAAACTGAGTTAATAATCCCATCTCATAGTGTAATTATATTTCATTGGTATGCAGATGATGGAGAATGCACAAGGCAACCGGATCGTCGTGACAAGGTGGTGAGTTCATTCCTTCATCACCACATGGGTTTGCAATGCCCGGGACGCATACAATGATGACAGAAAAATGCTTATCATCTCAGAACGCTTGAAGGTTATTTATTGAAGTAGATGCTCACTCAACGACGTTTGAAATGCAGTTGGTGCAATGCTCTTTTTGATAAATAATGTTAATTGGATTTTTAAAATCTGGTCATATTTATGAGAATGTTTCTAGCTAACAACACTTTACACTTTCAGTCATTATTTCGATTGAAATTAAATCCTCTACAGTGCCGACACTTTTTGACATTGAAACATTGTGTTCCGAAATGCACGTGAAGAAAAGTTTAGCTTGTACAATTGCCCACAATGCAATAATGTTTGTAATCAAGTGAATATACCTGAGACGTGTATTCTGCAAACGATGTCGGGCCAAGGATACATTTGTTCCCTGCTTGGTGAACGAATTGTTGAAGACAAGAAATAGGGACTTAATGAAATATTTTGCATCTGTCCCTCGCAGGAAGCGCCGTCGGAGGGTGTGCTATACACTGCGGCAGAATTCAGCAGAGGCAAGAGAACTCCAAGACATATACTTGAAGTCGAGAGAAGCACCTACGCTGAGGTAAAACTGAATAACCAAAGAAGTATTTACATTATTAGGATGGAATCGAGATTCAGCATGTCAGTGAAGGCTTTTGCCTCAGTTGACATTGACCATGTGAGATACGGAAAATCATTTCTATGTCCTTTGCAGACATCCTTGTTCCATATTACTTCAACAATATTTCTAAATGCTGCCTTTACAGGTCGCACAAGACGCTGTCGCTCATGAGGTGACATATACTGCGCTAACGTTGAGTGGTCCAATGAAACCGGAGAAGTGCCACTATCCTAAAGAAGGCACAGAGTATGCAGCGCTGCAGACTGGAAGACGAAAAGGAACAAAAGATAACTATGCACCAGCAAGAAATAGCAAGCCGTAACAAATTAGACACAGAAGATACTTGGACGCGTTTTGATTGCATTTTTTTCAGATTTGAACTTTAGGCGTGTTAAATTTCTCTTCTCCGTGTATAAGCATTGCAGCGATATATCAGATAACAATAGTTAGCACTTGTACTCTAATACCAGATTAATTTTACTTAGTGTTGTCAAGAGCACCAATGACCTGTGTTGAATGTCGGGTGGAAAGACACTTTGAGTAAATGGAATGCCGCCTCCCTTGCTCACTTCTCGTGCATTCAATTACTGATCTCTTGCATCATCTCAGAATCTATGCTTTACCCTACTATGAGCGAAGACTCAAAGCCGTGCAACTTTGTCTTGCAGATGAGCAATTCTTTATCAATAGGACATTGAACCTGATGTAGGCAATGTGCTCTATCAGTCTAACCCTATAATCAGTGCCAACAGTTTATGAGCTAAAGGCACATCATGTGTCGCCAGCAGGCAGCCATGTCTCAAAACCTTGTTGGTACGAAGCATTCAGGATGATTTGGAACATGAAGTGAAGAGCAATCGCTAATACACTTCTAAAGGACAAGGAAAAGTGAGGTTTCTGATCAGGTTGGTCTTGGTCAGAGTCTGCAGTCTAAGGACTGGAATATCGCCAGTCCTGTAGCTTCACGGAGATTAGTCCAAGGGTGGGATTAAAACTACTCGGCAGATTGATAGACACGAGTGAAGAATATGGCCACAGCTTGCCCAGAGCTGTCCTATTAGGTCCGTTCACGGAAACTAAACGGAAAGTGGGATGAAAAATGAAAATGTCTCAGAGGATGAATGAGTAATAGGGAGCGGGCAGGAAAATGGAGTTGAGGACGAGAGGAAATCAATCATGTTTGTGTCGAATGGCGGAGCTGAATGGAGGGATGTCATTGGTTTTACCTGCTTGTGGCTCTTATATTCTTATGTTCTTCGGAGTGTGAGTCCCTTTGCTCAAAAAGCAGTGGATACAGAATCTTAAAATAATTTAAAGCAGAAATTGTTAGATTGTTAATGACCAAGGGATTGAAAAATCGAGGCTGAAATTTGATCGGTCATGATCTTATTGAATGGCTCATCATAGATGAAGGATCGAGTTATCGAAATTGGTTTCTATGTTCACCTGGGACCAACATAGGGAGACTGTTGTCACTTGAAGGAGTCATGGCAATCTGATCGTGCAGTCTGGGTGCTTCACGCTAAGTGGGGGAAGGAGGACTGACACTTGTGAAAGGTTTGCAGCAACTGTGTTTGAATGACCACGTCATGTAAAAGGACAGTTAGAAAAGGAGTAAGGGAGAAACATGGATATCTGCAGTAACGGTCACCTTGGCAAGGAGGAGGATAAGTGTAAGACCATGCCTGGTATGGTCACCTCATATTCCAAGGTACCACTGTTTTATTTGATCTTGCTGGAATTCTGAGCTGGACAATGTGAATCACAATGGCAAAGAATATAGAGAATGAGTGCCTCCACTTGTGCAGCAGTGGGCTGTACGAATCTTTATCAGAGAAAGCATATCACATAGATACTCATAACTAAACCCTCCTTACGCCTGGCAACAATGAAGCCATTGACCCATGTGTCGTCCTTATCTCACAGATACGAATAAAATTAATTGACACCTGCACTTTTGTACTGAAAGGCAAAGGAAATGTGTCAGGATGTTTCACGCGAAGTATCAACATAACCCATTGCTCAAACTTCCCTGAGCAATTTGTACCTCCCTGTGCCTATCACTGTGTGTGAGCATTGGCTCTGGTTTCACAGGAGAGAGGGAGCCTGCCCAAGTATGGAAATTGTTCCCCTTGGAAATTTAATAGGGAAGCCTTGGCATTTGTGTCTGTCATAAATAATGCTTCGACCGTAAGTTTTTACTCCTGAATAGCTCAATTGCAAGGCAAAAATACCAAACGGGAAATTTTGTAGTCAGTGTTTCATTACTTATTGTGAGTCCCAATTTTAGAATCATACATTTCCCACAGTGTGGAAACAGGCCATTCGGCCCAACGCATCCACACTGACCATCTGAAAAATATTCCACCCAGGTCCATTTCCCTACCCTATTACTCTATGACTAATGCATCTAATCTAGACATCCCTGAACATTGTGGGCAAGTTTTTATGGCTAATTCACCTAACCTGCACATCTCTGGACCGTGGCAGGAAACCGGTGCACCCGGAGGAAACCCACGCAAACTCGGGGAAATTGTGCAAACGGCATATAAAAGACAGTCGCCCGAGAGTGGATTCGAAACTGGGTCCCTGGCAATGAGGCTACAAACATGAACACAGATTCCGTTTTTCAATACCATGCCTCTGTTCGTTTTGTACATTAAGTTTCAACTTAATTAATGCATTTGCTGTACAAATTGTTTTGGAAATATTTCAATTAAGTTGAAGTATACCATTTCTTGCAATAAAGTGGCTTGATACAGCAATTTCATCATGACATTGTGTCAGGAAGAGGTTTGGCCTTAATAAAGAACTGTTTGGCAGACAAGAAGTATCGAGAGGCTGTGCTTGCTTCATTTTCCAAATGTCCCTCAGTGATTCATAGCATAGCGGTCAGTGCTTTGACCTTGGCTATGCTCAATGTGTATTAATGCATTCGTAAGCCATGGAAATGTATGTTCCATATGTTTGCAGATGGCCTTAATATGAGAGTTAGCTGCAAGGAGATTTCAGAAATGGTTATTTCAGTTAAACATGAGGTTACCATTTGGTAGTGAAACCAGGAAATCAGATGGCGTGGGAAGTGCGGCGGTGGTGGTCGTTTGGAATTGGGGGAGGTGGGGCTGGTTGCTATGGGCATGTGTTGAATGTTGGGAGTGGTGGGTGTGAAGTTGAGGTCTGATTAACTTTATATACCAGTCGTATACAGTTAGCATGCCTTTGCAGCAGGTGTTGAAGAAGTACTTTGCATGTTGACCTCCAAAGCAAAAAGATTAGAATGGACTTGCAGGGATATATACTGCAAATGTACAGGGCCTTTGTGAGACCAAACCAGGAACATTCTGTGCAGCTTTGGTATCTGGTTATAAAAATTATGATCTCACAATAGATGGAATTCAACAAAGCTTATCCAGAATAATTCCTGGGATCTCAAAACTTGAATATATGCACCAAGTGAATCGCTAAGGATTACTTTGAAAGAAAGGAGGGCTTTTACAGATGCTAATTATATTCGAACAGAACTAGACAGGGTACGTGCAGACAGGATGACGTACCATGTTGACGTTGAAAGGTTTGGGAGGCCGAAAGGCCAGCTTAAATAGAAATAATTGAATGTGAGTTGATAGTCATTACAAGGACATGTTTGCAGAGCGGCTAATTTTGGTAAAACTTTATTCAAAGTTATTCAGTGTTCTGGAAGAATAGGCAAAACAGAAAACAGGACGAGGTGCAGTACTTTTATTAATAAAGGCAAATATCAGTATGATAGTGACAGGTAGTATAAATGAAAGTTATCCAGCTGTGGATTCAGTTTGGGTGGACATAAGAATTAACATGACAAAGAATTAATGACTGGGATTTTGCTGTATGTCACCGATTTGCCTCACTCTTCGACATGGTGAGCAGCGAGTACAGTAGATGAGTTTGAATTATGTACAGGTAAATAGCTGCTTCAATTGGAATGTGTGCCTGAGTCCTTGAATAGTGTGGAGGGAGGAAGTAAACGAAACAGCGTTACACCATCTGCGATTGTCTGGGAAGGCACCGTGGTGTTTGGGGCAACATTTGGATTGGAGCAGGAGCAGGGCAAGGTTTCCCACTGGAAACTGCCTGTACCGCTGGCTGACAATTGAGGGGACGGGAGCATCCGACTGGAGCTCACCGAAGTGGTGACTGATAATCCTTTCAATGTGGATGGTAGTGCTCACAATGTGGTCGCCGATACAAATGACCATGTAGAGACTGGGGGACCACTTTAGAGAACACTTACACTGTATCGGCAAAAAAATGATCTTGAGCTCCTTGTTGCCTGCAACTTCAATGCACCATTGTGTTCTTAGGCCAACATCTTTCAAGCAGGCTTGCCGCAGCACTCCAGTGAAAGCTAGTGCAAGCTAGAAGAATGGCATTTCATTCTCAGCTTGAGGAACCTGCAGTCTTCCCGATTCAGTATCGAGTTCAACCACTCAAGGTCCCGATTTCCAGCATCTGCAGTTCTGTGTTGTTACATTGAGGTACTGATTTCTAATCTAGCTCCTAAATATTCAAAATATTTCAGAAAAAGCATTCTTTCTTGTCTTATCAGTGTCACTGCTCCAGCATAAATATCAGCACCTGGATCATTCCCATCCCTCTGCAAGTTTTGTTCCACTCCAGATGAGCTGTCTTTAACCTTTCCATTGGATAGGGAGCACAGTCTTGGGTCTCTTCTTCCTGGTGTGGAGAACAGTTCCTATTCCCCGAATCATATTGTGTCCTATTTATCCTTCATTCTTCCTTCCTTCACTCACTTTATTGTCTCCCTGTATCAAAGTGACCTGTTGAGTCACTCATCCTCTACAATTAAAAATCACAAATTGTATCATCTTCTGAAGGAAAGACAGCATCGATTTCTTTTGGATTAAAGAGATCTATTGCAGAGAATAGAGAGACAAAGTTTCTGTCTGCATCTGCTGTGCTGGTTTCTTTTTGATCTGACTCACAGCCGAAGCCTATGTGCTGACTGACAGCTGATACCCTTGTGGTCGGCAGGCGAAGGGCAGTTGTCATTGAACAGTCTCTCATTCACAAACTAATCAGCTTCACGTGTAAGCAACCCCATGGCTTGAAATTCCTTACTTGCTAGAGATGCAGTAATCCTAGTAAATCACTGGGTTTCAAAACTAATCTTTCTCATTTTATTCCGCAGGATTAAGAAACACAAAACTAAAAAGAAAATACTTTCAACGTGTACTTAACTTAAAATGGTCCACAGTAGTTCAAGAAGGAAGCTTCCCAGTACCTTTTCAAGGGCAACTCGCATTGGGCAATGAATGCTGATTCAATCAATGAAGTCCATATACCTGGAGTGAAGAATATTTTTAAAGATTCTTCAGGTATTGAGCGAAGTGTAATGCATCCAAATTTGCTGATGCCACAAAAATAGATGGGAGGACCTGTTGCAATAGGACTTATGGAATCTTAGAAAGTATCTAGATTAGTCAAATGCATGAGCACATATCTGGCCTTTTGAATTAAATGTAAGAAATTGTGAGATCATTTATCTTTTGTGGGAAGTGCATTTATCAAATGAGGACAACATCAAAAAAATGCAACGCCAAGGGATCTGAGCATTCTTGTGCATGAATCATAAGCACAAATATGTAAGTTTGGCCTATAGGCCATACTGCCTACTACAAATCAGCATATCCTGAGTGATAATCCGAGGTCAATGATTAGAGTTCTGTGTTGTTTTATTGTCTTGTGATTGCCAGTCTTGCTTATGCCACTGATATGGAATTGTTGACAGTTCAGTCTATACAATAATGTCCTTTTTGCAAATATTACACAGTTACCGAGCTCACATCTATCTACGTGGAATCATAAAATATCAAATATATTCTGGGATCTGACATTTTAAAAGAATCATTCAAATCATCTCAGCCAACCTCTTTCGTCAACTAGTGCAGTTTCCAATTTTGAATTTATAATTCTTCACATATTTTGCTTCCAACAGCGATTACGGTTTGGAGTTCCTTTACCCTTTAAGTAAAGAATTAATCGAACTGACTTATGTCATCTTTTCATCTTTTTAAAACTGTTGTTACTTCAGAGTTACTATGATAGAGAGTAAAGCCCAATCTCTTTTTCTTCAAGCTATGAAGCATTGAATAGAACGAGCACAGCTCTATAGAAATGGTGCTGTGTTTTATTTCTTCGCAATAGATTTTCCAATAGCAATCTCTCCTTGCAATATCAAAGTCATAGAGTCATAGAGATGTACAGCATGGAAACAGACCCTTTGGTCCAACTCGTCCATGCTGTCCAGATATCACAACTCAATCTAATCCCACCTGGCAGCTTCCAGCCCTTATCCCTCCAAACCCTTCCTATTCATATCACCATCCAAATGCCTCCCAAATGTTGCAATTGTACCAACCTCTACCACTTCCTCTGGCAGCTCATTCCATACCCGTATCACCCACTGTGTAAAAAAGTTGCCCCTTTGGTCTCTTTTATATCTTTCCCCTCTCACCCTAAATCTATGCCCTCGAGTTCTGGACACCCCGATCCCAGGGAAAAGACTTTGCCTATTTACACTATCCATGCCCCTCATAATCTAGTAAACTTCTATAAGGTCACCCCTTAGCCTCCGACGTTCCGGGGAAAACAGCCCGAGCCTGTTCAGCCTCTCCCTAAAGCTCAAATCGTCCAACCCTGGCAACATCTGTAAATCATTTCTGAACCCTTTCAAGTTTCACAACATTTTTCCAACAGGAAATATCCCACTAGTGGACAAACCAATGTCCTGTACAGCCGCAACACGACCTCCCAACTCCTGTATTCAAACCTCTGACCAATAAAGGAAAGCATGCTAAATGCCTTCTTCACTATCCTATCTACTTGCGACTCCACTGTCAAGGAGCTGTGAACCTGAACTCCAAGGTTGTGTTGTTCAGCAACAATCCCTAGGACCTTACCATTAATCGTATAAGTCGTGCTAGGATTTGCTTTCCCAAAAATGCAGCACATCGCATTGATCTGAATTAAACTCCATCTGCCACTTCTCAGACCATTGGCCCATCTGGTCAAGATCCTGTTGTACTCTGAGGTCACCCTCTTCGCTGTCCACTACACCTCCAATTTTGGTGTCATCTGCAAACTTACTAACTGTACCTCTTATGCTCGCATCCAAATCAGTTATGTAAATGACAAAAGGTAGAGGACCCAGCACCGTTCCTTGTAGCACTCCACTCGTCACAGGCCTCCAGTTTGAAAAACTACCCTCCACCACCACCCTCTGTATTCTACCTTCGAGCCAGTTCTGTATACAAATGGCTAGTTCTCCCTGTATTCCATGAGGTCTAACCTTGCTTATCAGTCTCCCATGTCGAACGCATTACTGAAGTCCATGTAGATCACATTTACTGCTCTGCCTTCAGCAATCATCTTTGTTACTTCTTCACAAAACTCAATCATGTTTATGAGACATGATTTCCCACACACAAAGCCATGTTGACTATCCCTAATCAGTCCTTGCCTTTACAAATACGTGTACATCCTCTCCCCCAGGATTCCCTCCAACAACCTGCTCACCACCGAGGTCAGGCTCACCGGTCTATACTTCCCTGACTTGTCTTTACCGCCCTTCTTAAACAGTGGCACCACATTTGCCAACCTCCAATCTTCCGGTACCTCACCTGCAACTACCGATGATACAAATATCTCAGCAAGAGGCCCAGCAATCACTTCTCTTACTTCCCACAGAGTTCTCGGGTACACTTGATTAGGTCCTGGGGATTTATCCACTTTTAACCGTTTCACGACATCCAGCACTTCCTCCTCTGTAATCTGGACATTTTTCAAGATGTCACCATCTATTTCCCTATAGTATATATCTTCCATATCCTTTTCCACAGTAAGTACTGATGCAAAATATTCATTTAACATCTCTCCCATTTTCTGTGGCTCCACGCAAAGGCTGCCCTGCTGATCTTTGAGGGGACCTATTCTCTCCCCAGTTACACTTTTGTCCTTAATATATTTGTAAAAACCCTTTGGATTCTCCTTAATTCTATTTGCCAAACCTATCTCATGTCCCCGTTTTGCCCTCCTAATTTCGCTCTGAAGTATACTCCTCCTTCCTCTTTAACCTTCTAAGGATTCACTCGATCTATCCTGTCTATACCTGACATATGCTTCCTTCGTTTTCTTAACTAAACCCTCAATTTCTTTAGTCCTCCAGCATTTCCTATACCTATCAGCCTTCCCTTTCACCCTGACAGGAATATACTTTCTCTAGATTCTTGTTATCTCATTTCTGAAGGCTTCCCAGTTTCCAGACGTGCCCTTACCTGTGAACATCTGCCTCCAATCAGATTTTGAAAGTTCTTGTGTATTACCATCGAAATTGGCCTTTCTCCAATTTAGAACTTCAACTTTTATATCTGGTCTATCCTTTTCCATAGCTACTCTAAATCTAATAGAATTATGGTCGCTGGATCCAAAGTGCTCCCCCACTGACACCTCAGTCACCTGCACTGCCTTATTTCCTAAGAGTAGGTCAAGTCTTGCACCTTCTCTCGTAGGTACATCCACATACTGAATCAGGAAATTGTCATGTACACACTTAATAAATTCCTCTCCATCTAAACCCTTAACACTATGGCAGTCCCAATCGATGTTTGGAATGTTAAAATCCCCGCCATAACTACCCTATTATTCTTACAGATAGCTGAGATCTCCTTATAAGTTTGTTTCTCAATTTCAATCTGACTATTGGGGCTCTATAATACAATCCCAAACAGGTGATCATCCCTTTCTTATTTCCCAATTCCACCCAAATAACCTTCCTGGATGAATTTCCGGGAATATTCTCCCTCAGCACAGCTGTAATGTTATCCCAGATCAAAAATGCCACTCCCTCTCCTCTCTTGCCTCCCTTTCTATCCTTCCTGTAGCATTTGTATCCTGGAACATTAAGCTGCCAGTCATGCACATCCCTGAGTCCTGTTTCCATAATTGCTATGATATCCCAGTCCCATGTTCCTAACCCGGCCCTGAGTTCATCTGCCTTCCCTGTTAGGTCCCTAGCATTGAAACAAATGCAGTTCAATTTATTAGTCCTACCTTGTCCCTGCCTGCCCTGAGTGCTTGACTCACTCCTGTTCTCAGCTGTACCCGTCTCAGATCGATCTCTTTCCTCACTCTCTACCTCTGTCCCCCCCCCCGTCCACCGCCCCACCTGACTAGTTTAAATCCTCCCAAGCAGTTCTAGCAAATTTCCCTGCCAGTATATTAGTCCCCTTCCAATTTAGGTGCAATCCGTCCTTCTTGTACAGGTCACTTCTACCCTAAAAGAGGTTCCAATGATCCAAAAATGTGAATCCTTCTCCCATGCACCAGCTCCTCAGCCATGCATTCATCTGCTCTATCCTCCTACATCTGGTCTCACTAGCTAGTAGCACTGGGAGTAATCCAAATATTACTACCCCTGTGGTCCTCCTTTTTAAATGTCTGCCTAACTCTCTGTAATCTCCCTTCAAGAGTCTCAACCTTTTCCCTTCCAATGTCGTTGGTTCCAATGTGAAAAATGACCTCCTGCTGGCCCCTCTCCCACATGAGAACATCCTGCACGATCTCTGAGATATCCTTGATCCTGGCACCAGGGAGACAACACACCATTCTGCTTTTTCTCTGCTGGCCACAGAAACGTCTGTCTATAACTCTGACTACAGAATCCCCTAACACAATTGATCTCTTGGAAGCTGACATACCCTTCGTTGCATGAGAGCCAGTCTCAATACCAGAAACTTGGCTGTTCGTGCTATGTTCCCCTGAGAATCCAACACCCCCTACATTTTCCAAAACAGCATACCTGTTTGAAATGGGTATATCCACAAAAGATTCTGAATTAGTGGTGCTGGAAGAACACAGCTGTTCAGGCAGCATCCAAGGAGCAGCAAAATTGACGTTTCGGGCAAAAGCCCTTCATCAGGAATAAACCCTATACTCACCACTGCAGCCTTTCTCTTGGACAGACTTAAAACAACAATTAACTTACCTGATTCTGTGCTGTGAACTTCGCTTAACAGTTCCTCCAAGATTAGTTGTAAATTTCACTGTTTGTTAATTTTCCCAGATGTACTCCGATGTCCAGCGATAAAAGAATTCAAACTGCAAAGGCGGTAACTGTGCAGGTTCTCTCTCTCTCTCTCTCCTGCACTGCCCTCACCATGTGCTTCCTTTGTCTGCTCTTCTCCCTTTTAAACTGCTGTTGTTTTGACTTGTTCATAAAATCCAGTGAATGAATATTCAAGTTTCTAACAACTTTACTTTTGGAATAGGAAGAAAGAATGTGGATGCATTGACATGTCAATTTAGATGTTGCAAGAGAAATGAAGGGGCAGAAGGCAAACACTCTGGTTGTTAGCAGACAAACAATGCGACAAGGACATGCCAAGACACAATATACTGGCCACGCTACCTTATATAAAAAATGTCACGGAACGAACAGCCAGACTTGTCCTATCACTCGGATTCATGGCTGCATATAATCTAACAGCCTCGCTCAGACAACAATTCACCAGAACAAAAGACCCAATACCCATCATCTACAAGACTAGCATAATTTACAACATTCCATGAAACGATTGCATGAAGAACTATCTAACACAAACAGGCAGACAGCTAGCAATCCACATCCACGAACACCAACTAGCCACTAAATGCCATGACCATCTGTCCCTCATAGCCATACACACAGATGACAAGTACCGCCCATTCGACTGGGACAACACAACGACCATAGGACAAGCTAAATAGAGGACAACCAGATAATTTCTAGAATCATGGCACTCATTCACAGACACTATCAAAAAACACGTAGTTCCAGACGAAATAAACCGGCCACGTCAACAAACGATAGGAACCAGCAACTGGAAAGTGGAGTCACAGGCAGACAGGGTAGTGAAGAAGGCGTTTTGTGCACATGCATTTATTGGTCAGTTCATTGAGTATAGGAGTTGGAAGGTATGGGACATCAGTTTGGCATCGTTGAGCACTATATTGAGTTCTGGTCTCCATGTTGTAGGAAAAGCTTTGTTAAACGTGAAATTGTTCAGAAAACATTCATAAGGATGTTGCCAGGGTTGGAGGGCTTGAGCTATAAGAGAAAGTCGAATAGACTGGGATTGCTTTCTCTGGGACGTTGGAGGCTGAGGGATTCCCTTATAGAAGATTAGGAAATCATGAGGAGCTTGGATAGGGTGAATAGTGAAGGTCCTTTCCTCTAGGTAGGGGAGTTCAAAACTGTTAGTCATAGGTGTAAGGTGAGAGGGGAAATATTTAAAAGGGACCTCGGGGGCAGATTTTTCATGCAGAGGGGAATGCATATCTGGAATGAGCTGCCAGAGCAAGTGGTGGAGACTGGTACCATTACAACATTTAAAAGGCATCTAGATAGGTCTATGAATTGGAAGGATTTGAAGGAACTTGTCAAACATTGGCAACTAGAAATAGATTAATTTATGATATCTGGGCAGCATGAATGAGTTGGAATGAAAGATCTTTATTTGTGCTGTAGATGATTATGACTGTCTGACATCTTGACCATATGTTGTAGCTCCAAAAATAAAATCACAATTGCAAAGGATATCCAGCAGGTGGAGATAAATGCTATAATCTGGCCAACTGGGACAATTTAAGAAATATTATAAATCGACACCATCTTCATGACCACAATAAAAACAAAATCCTAGAAAAAGAAAATTTTCAGATAGCTTGAAAAAAGGAAGAAAAATTTGTCCAAGAAATAAATGATACATGACAACAAAACAGACAACATGTCTCGTTAAAGTCAAAAAGAATGAAAGCAAATAATGGACCTTCAACTTGAAGTCATATGCCAATTTGAACTCACACATGAGTAGCTGGTTTAGTTCTGGCGAGGACTTTACCATAGCTGATGAATCTGACAGTCCGGCAGGTTGATATAAAACCAAACTAACAAGAGAAAAAAGTTGAAAGCATAAAATGAGCTGATAGTCATGACAGGGACGTGCTTGCAGAGTGTCCAAGTGTGACAAATCCAAATTCAAGGCTATGATGTGGAGGGGCTGGGGTGGACTGGGGTGGACAAAGTTAAAAATCACGCAACACCAAGTTATATCCAACAGGTTTACCAATATTTGGAAGCACGAGCTTTCAGAGCACTGCTCCTTCATCCAGTAGTTGTGAAGCAAGACCATAAAACTCAGAATGTATAACTAAAGGTTGCATTGTAATGCAACTAAAATGATATCTTGAACAAATCCAGACTGCATTTAAGTCTTTCATTTTTTAGAATGGTTTCAGGTTTCAATTCATATATTTGTAAATCCCAGAACTTCTTTAAAGTTAAATACTCAAGATATCTTAAATTATTTTTTTAAAGGTGATATCTCAATTCAGACGATTCATTGAAGGTATAAAGATCTGTCTGTATCCCAACCTTGAATCAGACTGGTTCCATTTCCAAAGTATGGTCTAGATTGACTGCCTCCATTGACTGTATGCAATTTGTGCATTCTTTGAGCAAAATGGAAAGTATCAGCAAATATAATTTTGCAAATGCAACTTCACCTTGTAGAATTATATGTGTGTGCACGTGCATGAGCGAGAGAGAGAGACAGAGAGAGAGGGAGAGAGAGAGAGAAGTGACTGTTTGCATGTGACATACTCTCACAAAGCTCCCAGTTCGACTAGTCTGTGGGTGCTGGGTTCCTGTTACAAATCTGCAGTGTTGCAATTGGAGCTGGAGTCCCCTGTACAATAGATTTCAAGTTGCCTTTGACATAGTCAGACTGGGTCCCAATGAGATATACGATAATGATACTGTCTTCCTCTGGACACATGGCAAGGTATCACAGAAACAACTACACAGTGATATCAACGAGTTTCATCCCACCATCAGAGTTACCATGGACCAATCTTCAGTATGAGTTTCATTTTTGGATACATGCATCTCCATCAAAGTTGGGCACCTCAGCATCTCATTCTACTGCAAACTCATGGATAGCCTCACGATGTTACACTTCTCTAGCTTCCACCCTAAACTTATTAAAACAATCATCCTCTATGGACAAGCCCTACGGGTACAAAGGATCTGCTCAGATGAGGAGAAGCATGGCAGACACGTGAAGGTGCTCAAGGGTACCCTCATAAGAACAGATGCTCAACTCATTGATCACTAGTTGTTACGTACCACAGTGAGAAACTGTAATGACGTCTTCAGGAGACAGACATGGGATGGAACTGACAGGATACCCTTCGTTATCCAATAATTCCCAGAAGGGGGAAAGCTACACCATGTTCTTCACAGCCTGCAAAACAGTATCGATGAGGATGAGCACCTCGCCAAAATCTTCCCTTTTGCCTCCACTTCACACCTTAAACAGCCCCCAAACTTGAAGCAGATCGTTGTGCGTAGCAAACTGCCCCGTTTTCCGAACAACATCGACCACAACACCGTACTACTCTGTCATGGCAACCACTGCCAAAGTGTCAGAATATCGACACAGATACTCCCATTACATGTGGGGACGCCATCTGCCATGTATACAGCAGGCACTCTTGTGACTTTCCAATGTAATCTATCTCATACGCTAGAACTAATCTGACTCATCATTAGGATACAGACAGACTCTAACGTTACAGCTTTAACGCATTGTCTGAGCTGAGATATCACCTTTTTAAAAATAAAACCTTAAGTTATTTCGTGAATTTAACCTACAAGAAGTTCTGGGAGTTACATGCTCATGAACCGAAACCTGCAACCCATTCTCAAATTTAAAAGACTAAGTGTGTTCAAGATGTCATTTCAGTTGCATGACACTGTACCTTTTTGCCATGCTTTCTGAGTCTTATGGTCCTTCTCCAAAACTGCCAGATGAAGGAGCAAATAAACCTGTTAGATTATAGCCTGGTGTTGTGTGTTTTTAAATTCAAGGCTATTCAATGTTCTCGAAGAATGAACAAATTAGAAAAGGAGATGAGGCAGTTTTAATAAAGGCAAATATCAGAGTGATAGTGACTGGTGAGATTTCCAATGAAATGCATCCTGAAGTGGATTCAGTTTGAGTGGTGACAACAAAGAGCATGGCAATGAAGTCATGGATGGGAGTCATCTATATGCCACCAATATGCCTCATTGTTCGACCTTGTGAGCAATCAATACAATTGACTAGATTGAGTGAAGTGCAGGTAAATCGCTGATTTTTCCAAAAAATTCTGTTTTTGTTTCTAAATTCCAACATTCACACTTGTGGTATTTTTGTTAATATTATATGGACGTTTTGCTTTCTGATTTTGCTCCTAGCAATTCAAAATCTTTCAGAAAGGAGATAATCTTCTTCACTGTCCACTATAACCGTTTTCACTGTCCATTATACGAGTAATTTCGGTGTCATCTGCAAACTTACTGATCATTACTTTATATTCTCATACAAATCATTTATTTAAATAATAAAATGCAGTGGACCCAACACCGATCCTTGCAGCACACAACTGCTCGCAGGCCTCTAGTCTGAAAAACAATTCTCCAACATGACCCTTTGTCTTCTGTCTTCAAGCCAATTGTGTATTCACATGGCTAGCTCTCCCTGGGTTCCATGTGAAGTAATCTTGCTAACGAGTGTACTATTTGGGACCATGTTAAATGCCTTGCTGGAGAGCCCTATACACAACCACCATCACTCTGCCCTCATCAGTCTTTTTTGTCACTTCTTCAAAAAGGTAAATCAAATTAGTGAGAGATGATCTCCCATGTTCAAAACTGTGTTAACAAAATGGTTTTTATATTCTTCTCCCTTAAAGACCTAATACGGATTTGGCCTATTTTGGATTGAGTATTATGTAACGAAGAAGCACTCAATTAATCACCTGGCCTTTGAGAAATAGTGGCGATAGCATGAAAGAATTTCACATTAAGTTGAATGTGATATACAGAAATCAATGTATTCCTATCAGTCCATAGGCCTTCTCCTTCCTTATATAGAGATGTTCAGTGCTGATTTTACCTGAGGATCATCACACTTTGGACCAGGGGTAAGGTTGTGGAGGAGAATCCTTCCTGGTAACCTCAGCCAGTGCAGGGATTGAATCCAGACTGTTGGCATCACTCTGCAATGCAAACCAGCCACCTGAGCTGAATTGACCCCCTAATGTGATACACAGTTGCAATTAACAAAAGAGGCAAAATCAGGAACAAATCTGCAAAATCCAACAAGCGCCAAGCTTGGATGGTGCACCATCAGTTGGGATGGAAACAGGGTTATTGACTGGAATGATTTTCTCAAGCTTGTACTTTCTGAATTTGTTATCAATATTCTCATTCCTTATTCTCTCTCCATTGGGCAAAATATTGAGAAGATCGTCTTTACTTGTTATGTCTTTAAAAACCATGTGCAAAAAAGCGATGAGTTGATATAAGTCCGTCATAATGATGAATTCATGGACTTGTAATGTGAAGCATTTACAGTCCTTCAGGTCCTTCTGTTGTTGTCGATTGATGTCTTTGGAGAAATATTCCACTTGTCTTGCTATTGCGGAAACACCAAGTGACATGCTGTATATTGCCATTATTATTATTTATTCTAAACCTCTTTGACTAAAGAGTCAGTGAAACAGGCATTAATTTTTAACTTTCTTCAGTTTTTCCAGATGATGGGAAACTCAAAATGATGCTTTAGTACCGGTTTAACCTTTCTTGCAGCTTGTCTCAAAATATATGATCGTGAAACTTTCCAAACAGCCTTCAGCTTGGCAACTTCCTTTGTCTGAAGTATGGAAAAGTGTGCTTGAATTTACTGTGTGTCATTATGCAGCATTGTTCTAATTCCCTTTTTCACACATCAAGATACTTTGGTGACATATAAGGCCAATGATCATCTTCTACAGTTGTGAACAGAAATTCTTGGCCATCAGGAAGAGTCAGAATGGTTATGTCAAAGAGAACTCATGAGTAATTAGTTTGTCAGAACTCTTTGAAGGAGTAATGCATGCTGTGGATAGAGGAGACCCTGTAGACATCATTTGGTGGATAGATCACACATTTTCTTGATAAGTTGAATATGACGGGGATGTTGCCTCATGTGAGAGAATCCAAAACGAGGGATGTTGCTTTAAAATTGGGAGTTGTTTTTCAAACCAGAGATGAGGGAATTTCTTTGTCTCAGAAGCTTGTGGAATTTCATTTCGATCAGAAGGTGGTGGAGGTGAGATCAGTGACTATTCTTAACACAAAAATAGATGGATTGATTTTAGGCAGAAGAATTAAAGGGAAATGGGAGTAATACGGAATGCAGAATTTGAAACACAAACTGAATATTTAATGATTCAAAAGAACTGAATGGTGTATTTCTTCTTCTATTTAATATATTTGTTTGTCATCTCTGGATACTTAGAAAATTATGGTAAAATAGAACATTGTCACAATGGAATGATGATAGGGATATCATGTTTTAAAAAACTGTTGGAGTGTTTTGAGGATTGTATAGTGGCATGCATGAAGGACAACAAGTGAATATGGTGTTTTTGGAGTTTCAGAAGGCGTTTGATAAGGTGCCAGAGAAGAAATTAGTAAATCAAATTGGAGTGCATGGATAAAGGTTTTACAGGTCTTATTAACATGGCTCAGGGATGGGTAGGGCTGGTAGCTTAATGTTCCAGGTTACAAATGCTACAGGCAGGATAGAAAGGGAGGCAAGAGAGGAGGGGTGGCGGTTAGCATTTTTGATAAGCGTTTTATAGTTGTGTTGTGGGAGGATACTCCTGGAAATGCATCCAGGGAAGTAATTTGGGTGGAACTGAGAAATAAGAAGGGGATGATCACCTTATTGGGATTGTATTATAGATCCCCTAATAGTCAGAGGGAAATTGAGAAACAAACTTGTAAGGAGAGCTCAGCCATCTGTATTAATAATAGGGTAGTTATGGTAGGCGACTACCATAGTGTTAAGGGTTTAGATGGAGAGGAATTTATGAAGTGTGAACAAGAAAATTTTCTGATTCAGTATGTCAGTGTACCTGCTAGAGAGTGTGCAAAACTTGAACTACTCTTAGGAAATAAGGCAGGGCTGGTGAGTGAGTTGTCAGTGGGGGAGCAGTTTGGATCAAGCCACCATAATTCTATTAGATTTAAAATAGTGATGGAAAAGGATAGACCAGATCTAAAAGTTGAAGTTCTAAATTTTAGAAAGGCCAATTTTGACGGAGTTAGGCAAGAACTTTCAAAAGCTGATTGAAGGCAGATGTTCGCAGGTAAAGGGATGGTTGGAAATTGGGAAACCTTCAAAAATGAGAATCCAGAGAATGTACATTCCTATTCCAGTGAAAGGAGAGGCTGGTTGGTATAGGGAAGGCTGGATGACTCAACTAGTTGGTGTGAGAGGTACAGACATAATTATATTTGTAATCAGAAACATCAACTAAAAATATGCTTATTGTGACATAGGACGTTGCCTCCATTCGTTTTGGCTGCGACAAATTCCTGTTGTCTGCAAAATTTCCCTTTAATCCAAATCCTAAATTCAAACAGAAATAATACATTTGTCTGTGAGCTTATTTTTCTGTGATACCATTTGCTCCTGTGGGAGACTCTCATCTGTCTTGTTTTTCTCAGCAAGTTTTATGTTGCTACATCTCAACCACAACATTTTCAGCGTGCAAGTGGGAATCACTCTGCTATTGCATTACAGTAACTGAGTGTTTTGCTCATAATTATAAAGTATGAATCAGCCACTTTAAACGATTTATCTCTCATTCTTTCTGCAATTGCTGCAATTGTTTTTCAAGTTCTCCATCTCTTCCTGATTCTTTTTCCCAAACTCATAAGCTTTCTGTGCATGATGGTATGCTCCATAAGCCAAAAGACTCAAAAACTTATCAGCTTTTAACTTTATCGAATTCTAACATCTATGGATAATCACAGCATTTTTCTTTAAACACAACTCAGTACCCTGCAAACAACCTTTGTGTAAGCATTTTCATATACTCCTTTGATATACCCCTTGTCTACTCTCACTTGATATATAATTAAAAATCACACAACATCAGGTTATAGTCCAACAGGTTTAAATGGAGCACACTAGCTTTCGGAGTGACGCTCCTTCATCACCTGACGAAGGAGCGTCGCTCCGAAAGCTAGTGTGCTTCCTATTAAACCTGTTGGACTGTAACCTGGTGTTGTGTGATTTTTAACTTTGTACACCCCAGTCCAACACTGGCATCTCCAAATCATTCATATATATTGTCTGAGCCACTGGCTGGTTCTCAAAAAGCCCACAAACTTTAGCCTTCCCCACCTTGATACCGCTGTTGGCCTGGCAATATGATTCGTTGCACAAACCAGATATTCCCATTCTGTCCTTACAATATCAGGATGTACAGTTTTACACATTTAGGGGTCTTATACTCAATATTAGTATGTTCATTTGAGATTGCAACCAATTATGCAACAGGAGACAATCTTGTTCAGTAAACAGGAAATTTAATTTATATTATAAATAATACATATCAAATCAGGGCAGTGAATTTAAGGATATTATTCTGCTATTGTATTTCGGTCCAGCTTAAGTCACAGGATGACCCTTGGTTTCTCAGTCTCTCTCCAATGCCTTGAGGGCATTCCATTGCCAGTGGAAGCAGAATAATTTCAAACATTTTCTCATTCGTGCCTCCATGGCCAAAAGCTGATGTTTATCAACTCTTTCAGGCCATAACTCAGAGCATGATCAATTCAATTCTGATTATCTTCGGCTAGGCAGGACTTGTTGCTAATTGTATAAAGGACATATGATTTGGGAGCCAATGTCTATTGGCTCCCAAAGGTGATGAATATTGATTGATGTTCCCCCAATGATCTTCTGCCTGCTACCTTGAGATGTCATAGAGTCATAGAAATGTACAGTATGGAAAAAGACACTTCGTTCCAACTCACCCATGCCAACCAGATATCTCGTCCCATTTGTCAGCATTTGAACCATATCTCTCTCAACCCATCCTATTCATGTACCGATCCAGATGTCTTTTAAATATTATAATTTTACCACCCTCCACTACTTCCTCTGGCAGCTCATTCCACACACGCACCACCCTCTGTGTCAAAATGTTGCCTCTTAGGCCCCGTTTAAATCTTTCCCCTCCACCTTAGTTTTGGATTATGCCCTCTAGTTTTGGACTCCCATACCGTTTGGCAATGACCTTGGCTATTCACCGTTACCCATGCCCCTCATAATTTTATAAACTTCTATAAGGTTACCCTGCATCCTCCCATGCTTCAGGGAAAATAGCCTCAGTCAATTCAGCTTCTCCCTACAGCTCAAACTCTCCAACTCTGGCAAAATCTTTATACACATCTTTTGTGCACCCTTTCAAGTTTCACAACATCCTTCCTTTACCAGGGAGACCAGAACTGAATGAAATATTTCGAAAGGGTGTCCTAATTAATGTCCTGTACAGCTGCAACATGACCTCCCAGCTCCTATACTCAGTGCACTGACCAATAAAGGCAAGCATGCCAAACACTTTCTTCACTAATCTGCATACCTTCAACTCCACTTTCAAAGAACTATGAAACTGTACTACAAGGTCTCTTTGTTGAACAACATTCTTCAGGACCTTACCATTAAGTACACAGGTCCTGCCCTGATTTATATTTCCAAAATGGAGCACCGCACTTTTATCTAAATTAAAGACCATCTACCATTCCTTGGCCCACCAGCCCACCTGATCATTTGAGATAACCTTCTTACCTCTCCAACGCGCCGCAAATTTTGATGCCATCTGCAAACCCACTAACTATGTCTCCTATGTTCACATACAAATCATTTATATAAATGACAACAAGCAGTGGACCCAGCACCCCAATCAGCCATAGCTCCATGGGGCCGCACAGTGGCTCAGTGTTCAGCACTGTTGCCTCACAGTGCCACGCTCCCGGGTTCAGTTGCAGCCTTGGGTGACTATCTGTGTGGAGTTTCCACATTCTCCCCGTGTCTGCCTGGATTTCCTTCGGGTGCTCCCGTTTCCTCCCACGTTCTGAAAACGTGCAAGTCACGTGAATTGGCCATGCTAAATTGTCCATTGGGTCAGGTGCATTCGTCAGAGCGGGTGGCTAACTCTTTGCAGAGTCGGCGTGGACTTGTTTTGCCAAAGAGCTTGTTTCCACACTATAGGTAATCTAGTCTTCATTAAATTTTGTTTTGTCATTTATGACTATTCACTAATATAACAGGATAGTTAGAATCTTTGCCCTTTTGTTAAAGACAAAAAAGGGAGGCTTATGCAGGAGACTAATAAAAGAAAATCGAGCTTTCAATCGTGCCTTTCCGAATTCCAAGACGTTTAAAGATGTTTTATAAACAAGTGATGTTTTTTACGCAGTAACTTCTGGCAGTGGCACAGCAATTTGTGTATTACATCGACGTTTTATAATTCAATTTTGACGGTGAGGGAAAGCTGTACAAATCTACCAATGGTATGGAGAGGTCTATTGCATTGAGAACTTCCTCTTTTCAAGGTCATCTGAATGTTTTAAAGAGCAACACATTCTGCTTTTCAAAACATAAGAATACTTCAGACTCAAATGAGAATTCGTTCGGCTTCATGTGTAACTGCATCTGAAAAATTGTGCTTTGCAGCGAGTCTTGAACAGCTATTCAAACACATTCACTTTCAAACCAGTCTGTTGCCAGTTCACAATTGTCTATGGCTCTGAGGTGATGTGGCAACAATTATTTCTTGTTGCAGGAGCTGGGGTTCCGATCACTGTCAGAAAAAGAACAAAACAATGAGGGATATGGATAGCGTTAATGACAGGTGTCCTTTCTCTAGGATGGGGGATTTCAAAAGTAGGAGGCACATTTTTAAGGTGAGAGGAGGAAGATTTAAAAAGGGTATGGAGGGCAAGTTTTTTTGTTTACACAGAGCATGGTTAAGTGTGTGGAATGAACATCTTGAGGAAGTGGTGGATTATGAGTACAGTTACAACGTTAAAAAACATTTGGATAAATACATGTTTAAGAATAGTTTAGAGATACATGGACGAGGGGTAAGCAGGAGGTACTAGTTCAGTTTAGAGTTATGTTCAGCATGAACTGATTGGACTGAAGTGTCTGTTTCCGAGCTGTATGACTCTAATGACTTTATGATTTTTCCAGACATGTGTCTAGTAATAATATTACTGAACCCGAATTACTATTTCAATCATTCATTGACACTAAGAATCAAACATTCTGCAAAAACAAGGAAAAAACACCTCAACACCTCGGAAATACAGAATGAAGTAGGAAGAAATATTGTTCCCAGGAAGACTTCATCGTAATCACGACCAAACAATTTGACAATTCTTTAAAACTATTTCCCCCGAATGTTGGGTGATTGAAACGGAATTTCGAAATGTGTTTAACACTTGATTCTGGAGTTACTTTTTCCTGAAGAAATTTCAGACGCGGTATGACACTGGCTGGAATTTGCTGTTATGTGTTTGACCCTACTAATGAATAAAATTACTCTACCATATCTGGACCATCGCCGTCAAACAGCTAAAAACCGAAGGTGCGAGGGCCCGTTTTGTTCTACATCTATGTAGTTGAGTAGTATTTATAGAATCGATATAAGGCTGGTGAATCTGTTTTCCAGAACTAGCTTATATGTAAATATGTCTTTACCCGTGCTGTCGACAGATCATTGAAATTCTGATTTTTCGTGATTCAGCAATGCTCAGCCTTCATTCATCACATTTCCTCGTATATTAGCATACTCTGTACTATTGCAACAATTATTACATTGATTACAACTTCCATAGATACTTTAATTATGCTTTCTGTTTTTTATTCATATCCATTCTGTTAAAAATTTCACCTGTACTTTTCAGAAAATGATATCTCCACGTTAAATCATTTCGACGGAATGAACTGCCAGAAGAAATGCTGGGAGCTGGTACAATTCCAATATTTAAAAGGCATCTGGATGGGTATATGAATACGTCGGGCTGGCAAATGGGACTAGATTAATTTAGGATGACTGGTCAGCATAGACGAGTTGGACTAAAGAGTTTGTTTCCGTGCTGTACATCTCTGTGACTCTATCTCTCTTTGAACCACTTGGATGCCCAGTCTGATAATTCTGATAGGCTGCAGAAGATTGGAGCAGAATTTACAAACGTGAGGAATTCAATTTGACCAGAAGATGCCGTTGTAACCTAAACTGAAGTCGAGAAACAGATGTCAGCTGCTACCAACATGTAGCAAATGCCGGGTTTCCAATTCAAACATGTTTAAGAGTTCCGGCCACTCGTTTCCAAGAAAATAAATCTAACAAATACCACAAGCAAGAGCGAACAAATTGGTTAAGCGACGGGTTAATGACTATGACGAACGTCAATGACAGACAAAAGACAGTAACTGCCCGAATAAACGCGGAAATAGCTGAAGAAACTCAGCAGGTCTGGCAGCATCTTTGGAAAGAAAGCAGAGTTAATGTTTCGGATCCACTGATGGGTCTTCAGAAGTCATAGGAACTGGGAAAGTACATATTGCCGAAGTTAGGGCGTGGTCTTCGACAGGTGGATCCCAGAGTCAAAAGGTGTGATGCTGGAAAAGCACAGTCGATCAAGAGAATCGACGTTTCGAGCATCAGCACTTCATCAGGAATGATTCCTATGCTGCCTGACCGACTGTGCTTTTCCAGCATCAGGCATTCTGACACTGATCTCCAGTACCTGCAGCCCTCACTTTCTCCCAGGTGGACGCCAATGGGAGCTGTATGACAGTTAGACATGCAAAGAGACAAAGAACAAAGAACAAAGAAAATTACAGCACAGGAACAGGCCCTTCATCCCTCCAAGCCTGATCCAGATCCTCTGAAAAACCTGTCACCTATTTTCTAAGGATCTGTATCCCCCTGCTCCCTGTCCATTCATTTATCAAGACAAATTTTAAATGATGGTACAATACCTACCCCTATCATTTCTGCTGGCAACGTGTTCCAGGCTCTCATCACCCTTTCCATGCATATCTCCCTAAATATTTCCCCTCGCATTTTGAACTCATGACCCCTAGTAATTGAGTCCACCACTCTGGGAAAAAGCTTCTTGCTATCTACTCTGTCTATACATCTCATGATTTTGTAGACCTCAATCAGGTCCACTCGACCTCCGTCTTTCTATTAAAAATAATACTATCTACTCAACCACTCTTCATAGCTAGTGTTCTCCATACCAGGCAACATCACAGTGAACCTCCTGTGCATCCTCTCCAAAGCATTCATATCCTTTTGGTAATGTGGCGAACAGAACTATCCGCAGTATTCCAAATGTGGCCAAATTAGTGTCTTATACAATTGTAATATACTCTGCTAACTGTTGTACTCAATACCCTGTCCAATGAAGGAAAGCATACTGTATGCCTTCTTGACCACTCTATTGAACTGCATTGCCACTTGCAGGGTACAGAGGATCTGATCAAATAGATCTCTCTGTACATCAATTTTCCCGAGGGCTTTTCCATTTCCTGTATAATTTGCTTTTGAATTGGATCTTCTAAAATACATCACCTCATATTTTCCCAGATTGAATCGAACTGCCATTTCTCCACCCAACTCTCAAATTTATATACTCTGCTGCATTCTCAGACAATGCTTTTCACCAACTGCTACTCCGCTAATCTGTGTGTTATCTGCAAACTTGCTAATCAGAACACCTGTATCTTCCTCCAGATCATTTTGTGTATATCACAAACAACAGTGGTCCCAGCATGAATCCTATGGAACACACTGGTCGCAGTTCACCATTTTGAGAAAATCCCCTTTACTATTACTCTCTGTCTCCTGTTTCCCAGCCAGTTCTTCATCCATTTCGCTCGTAGACCATGGAGCCCATGTGATTTCACTTTCTCCATCAGCCCACTATGGGGAACCTTATCAAATGCCTTACTGGAGTCCATGTATGTAAAATCTACAGCCCTTCCCTCATCAATCAACTTTGTTATTTCGTCAATGCATTCAATAAAGTGGGTAAGACATGATGATCCAAGCACAAAACCAGTTTGCCTATTACTGATAAGCCCATTTACTTCCAAATAGGAATAGATCCTATCCCGTAGTATCTTCTCCAGCAGCTTTCCTGTCACTAATGTCAGGCTCATGAGTCTATAATTATCTGGATTATCCTTGTTACCCTTCTTACACAAGAGGACAACATTAGCAATTCTCCAGTCGTCCAAAACCTCACCCATGTTCAAGGATGTTGCAAAGATATCTGTTAAGGCCCAGGTATTTCCATTTCACTTCCCTCCAGAACCTGAGATAGATCCCATCCGGACCTGGGAACTTGTCCACCTTAATGCATTTTAGACTACCCAACATTTCCTTCCTCCTTATGCTAACGTGACCTAGAGTAATTAAGCATCTATGACTAATCTCAACATCTGTCATATTCCTCTCCTCAGTGAATGCTGATGCAAATTCCTCATTAAGAATCTCATCCATTTTCCCTGACTCCACACATAACTTCTTTCCTTTGTCCTCAACCATTTCTCTAGTTGCCCTCTTGCTCCTTATATATGAATAATAGGCTTTGGGATTTTCCTTAAAGCCAATTTGCTAAAGATATCTCATGCCCCCATTTAGCTCTCTTAATCCCTCATTTTAGATTGGTTCTACATTCCCAATATTCTTCTAAAGCTTTGTCTGTCTTTAGTCGTCTATGTATGTTTCCTGTTTTGACGTAGCTAGTCTCACAACTTCACCTATCATCCATGGTTCCCTAATCTTGGCATTTCTATCCCTCATTTTCAAGGGAACATGTATCTCCTGTACTTTAAACAACCTTTCTTTAAAAGTCTGCCACATGCCAAGTGTGGATTTACCTTCAAACAGTTGCTTCCGATCCACATTCCCCAGTTTCTGCAAAATTTTGGTATAGTTGGCCTTACCCCAATTTAGAACTCTTCCTTTGGGACCACTCTCATCTTTGTCCATGAGTATTCTAAGACTTACGGAATTGAGATCACTGTTCCCAAAGTAATCCCCTACTGGAAGTTCAACCAACTGGCCAGGCTCATTCCCTTCCCAAATTGGATTATTTACATACTGCTTTAGAAAACACTCCTGGATGAACAAAGAACAAAGAAAATTTACAACCCAGGGACGGGCCCATCGGCCCTCCAAGCCTGAGCTAATCCAAATGTACTGTCTAAACCTGACGGTCAATTCCTAAGCATTTGTATCCCTTTGCTCCCCACCGCCTCATTCATCTGTTCAGATGCATTTTAAATGAATCTACCGTGCCTGCCTCTACCACCTCTGCTGGAAACGCTTTGTAAACGCCCACTGCCCTCTGAGTGAAGTATTCCCCACGTCTATACCCCTTAAACTTTCCACCTGTCTCATTGAAAGCATGACCTCTCGCTATTGAATCCTTCACTCTGGTTTAAAGCTTGTCTCTATCCACCCTGTCTATACCCTTCATGATTTTGTAAAGCTCAATCATGTCTCCCTCAATCTCCATTTTTCTAATGAAAATAAACGTAACCTACTCAACCTCTCTTCATAGCTCGCACCATCCATACCAGGCAACATTCTCGTAAAACTTGTCTGCACACTCTCCAAAGCGTCAACCTCCTTTTGGTAATGTGGCGACCCAAACTGTACACTGTATTCTAAATGTGGCCAAACCAATATCTTGTACAATTTTAACATGACTTGCCAGCTCTTATACTCAATACTCCCTCCAATGAAAGCAAACTATATACCTTCTTGACCACTCTATCTACCTGTGCAGCAATATTCAGGGTACAATGGACCTGCACTCCCAGATCTCTTTGCCCATCAACTTTTCCCAAGGTTCTTCCATTCATTGCATAATTCGCTGTAGAATTATACTTGCCTCACATTTGTCTGGATTGAAAGCCATCTGCCACTTTTCCGCCCAACTCTCCAGTCTATCTGTATGCTCCTGTATTCTCGGACAGTCCCTTATGCTTTCTGCTACTTCACCAATCGTTGTGTCAACTACAAACTGCTGATCATACAAACAGTGCCCTCTTCTAGATCATTTATCTATATTGTAAACAAGAGTGGCCCCAATACTGACCCCTGTGGAACACCACTGGCCACCTTTCTCTATTTCGAGAAACTCCCTTCAACTACTACTCTCTGTCTCCTGTTGCTCAATCAGTTCTTATCCACCTAGCAAGGACATCCTGCATACCATGTGACTTCGCTTTTTCCATTGGTCTACAATGGGGAAATTTATCAAACGCCTTACTAAAGTCTATGTATATGACATCAACATCCCTTCCTTCATCTAACAACTTGGTCAGTTCCTCGAAGAACTCTGTTAAGTTGGATGCTCCTTACAAATTCTGCTCAATCAATACCTCCAACACGAAGTGGATCACAGTCAATGTTGGGAAAATTAAAATCTCCTATCACCTCCACCCTGTTGTGCCTGCACTGCAGGAGAGGTTCTATGGAATTTGATGTGGTGACCACAGTTTCGTAGGTTCAGAAAGTAATCCTGATATGCGAACCTACTGTCCAGCTAGGGTGCCCACACCTCCAATTTAGGAAAAAAAGGACAGTATGAAGTCCGTCACACAGCTCTTTGAGAGAAGCCAGACTTAGCACTGACAATTCAGTTGGGGGCTGGATGTTATTGTGTATATCTTTATGGCGGCAGTGGAAGCACATTGCACTGTTGGACTAAAGGAGGAAAACGGAATAGGTTCATGCTTGAATACATGGATACATGGTATTTAAACTTTACTTAGTCTTGCTGGTGTCGCAAAAGATTTTCGGACCAACCACTTTTTAGGGTGTATGCCATCTGAGGAGGGAATAGTTTTCCTGATAATAACAAATAACAGGTTAAATGCCTGTCACATCAGTGGTTTTGCAATCGAACAGGAGAAATGAAGAAGATGGGAAATGGATCCTGTCAGAGAAGGGACCAGATATTTTGATGTGGAAGAGAATTGTTTTTTCATTTTTAGATTACTTACAGTACAGAAACAGGCCCTTCGGACCAACAAGTCCAAACTACGACCCTCCGAAGAGCAACCCACCCAGGCCCATCCCCCTACATTTATCTCTTCACCTAACACTACGAGCAATCTAGCATGACCAATTCATCTAACCTGCACATCTTTGGACTGTGGGAGGAAACCGGAGCACCCGGAGGAAACCTACGCAGACACGGGGAGGATGTGCAAACTTCACACAGACAATTGCCTCAGGCGGGAATTGAACCCAGGTCTCTGGTGCTGTGAGGCAATAGTGCTATCCATGGTGACACCCATAATGAAGAAGCAAAAGCCAGGTTTTGCTTACTTTTTTCAGAAGAGTATAAGGAACAAAAAGCATAGATGCACTAGCGCAACTGTGGGCATTTTTGATTTTGCAAGAACTGGTATTCATATCTGAAGATCAGTCAAATTTTTGAGCTGTCTCTTGAACCTTTCTGAGGCATTTTTCCATTCTATCAATTCCCTACGTCAGTTTGCAATTAATTTGTATCGAGTCTCCTTAGTTGTCTCACAACAGCCAGTGAGTCCACAATTGCCACTCTTTGCCCTGGTAACATTGCTTACATCTCATCTAGTCCCGATTCCTTATCAACGTAAAATAAAAAAGTCTTTCCAGTGCTTCGTTTATATCAATTTTAAACACTTTCAATGCACGAAACATCCACCTATTCCCCATGAGCAGGGCAGCACTCTCTTCAAGGAGACATTTACAAATTGGCATTCAGTCGTTCAGCCATGCCAACCGTTGTTAAATCCACTCTTTGGACCATGATCGGCAACAATACATTTCTTAGCAGCTCTTTAGTCAGTGAATGCCAAGAAAAGGTTTTTGGTATGCTTTTTCACCACTCATCGTCTTTCTTTCAGCTTCTCTAATCTGCCTTTTCAGTTCCCATTCGAATCTATATCGACCTGGTTCTTAGTTCAGTTATTCACCTGCCGTCTGTCGCATGTATAGTCTCCTACTTTCTCCTCATTTATCTTAAAGAATTAAGAGTGGCATCTAATTGTTTCACGTTCTGAATTTCCCTGCACCGTTTGACACGCTCAACAAAACGTTCAATTGTTCGCACTAATGTGACGCACCATGTTTAGTTACCGAACTCTTAAAAGTGTAAAGAAATTTGACATTTGAAAAGGTCACATCTTCCCCGTTCTGTCAACAACGCATGTCTTTCAGTGTCAATGCAAAGATTAGGCCGAACAAAAAAAAAGCAAATTAGCACAAGCCGCAGTTTCAGGAAGACAAACGTCATAAGCCTCACAAGTGATGGAACTCTAACCGGAAGTTATCTTTCAATGTTGCAGTCTCGCAGCTAGTGTTGACAGGTATCAATTACATTTCGTGTTCAGAATAAAAAGCAAGTATGGTTTTCCGATGCTTGATTCTCAGGGATATTATTTGCACAGGTAAATACCTCTTTGATCAACACCGTGCCTAAATAAATTTATCGCATATTTATTTACCGAAATATAATTCCGCAATATAACATCTTTTTTCCCTCTTCGATCTGCATGTTTTGCCCAGTACAATTATATTATCTACGACCCTATTTTCTGGCAGCTGAGCAGCACGCCGTTTTCGATGTTATTCCAAAACTTGAAGAAGGAAGAAAATCACCTTGATCATCTTCTTTCACACCTCTGGGGAGCATTCATCGATAAATGAGCACTGGTGGAAACAAGGCGAGAATGAATCCCTAATCCCCGGCAATACCAGAAAGCAATTTAGTGTTAGACATGAAGGGAGTGCTCTCCTATTCTTGCTGCAAGTGACTATCCAAGATTTTGGACCTCATTACTGTACAGTATTCAACAAGGATCGGATCACACTGATGCGGGAATGGTAGGTGACAATCACCAGGAAGACGAATAGTTGACAATTCATCAATGGCAATTAGCGTTCTTTTGTGATTTAAATGGTGCATCTGTGGAGAGAGAAGCAGAATTGAGCACTGACGAAGAGTCATATCTGTTGATTTTCACAGATGCCGCCAGACCTGCTGAATTTCTCCAGCCATATCCATGCTAGTTTCAGATTTCCAGCAACCGCAGTACTATGTTTTGCTTTTGTGATTATTGTGTCGCGTTTTTTTGTCAGTAAAAGCATGACTATCAGCACATTTTCAGAGAAGGTGTACTTTCATCTTCCATGGTGTCCCGGTAGACAAATAGAGCCGGACTCCGAGCCGGACTACAAATTAAAACGAACCTTCCAGCTCAGCGAGCAAACCTACATCCAGAAACTCAATCTGAGCTTCTAGAACTCCAAACATAACATACTTATTATGTACCTTATGTAATATGTGCCCGATTGAGGAAGCTCTGGACAAATTGCAAACATATGGTAATTGAAAATCATCCAGAATAATGTGCTTCTCCCAATACATAGCCCAGTATTTTTGGCCCATTTTGATGCTATCAAAATTTAAAACAAAGAATTATGCATGCTGGAAATCTGAAGCAAAAGCAGATGTTGCTGGAGAAACTCAGAAAGTCTGGCAGTGTCGATGTAGAGAAAGCAAGTAAATTATCTACTCCAGTGATCCCTGTTCCGAATTGATAACAGTGTGGAAAATACAGCTGTCATGAAATCCATCGCATGCTGGCGTGTCCATTGAATTCATCGGTGCATATGATGTGAGAAACATTAAAATGACAGAAGTATCCCTTTCGAATGGTGTTCTAATCATAAAACTACCGAATATAAACCCGAATTATATTTAATTTTCCACATCAAAATCCGGTAACAACTTTGTTTGTTTTCTACATCTCAGCGACCCCAAGCTCACTGTGGATTGCCTGCAGGCCACTTGAAATGAATTCCACTGTTGTCTCTGATTCTCGCGTGTGAAACAGCTGCATTTCATCCGTCGAAACTCACAATCACCTGATATAAAAACGATGTTGAGGACGCAGTAGTTACACGTATAACTAATGAGAAGAACCTCGATGGGCTGTATGGAGTTTCCAACGTTTTGGTTGAGATTCAACTTATCCCAAGTAACACCAGATATATCTGTTCACCTTTCCTAGCTCACTGCAGACTTCAGGTACTGCTTCACATACGATCCCTGAAGTAGGAAGCTAACAGTGCAAAAAGGAGAGCCATCTTCTTGTACAATTTATACAGATTTCAGCGGAAACGTTGTGACTCTAACTATTCAGGAAGAGTGTTCACGGAAATCCTTTCTGATACATCAAGGCAAACATTAAAATTGAAGACAATTTCTTGTCAATACTTTAAATCACCAACTATTAGTCATTCACCGCAAACATTCTTTCCTTTTATACACGAAGTCAATAAGTCATACAGCACGGAAACAGACTCGAGCTAGCCTATACAAGCCATAATCCCAAATTATAATAGTCGCACCCGCCCGCTCTTGGTTCATATCGCTCCAAACATTTCTGATTCATGTCTTTTAATTGTTGTAACTGGATCCCAGTTCACCAGTTCCTCTTGAAGCTCATTTCACACACGAAATCTTCTCTGTGTAAGACTGTTGCCCCGCATTCTTTTTAAATTTTTCGCCTCACACCTTCGAAAATGCCCTTTAGTCTTGAAATCTCCCACCATAGGGAAAGGTCACCTACCATTTCCCGTATGTCTACCCCTCATGATTTAAAAAAATCTCTGTTACGTCATCCCTCAACCTCCTATATTCCTGTGAAAAACGTCCCAGTCTACTCAGCCTCTTCCTGTAACTCAAACCTTCCATTCCTGGCAACATCCTCGTAAATCCTTTCTGAATCCTCTCCAGTTTGATGATATTCTCCATCCAACAGGGTGACCAGAACTGGACACAAAACTCCAGAAGAGGCCTCGCCAACGTCTATACAACCTCAACATGACCTCACAATTCTCATACTCAAAGTTCCGAGCAATGAATGTAAGCGTGTTAGTAAACGCCTTATATTCTACTTAAATATATTTCCGCATCTGTTTATCGTTCATACTTTTCTGTTTTGTTTTCGTTCCCATTGCCTTCTATCTTTACACCGGGGCAGTTTTAAAGAGTTGCTATCCCGATGCTTGCACTCGAACATCTGCCAGTATAGAACACGCAATCAGTGAATAGATGCTTCAAGAAATAATATCTCTCATTACCGGAAAAGCACTTAAACACGTTTATTTATAAAAAGCGAAGAAACTGATTAAGCCATCTGATTACATAGAATCTGTCCCTCTCTCATTGAATTCACTCTGCTAATATTATGAGATTGCTTAACCAACAATCTCTTTCATAGATTAATCCCGAATGTCTAGTTTATTTTATGAAGGCGTTACTTCAAATATTGCCTGTGTTTTTCTGTCTGGTCTTAATGCAATTTGAACAGATATACTGAAAGCATCAGCTTTGCTAATCAATGTTGAGGCATTTTTAGCCAACATTCGCCATAATGTAATCATTGTTTCAACCTTGTAGCTCGTGTCGGAATACCATTTCACTTTGCAGTTATTGGGTGTGTGGCTAATGAATTGATGTTCCTGGCGTTCGGGATCTTTGCTGGAACGTGTTACCAGTGGGATATAACAATGGTAAGATCAACTATGCCCTAACTATTTAATTGCAAACCTCTGTGTTACTGACAACTTCCTGACGCGACGGGGAGGGAGAGTCGAGAGTGTGGTATTGGCAAAGTACAGCGTGTCAGGCAGCATCCGAGGAGCAGGAGAATCGACGTATCGGGCGAAAAACAAAACTTCATCAGGAGAGCTCGACTAACATTGTTATTTGTCATGAGCGAATGTCGATTATTTTGAAATGCAGTTGATGAAGGCAGCATGATCACAAAATGTCCTTAAACAAGGTCATATTGAGATGTATAATTGTTTGGATATAAATGTCCCTGTTCAAAGATGTTAAATGAAATGCTCACTCCTGAAGAATCACTAACGAACTCATTCTGTTGTGGTTCGATCAGGAAAGTGAGCGGGGGTGAGTCTCTGTCCGAAATAGACTGTAAGGACAAAAAGCAGCAGGAAACAATACAACATCTCAACCTGATGCAGTTTACAAAACCAATATGGCTGTGTTTCTATACCAGCTCCTCCTATCCCTTGTATCAAACGACATTTGATTCATTCACTTGTCCTGGTCTTTGCGAAAAAGTTCAATATTTATTCTTTATTTCTATTTGCCTCTGAGAAATTGGCGATGCGCTGACTGGGCACGATGGGCTACGCACTAGGAAATTGTTTATGGTGGCCGGGGGAATCTTGAATAGAAAGGTAGTGGTCTCAGCAGAGTGTCAGTCGATCACCAACAACTACGTTAAGCAGAAACTTGAGCACCTTTGAACTTACCTGCCCCAGTGAGCTGTGAGTGTGTTGAATGGCAAAATTGATATATTTTAGTCTCTCAAGAATGAAGGAGTATGTACTGCATGGAAGAATGTGCAGCTGAGGCGGAAAATTAGAGAGGCTTGTACCGAGTGGTCGAACTGTGTTCGGGACCTGTTATACAATCCAGTTCTAACCACTTACGTTGCTATGTTTGCTGTGCGCAAAGCCATTGCACACAACAAGTAAGAGAGAACGAGGCGAATCTTTCTCCTGAGTCATATAAAGATCAGGCAGGATACCAATGCCAGAAGTCTATGCAGTAAAGAAGATGAAAGAATGAGATGGTTTCCCTTAGTCTCCAAAAATATTCCGTGATATTTCAAGAAAAATGCAAAAAAACGTTGCTGCTAGTTTCTATAAGGTGCGGCATTTCAAATACCTTGGTTCAATCCAAACTCGTAAACTATTCTTCGCATTATCTTTACATTTGATGTATATTTGCAACCAGGAATATGGTAACTAAATAAACATTTAAAATATTATTACATTTTGTTTGTTGCAGATAAACAAATGTACAAATGGGCCAAAATACACAGAAGAGCTAATATGTTCATTCATTCCTTTAGGTAGATGTTGAAATGGTAAAGGAAAAACATGCTTTAGCGGAAATAGTATAACAAAATCATTCCAGAACAGTTCAAGTCTATTCTCTAAGCATTGACCAGCTGTCAGTGACTCTTTCAAACCATGGTGAGGAATGTACCTGATAACTGATGATCCTTTAACCATTCAAGGAATAATGCCAGGTTCCTGAAAGATATGTTTAGGTGACAACTGATTGTAGATACATTCATGCTTCAGTTGTGAGGAAAGAAAAATTCTTAATATTCTAAATCTGCTGCTCATATCAGTAATATCACCCTGCGGCATGAGCATTGACAGAATTATGTTTTAACTGCAGGAATCACAATGCTCCAATAAGACCAATTGTGCAAACATATATGGTTTGTGCACCTCATCTTGAACCCTGGTCAACTGTTGTTTACTCGTCGCAATTTGCTGGAAACCAAATATTTGGATGCTGTCACATGCAGGGAGAAGTAACTGAAATCGTGCATTGTGCTGCGTTGGATTTGAGCAGAGGCAAGAAGTCGTTAGGACACAAATGTGAAAAGGAAAATATATCCGCCAAGGTAGGCCTTACTGACTTATATCACCAAAGTACCATTAACATTCATGTAATAACGAAGGAAATGCGTTTTTCTGAACTTTAACACTGTTCAGAAAATCGGCATTTGGTAGCTTTTCTGGTAATTATTTTGAAATACCGCCTAAAGTAATAAATTAGTGATATTGTCAAACATTGGATTTGCAGACTGAACGAGTACTAGCCTTTGATGAGATGATATGCATAGAGAAAACGTGGATGTAGAAAAATGAAGAATGAATTACGGAATACGTCCATTTATAGAAAGAAACGCACGGTCTACATAGAAACAATACGTATCGGGAACAAACATTTAGATACAAGCGTCATGAGATTGGTGTTGTCTGACTTTGGCTCAATCTACGAACTTACTTTCTTCTAATTGTGAGCTAAGTCCTGCGTGTTCTTTAAATGAAGCAATAGGAGAAGATATTCGGTCTCACACTTTTAAGTTTATTTTAGCAGTAAGTGGATAAAGTATACAGAGCTCTGGGTCTTGACCTTCCCGTCCCTGACAAACAGCAGAGTGTGTCAGTTCACGAAGTCTGACCCCTATCCTGCCCCTGACCCAGTCTTTTATACAGTACAAAACGTCATGTAATCACAGAACATTGTGCAAACATGTAGGTGTGGTTGTCTTCTTGATTGGCAGTTGACCTGTCTCCATTCTCCGCCTTCTCGCGTTCCCGGATATCTGACCCCATGTCACCTCCTTCTGCAGGAGGTGGTGCGAAATAGTTCTTGTTTTTTTTATCACAGCTTACAACCTGTCCTGCATCTGCACTCACAGGGCGGCAACACCCCCGCTGTCTGCCTCGCTCTCCCAGCCGCTAGCAAGGCCGCCAGTACACACTGCTCTTTATTAAAAGTCATTCCTATTGTGTGCTTACATCAGCATATCTTTACAAGTCAGATGTACTCAGTACTTTTCCATTGTCTGTTCGGACATACAAGGGTTACACTACACACTGTGTTAGTTAATGGTCAAGTATAACATTGTATTGTAAGTACTGAAACAAATATATTATTAAAGGCTTCTGAATGCCTCAAACTAATCCATATATTTACAGTGTCCATATTTTGTAATCAAGCTTTTCCGAAATGGACATCTACTGAAGAAGTTGGGACCCGACTCCAACCTCCTTGCACAGCGGTAGGAAAACTACCACCCATCCACAAGAAATTTTGCTTTCATTTATCTGTTATGTCAACTCAGGCTTCTGCATACCGTGTGATGCTACCCACCAGAGATGTAACAATACAGTGATATCGTAACACAGAATGTTATCTACAGTAAAAACAACATCAAGTATTTGGTTAAAATTCTTTCAACTGTTTTTCTGAACAAAACCTCACCGAGTCTGTTATAATTTATAATCAGCCGATGCGTTTCTCTAATTGTGACTTTGTAATGCTACAACATTAGCTCTATTGGGCATAGGTCTAAGTTCAATAAACACAGAGTGCATACTACATACTACAAATCAACATTGACTGTTTTCTCTTGGTGAGTGATGTTCCCACGTGAGTGTTTTGAGTTCTGTGGTGCTTTGCTGTATTGGGATTGCCAATCTCATTCATGTTATTGAATATGAAATTGTTGAAGGTTAAGTTGTTGGAATAATCCATGCATTTCCTTTTTGCTAATGTTAACAGCCACCGAGCTCACAACTATCCATGTGGTATCACAAAATATTAAATATTTTATGGGTTCTGACATTTTAAAAGAACTGCTCAAATAGTCTCAGCTGTGCTGTTCATCACTTTTTCTTATTTTCAACTCATAAATAATTCTTCATGTATTCTGCTTGCAACAGCCAGTAAATTTGAGGTCACTTGTCATTATAAAGAATTGGTGGAATCGACCTATATTATGTATATATTTAAACTGTTGTTAATTTAAAGATATTACCAGAGAGTATAAACTACAATCCATTTTGAGTCCACGAGGCTTTGAACAGAATTTGCACAGCTCTCTACCAATGGTATTTTGTTTTGCCACAATAGATTTTGCAATAGCAGTTTACTGTTGCTATATCGAAAAGGTGATAATGCATTAACTGAAGTGGTGGTGCATCTTTAAAATAACAACAAAGCAAATAAAAGGTCAGTGTGTGGCTGAACTATTAGTTTTGCAGAAGGCTGCATCATTTAAACCTTACTGCCTTAACCACTCACAGAATTAATATTGAAAATTGTGAGTTGCTAATCAAGCAAAATAACGGATGTAGCTCAGTCATTCAGTTCAAGAGCACCAACACATAGTTCTAAAAATAATTTCGTGCATTGCAAAATTAATTTTGAGTATTGCAGTATACTGAAAATGTGTCTAGTGATGAATCGTAGCAATCTTGTCTCATCTACATTTCGGTGTTATTAGCAACACACTTACAATTCACATCCGACAGACATTCCATTTTGCATTTGTCTTTGTGAAATTTTCGAAATGCTTTCCTGATATAGATGAGAATGTGTGAACGCTTCAACTTATATCACCAATTTCCATTTTTAGTTGAAGCATTTTCTTGTTCAAATCGTCCTGACTGATAGTGGAGAGGTGAGCTATTTTATCTTATTAATCCTAATCTTCCAATTGTGTATACCATTTTTAAATGCACCCATGTTTGGATTTCATCAATTATATAATTGACAGACTGTAAAATGTTCAGCATTGAGAACGAGTCAGCAAAGCTCCTTTACTCAACAACAAATTGATATTTTACACCCAGGACAAATTACTTTAATAAAGAAGCAGGCATTGACAAGTATCAGATTGTATGCAAATATACAACCTTAATAAACCTATCAAAGAAACAGCAAACACAATGAGGTGAAAAAGAACAATGAAAATTCTGCAGTGTATTAATTTTAACACACTTTGTCCAAGTGACAGTTCAAGGAAAAAAAATACTAAATTACAACTTGTCCCATTTAGTATTCTGATTCAGAAAGCACTCAACACACACACACACACACACACACGCGCACGCACACACACACACACAGACGTTTCTGGAACTGAGTGTTGTCTCCGAACAACTGCAGTTTGTTGATTTGTAATGACGTAGATTCCAATAAAATCCTATTCAAAACACTTTTGCGTGGCGAGCATGATATTTGATGAGTTTATCAACTCATTCATTATGCGAAAGAGTTGTAAAGGAAGAGTGATGGAACAATTAGCTGTTATCTCCCTGTCCAGATGATAATTCTCTCTCCTTGAATTCAAAAATGTAATATTCTTTTCCCACTTACAAACTGCTCATATTTTTGACAGTGAAAGTTCTCCAGACTGTACCATTCCAGCTAAGCTTCCCTTCTTCTTGCATTTGGACACCTTGTTGCAGTTGTATGCCTTTACCTTATTAATGTGCTATTTGCTGTAGGTTAAAGATATACATGTGGCCTGCACAGCCTGCGAGTAATATTTGGATCACATCACTTCATCGCACACTTGGCATAAAAAAACTGTCGCTTAGACAAACGTAATTACAAGGCTTTGAAGCATGGAAGAAGACAAGCAATAAAAGCAAAGATTCACATTCAGTCCATCGCAGTTGTACTGTTGCTCATGTTGATACTTAGTTAATCACGTTGATTTTGCCTTGCGATGTACATCAGCTGAAAGTGACAGGGCTGCAATAATAAACAATATCAAAATACACTTACATTCTGATTTTTGAACTGTCTATAAAGGTTGGGGGTTGTGATTAGCAAACATTACCATCTCCGTGTCACTGTTTGTGGGCCTGTACTTCAAAGCAATTCCAGTCTTCCCTTCGCCAAAGCAAAAAGAAATCACATGTCACTGGGTTGTAGTCCAACAGGTTTTTTTTTGAAACCACACGCTTTCAGGGCCCCAGCTCTTTCCTCAGGCAGCTAGGAAGAGAGAATACATCGAAAACAGAACTTATTAGTAAAAGGTCAAAGGTCACACAGTTTATGTGAATATGTTGAACAAACCTAGATGGCTATGCAGTTTTTAATCAGTTAGAATGGAGGTGCAGTTTTCGATTGATTAGTATGGAAATCCTAGAATTTCTTCTAAGTCACTACCCCAAGATAACTTCAGGCTTTGTCAGAAAAAAGGTCATACCTCAAGTCAGGCAATACATTTTAGGTGTGAGGCAATGTTTCAAGTCTGTTTGTATTTCAACTTGGAGCCAGATGGGTTTTATTTCCAAAGTGGGAATTTATAAAATGCCACACTGACTGACTGTCTATAAATATTCATAGCATCCTTCAACATGGGGATAGGTCCTTTGGTCCAACCTGGTCCATGTCACAAAAAATGTCCATCTACACTAACTTCTGTTCCCTGCACTTGACCCCTATCCTTATAGAACATAGAACAGTACAACACAGTCCAGGCTGTTTGGCCCTCAATGTTGTGCTGGCCATTTATCCTACTCTAATATATGCCTTTCATTGTACTATCTTCCATGTACCAATGCAAGAGTTGTCTCTCTAAAGATCATGAATCAGTGGAATTCACTTTCCCAGAGTACAGTGGATCCTTCTACACCTTTCCTCTCCATGTGTTCATCCAACTGCCTTTTAAATGTTGTTATTGTATGTTGTGGTTCTGTTCGCCGAGCTGGAAATTTGTCTTGCAAACGTTTCGTCCCCTGTCCAGGTGACATCCTCACTGCTTGGGAGCCTCTGGTGAAGCGCTTCTGTGCTGTTTCCTCCGGCATTCACAGTGGCCTGTCTCTGCCGCTTCCGGTTGTCGGTTCCAGCTGTCCTCTCTCGTGGCCGGTATATTGGGTCCAGGTCGATGTGTTTGTTAATAGAGTCTGTGGATGAGTGCCATGCCTCTAGGAATTCCCTGTCTGTTCTCTGTTTGGCTTGCCCTATAATGGTAGTGTTGTCCCAGTCGAATTCATGTTGCTTGTCATCTGTGTGTGTGGCTGCAAAGGATAGCTGTTCGTGTCGAGGCATGAAACGACATCGTTAGCTGTCGTCCTGTTTGTCCTGTTCAAAAGGGCCACAACACACTACAGTACACCAGAACTGCAAAAAGAGGAAGAAGAACACCTCTACAATGTATTCGCCAAAAACGGATACCCCCTCAATTTCATCAACAGATGCCTAAGGGAAAGACAACCGAACGAGGACATGCCACAACCCAAAGGACTAATCAGGTTACCATACATCTAGAGCATTTGGGAACTTACAGCCAGACTACTGCGACCACTAGGACTCATAACAGCACACAAACCAACAGCCAATCTCAGACAACAACTCACCAGGACAAAGGACCCGATACCCAGCACGAGCAAAACCAATGTAGTGTACAAAGTCCCATGCAAGGACCGCACAAAACACTACATAGGACAAACAGGAAGACAGCTAACGATCCGCATCCATGAACACCAACTCGCCACGAAACGACACGACGAGCTATCCTTAGTAGCCAACACGCAGATGACAAGCAACATGAATTCGACTGGGACAACACTACTAGTATAGGACAAGACAAACAGAGAACAGCCAGGGAATTCCTTGAGTCATAGCACTCATCCACAGATTCAATCAATAAGCACATCGACCTGGACCCAATATTCCGACCACTGCAGCAGACAGCTGGAACTGACAACCGGAAGCGACAGATTCAAACCACTACAAATGCTGGAGGAAAGATCACAGAAGCGCTTCACAGGAGGCTCCCCAGCACTGAGGATGCCACCTAGACAGGGGACGAAACATCTGCAACACAAATTCCCATCCTGTACTCCATACTCTGACCAGTAAAGGAAAGCATACCAAACGCCTTCTTCACAGTCTTACTTACCTGTGACTCCACTTTCAAGGAGCTATGAACCTGCACTTCAAGGTCTCTTTGTTCAGCAACATTCCCTAAGACCTTACAATTAATTGTATAAGTCCTGCTAAGAGTTGCTTTCCTAAAACGCATTTATCTAAATTAAACTCCATCTGCCACTTCTCAGCCCATTGGCCCATCTGATCATTATCCCGTTATAATCTGAGGTAACCTTCTTCGCTGTCAATTACACCTCCAATTTTGGTGTGATCTGCAAACTTGCTAACTATACCTCGTATACTCACATCCAAATCACAAAAAGTAGTGAACCCAGCACCGATCCTTGTGGCACTCCACTGGTCACAGGCTTCCAGTATGAAAAACAACCCTCCAGCCCACCCTCTGTCTTCCACCTTTGAGACAGTTCTGTATCCAATTGGTTAGTTCTCCCTCTATTTCGTCAGATCTGCGCATTTCAAGACATCCAACACTTCCTACTCTGTAATATGGATATTTTCCAAGCTGTCACTATCTATTTCCTTACACTCTATACCTTCCAAGACATTTTCCACAGTAAATACTGATGCAGAATACTCGTTTGGTATCTCCCCCATTTTCTGCAGCTCCACACAAAGGCGGCCTTGCTGATCTTTGAGGGGCCTTATTCTCTCCCAAGTTACACCTTTGTCCTTAATGTATTTGTAAAAACGCTTTGGATTCTCTTTAACTTTATTTGCCAAAGCGATCTCATGTTCCCTTTTTTGCACTCCTGATTACCCTCTTAAGTTTCCTCCTATTGTCTTCTAAGGGTTCACCCGATCGAACCTGACATATGCTTCCTTCTCTTTTTTAACCAAACCTTCAATTTCTTTAGTCATCCAGCATTCCCTATACCAACCAGTCTATCCTTTCACCCTAACAGGAATGTACTTTCTCTGGACTCTCATTATCTCATGTCTGAAGGCTTTCCATTTTCGAGCCATCCTTTTACCTGTGAACAATTTGCCCCCGATCAGCTTTTGAAAGCACTTGCCTAATGCTGTCGAAATTGGCCTTTTTCCAATTTAGAACTTCAACTTTTAGATCTGGTCTATCCTTTCCCATCACTATTTTAAAACTAATAGAATTTGGTCGCTGGCCCCAAATTGCTGTACCTCTGACACCTCAAACACCTTCCCTGTATTATTGCCCAAGCGTAGGTCAAGTTTTGCACCTTCTCTATCGGTACATCCACGTACTGAATCAGAAAATGTTCTTTTACACACTTAACAAATTCCTCTTCATCTAAACCATTAACACTATGGCAGTCCCAGTCTCTGTTTGGAAAGTTAAAAACCTCTACGATAACCAGTCCATTATTCTTACAGATAACTGAGATCTTACAAATTTGTTTCTCAATTTCCCTCTGACTATTAGGAGGTCTATAATACTATCCCAGAAAGGTGGTCATTCTCTTCTTATTTCTCAGTTCCACACAAATAACTTCCCTGGATATATTTCTGGGAATATCCTCTCTGTAATGCTATCCCTTCTCAAAAACACCACTCCCGTCCTCTCTTGTCTCCCTTTCTACCCTTCCTGTAGCATTTGTATTCTGCAACATTAAGCTGCCAGACCTGTCCATCTCTGAGCCATGTTTCCATAATTGCTGTGATTTCCCAATCCCATTGCCCTAACCATGCCCTGAGTTCATTTTCCTTTCCTGTTAGGCCCCTTGCATTGAAATAAATGCAGTTTAATTCATCAGTCCTCCCTTGTTCTCTGCTTTGTCCCTGCCTGCACTGACTGTTTGACTCGCTTCTGTTTTCAACTGAACGAGTCTCAAATTGATCTTTCTTCACCATCTCCCTGGATCTCACCCTGCCACCTTACTAGTTTAAGTTCACCCAAGTAGCTCTAACAAATCACCTTGCCAGTATATTAGGCCCTTACAGTTTAGGTTCAGTCTGTCCTTTTTGTACAGGTCACTTCGACCCGAAAAGAGATTCCAATGATCCAAAAATGTGAATTCTTCTCCCATATACGAGCTGCTCAGCCATGCATTATCCTTCTATTCCTGCCCTCACTAGCTCGTAGCACTGGGATTAATCCAGATATTACTAGTCTCGAGGACTTCCTTTTTAAATTCCTGCCTAATTCTCTGTAATCTCCCTTCAGAATCTCAACCTTTTCCCTTCCTATGCCATTGGTTCCGATGTGTATAATGACTTCCTGCTGGCCCTCCTTCTCCTTGTAAACATTCTACACCTTCTCTGAGACAACCTTGATCCCGGCACCAAGGAAGCAACACGCCATTCTGATTTTTCACTGCTGGCCACAGAAACATCTGTTTGTACCTCGGACTAGAGAGTCCTTTAACACAATTGATTTCTTGTAACCCGCCGTACCCCTCATTGCATTAGAGCCAGTGTCAATACCAGAAACTTGGCTGTACATGCTACGCTCCCCTGAGAATCGATGGCCCCTTACATTTTCCAACACACTCTTACCATTCCTGGAGTTACACCATCGATGTGACTGTATCTGAGACTTTTCTCCCTTCCTATAACTGCCATCCATCACACTCCCTTGCTCTTGTCAATTCCTGTTTGCCTCCATCTGTCTCTCCAACCGTATATACACTTTGGATCCAAGGGCAGATACCAGCCTCAGCATTCGATGGCTTTGTAAGCAGATGAATGCTATTGCAGTTGAGAAATCCTTGAGAAATTTTCAAGAAATAACTACAGACAGCCTGATAGAATTAGCAAATGTATTACCGTCCAGAGCCAGGAAGACAAAAATAATTGAACTTCTAGAACAGCATTTGGGCTTTCTAGAATTCAAGAAAGAACTGTTACTCCAAGGGAGAGATTGGAGTCAGTTAAGATTGAGTGACAGTTAAACCTGCTTGAACAAGAAAGAAAATGCAGCAACTTTCTACGGAATGAGATATAAAGAAGAAGAAGTTCATGCTAAAAGTATAAAAGCAAGAGTTAAACAATAACTGGAATACCGTGAACAGTTTTGGTTTCCTGATCTAGGGAAAGATTTGCCACATTGAGGCAATTCAGTCAAGGTCCATCTTTATTCCAGGTTTGGAGGGACTATATTATGAGGGGGGATTGAGTACAAACCTTACTCACTCTTTGAAAGTTGTAGAACACCTTATGACAACGAATGATTCTTTAGGAACTTTACAGGGTACATCCTGAGATGCTGTTTCATATCTTGAGAGAATATGGGGCCAGTGGGCATAGTCTCAGAGTAAAGGGATGCTCACTTAAGACAGAGATTAGTGTGAATTTCTTCTACTGGCTGGTAGTGAATCTTTGGACTTGTATGCCAGACAGCTGCTGAAACAGATTCAAAACTGAAATGTGCAGATTTTAAAATCAGTAAATGTACCAACACATGGAGGAAAAAGGCAGAAAAACGAAGTTGACGTTTATCTTTTCAATTGTTTAATTCTGCTCCCATGTTTTATGTTCTTACATTAGCTTGTGATAGAGTGTGGGATGAATAGAGTGGAAGCCGGAAAGAAGATGAAAATGGAATTGGAACATAATATTTTGAGCTTGAAGAAAAGAGGCAAAAAGTATTCCATAAGAGTGATAGCAAATACTGACATAACATGAAAATATGTCAGTTGCGGAAAATGGGGAAATCATGGTCATGAAATCCAGTAAGGAAAGGTTTAACTTTCGAAAGGCTCGACTTATACATTAGGAGGAAAATAATGCGGAGATATTAACACATCAATTGAGAAGTTAGCAAGAGAAATGAAGTGGCATAAGGTAACCTGGACATTCAAATTGATTTGCACAGGCACTGGTAGAACAATTAAAATTTTGAACGTTTCTATGAACTTTGATGCCATGAAAAAGACTAATTCTGGTGCAAGTAATTTTGTTCATGGAGCATGTAGTTTCAAAATCCAAAGTGAAGTTTGAAAATGTCAGGATGTGACCCATGTGTAATACCCGACATGGTGTTACCACCTTCGAAACAAAAATCACAAGTGAAAAGCATGTCCACTGGCTAGAGCCGAATGGAGTAAATCTGGCCAATTGAGACAGTTTAAGAAATAATATGATCTAACAGCAACTTCCTAACCCCAATGAACAAAACACTGTTCAAGTGCCACTTCAACATGCCACTGTGTTCCTTGGCCATCTTTGTATCGGGTTTGCTGTTTGCCTCTGCCTGAGACAACAGACAACAGTTAACGACAATGGAATGAATTTTGCAAGACAGAGTACACTTTACTTTAATCAATTTACTCTTTTATTCTAAAATCGATCAAAAATACCAAGAATCAGAAATATCCAAATATCAAAATATTCCCAAATACAACTTGTAAACAGTTAAAGGGAACTACACAAGTCACCCTCTGCTACTTTAAAACTGCACTGAAATCGAAACATATTACCTCGGAATAGTCAGGTGGCCAGTCTGCATCGTTCCTTCATTCTTTTTCGCCCACCTCCTGGCGAGGGGTTGCTCTGGTGTTGTTCTCTCCAGGAGTAATGCTCGAGGGTGAAATTCGTGTTGTGGTTCATCCCTGATCGTCCGTTCAGCTTTCGTCAAATCAGAGATGTTATGTCATATTGATCAGTGTCGATCATTCCTTCAGGTACCAGTACTGTTCGCCTTACCCTTAACTGGTCCGAGTATCAGCCATTGTGTACATGACTGTTACCAGTTCACTAGTTCACCTTGAATAACTCGCAATTTCTCCGGTCGAGCTTGAACCGTTGCCAACCACTGCCAACAGAGAGAGACAAAGTTAAAAATCACACAACACCAGGTTATCGTCCAACAGATTTATTTGGAAGCGCTAGCCTTCGATGCACTGCTTTTTCATCAGGTGATTGGGAAGCAGGACCAGCAGACACAGAGTTTACAGCAAAAGATTACAGTGGTACAATGATACATTCAACATAGCGAGATTGTTAAGTATTTCATCTTTTAGAATGGATTTGCTGATTCCGTTCTTTAATATGTAAATCTCAGAACTTCTTCTAAGTCGCATTCTCAAGATCATTCAAGGTTTTATGACAAAGATGACATCTCAGCTCAGACAAAGCCTTAAAGTTGTGAAGTGAGAGTCTGTCTGTATCCCATTCTCGAGTCAGACCGGTTCTATTTCCAAAGTAGAATTCACAAATTTTATATGCATTGACTGCTTGCGGTTTCTGCATTTTTGTGCGAAATAGAATGCATTCACAAATATAATTCTTCAAATACAAATTCACCCCATAAGCATATATGTGTGTGCGCGCGTGCAGAAGAGGGAGATGGAGTGAGTGTGAGTGCACGTGACAGAGTATGTGCTTGCGTGTGTGGAAACTTTGTAAAGTGCGAATGTGAGTGTGATGAGGTATAAGCCTGTGAGAGGGTGTGTGCGTGTGTGTGTGTGTCGGAGGCGCATGTGTGTGCGTATGAGAGAGAGCTTGTGTATGAGAGAGGGTCTGTGTAAATATCTGAGTATGTAAGTGTGTGTATGTGTGTACTTGTGTGTGAATACGATGTTGGAGTGGGGTCCCATATCGTGTGACATTAACCCAATGTCATGGTCGAAGCCATTCTCATGGTACCGTACTTGGCTATCAGCTTCTGCTCTGCTCCTTTGCTATCACGCGATCTCTCTCTCCTGCACGCCACACACATATAAGTTTATGGGGTGTTTTCGTATTTGCAGAATTAAACTTCCAAATGCGTTCTATTTTGCTTAAAAATGCAGTAACTGCAAGCAGTCAATGAATTCATGTAATATTTGTAAATTCCGTTTTAGAATAGAACCAGTCTGACTCAAGTTTGGGATACAGACAGACTCTAAATTCGCAACTGTAAGGGATTGTCTGAGTTGAGATCTCAGCGTTCGTTATAAAAACCTTACATAATTTTGAAAATGTGCTTTAAAAGAACTTCTGGGATTTACATATTAAAGAACCGTAACCAGCAAATCCATTCTAAAAGATGAATGACTTAGCAATCTTGGTTTGTTCAATGTATCATTGTATCAAAGTCATCTTTTGCTATCAATTCTGTGTCTGCTGGTCCTGCTTCACTATCTGATGATGAAGCAGCACTTCGAAAGTTAGTGCTTCCAAATAAACCTGCTGGACTGGAACTTGTTGTTGAGTGATTCTTAACTTTTGTCCACCCGAGCCCAACACCAGCACCCCCAAATCAACAGAGAGAACGCTAATAAGTTCAAAGATGTGCAGGTTAGGTAAATTGGCCATGCTAAATTGCCCATAGTGCTCAGGAAAATGTAGGCTCGATGCATTAGTCAGGGGAAATGTCGAGCAATAGTGTGAGGGAATGGGTTTGGGTGGGATACTTTTTGGAGCGTTGGTATGGACTTGGGCCAAATGGCCCAAATGGCCCATTTACACACTGTAGGGATTCTCTGAATTCTATTCTATAAGTTTTAGGAAAATCGAAATACAAGGATTACATTACTCGGCAAGAAAGCAAATTCTAACTCCTTCTGCTCGCACAGTGCCAGGAAAGTTCCTCAATTCTTGAGTTTTAAAAAATTCAAACTTTCTGATTAGAGTATTGTGCCCTTCCGACAAATTATATTCAGTATTTGCAGACATTATTATATCCGTTTGAAGCAGGCCAGGCATGAAGTTTCCAGTTTCAGAGTTGGGAACAGCACGACTGCACTAATGGAGCCTTACTTTGAATTAGAATGGTGCTGGAAAAGCACAGCAATTCAGACAGCATCTAAGGAGCAGGAAAATCGACGTTTCAGGCAAAAGAAGCAGAGGGTGACTTGTGTAGTTTCCTTTAACTGCTTACAAGTTGTATTTGGGAATATTTTGATATTTGGATATTTTTGATACTTGGTATTTTAGATACATTTTAGAATAAAAGTGTAAATTGATTAAGGCAAATTGTTCTCTGCCTTGCAAAATTCATTCCATTGTGGTTAACTGTTGTGTCAGGCAGAGGCAAGCAGCAAACCCAATTCAAAGATGGCCAGGGAACACAGTGGCTTGTGGAAGTGTCACTTGAAAAGTGTGACGCTTTTGCCCAAAACGTCGATTTTCCTGCTCCTCGGATGCTGTCTGAACTGCTATGCTTTTCCAGCACCACTCTAATCCAGAGTCTGGTTTCCAGCATCTGCAGTCAGTGTTTTTACCTACTGGAGCCTTACACCATGTCCTCCATTGCACCTATTAAAATTGAATTCACTTGCCTTCATGGGTTCATAATTTAGCTATTATTTCAAATAAGTGAGCATCCAAACTGACAACAACCTGTATTTGACTCAACACTTCTTCTCAAAGTTGATACAATTGTTTGTGCGCTCAACTTGCAACGTGCTGCTGCATCTTGGTCTTCCTTTTCCCTATTACCTAGTCAACCTTTGTTGCATGTCAGCACCTGGTTTGCTCTTTACTGCTCTGTTTCCATCCTCTGTCATAAAAAAAAACAAATTAATTCTTTGTCATAGAAAACGGTTGAATGTTTTCATGAAGGAGTTAGATACAGTTCTTAGGGATAAAGAGATCAATGGGTTTGGGGAGAAAGCAAAAACAGGGTGTTGAGTTGGATGGTTAGCCATGACCATATTAAACATTGGAGCAGGCTTGAGGGGCCAAATGGCCAACTCCTGCCCCTATCTGGAATCAATCCGCATTTCCGAAAGGCAAAGCTTGTCTCATTCACTTGATTATGATTTTCCTAAATAATAGAGAATGTGGATGTTCTGATATATGGTTCTTCGTAAACATTTTAATAATGTCTCAGGAAGCAAGGCAGATTTCAAACCTAATGCGCACAGAATAAAATCGAAGTTGCTGTACTTGTAGCAAAGATAGCAACCAGCGGAAAACACGAGTAGACAGTATCAAATGAAAGGAACAGTCTTACTTTGAGTTCTTGAGTAGAGGGATCAGGCATATTTGTGCACAGATTGGTGAAAGTGACAAAGTAAGTAGAGCAAATAATGAATAATTCTTCCTCAGTCCTTGGCGTTATAAGTATGACCATATTCTAGTAAGGCAAAGAAATTCTGGTGCAGATTTACCAAACACGGCTCGGACTGAACTACTGCATTGCGTAGATTTCTGGGCTTTGCCCGTCCGGTATGAATACATTTCGAAATTGAGCTGAAACAAGTTGTAAGAATGAAACAAAGCTTTCAATTTCATAGCTTTTGTAGGGTGGTTGTAATTCCGACACCACGTTGCACTTAATGAATTATTTTACAAGTGCATCATTCATTGTCATTAAAAAAAACGCACCTGACATCATACCCTGCCAACCTCGGCAAACGGCAATCCGTTTAAAAAAAGGCAATCTGAGTTGTTATGCCGAAAGAAGCGCATATATTGGCAAGAACGCCAATAATTCCAGTGCACGTCTTTGAAAAAAAGTTCTGCAAGGTTTATTTAACATCCATTTGAAAGGCGGCACCCCTGCCATTGCAGTATGTTCCATTACTGTCTGTCTTGTTTTTTGTGTTCTCTTCTTGCACCCAGAATATTCTAGCACAGAAAATCCCAACTCACTGAGAGATGACTGACGCAAAACATGCCTGATTCCATGGACGGAGGACGAAGTTTAGTGGAGAAACTCGGGCAATTTTCATTTATGAAGAGAAAGTTGAGAGGAGATTTGATGCACTTGTTCATATTATGAGAACTCTGAAAGGAATGGATAATAGTCACATTATCACATTAAAGAAGTGACAAGAACCAGAGCCTTCCATTATGATAAAAGTCAGAACAAATGCCACGTGCCCAAAATTGTGATTAAGATCTGGACGCACTGACCAGGAGAACGACGGAGTCAGATCAACTCGTGCTGAGAAACAGTATGAACATCAGCAGTGTGAGTTAACTTTGCATTTGAAAATGAAATGGCTTTTCCGAAACTTTGCTTCCAGTGATACGTGTGATTTCAGACGTGAAATAAACACAGAAACTACAAAGTAACGTTGAACATATGAGGCTCAAAATACCAACTACACTCTCAGAATGTTAAACGTCATTGTGACATATCTCGCAGAAAACAAACCGGAAACGGAACTCAGCAGTTACCAACTCGCACAATCTGTACAGAGTCGTCAGTTGAATCAATTGCTTCGAATGACAGCGAGGATGAATTTTCTCTGTTTGATTCTACTTGAGTCTATTCTTACCGGTACTTGATTATTTAATTGACAGATCTGCTTTAATTTATTAAACGCTTTCGAAGCAGCTTGTCGTTCATTTAAAGAATATTAATGCATCTCTCTGTTGAAGTATTGAATTCTTCTATCTTGATGCTGTTTACGACAGTTACCTGTATCTTACTTTGTTTCTAACAGCTGCGGATCACACTTCGTTCAGTGTTACTCAAACGCCCCCCAAAATAACTGTGAACACAGGGGAGGACGCTATCTTGCGCTGCACATTCCTCAACTCTCGGTCCGGTTCAAAACCAAAGGTTATTTGGTGGAAGCAGATTGGAAATGATTATTTTCAGAGGCGTCTCAGAAAACGATTTGGTGCTGAGAATGAAACATCAGCTTTCTGTAACTTGCTGAGCGTTACCATTCAAGATTCTGGAGTCTACCACTGCGGTGTGATTTATAAAGGAATAGGTCAAATAAATGGAACTGGTTCTCATGTATTTGTGCACGGTAAGTGAGAGCGTGATACTGTGTGAAATATTTCGAAGTAACAAGATATTTTCTGATCGCTTCTTTCTTGAACGTTTACTAATCATTTGAGCAGTGGTCTACACTTAGTAATTCGATTTTCTTGAAAGTATTGTAATTGGACAATCAACATCACAGGCAGAAAAAAAAGAAACTTTTATAACTATTAACCATCATAATTCCAAAGGCACCTTAAATACCAGGTGTTTACCAGCAGAATTTCCGATGCATATACTCGACAACTTATGTCAATGCTAGCACAACAATCTAGCTAGTCTGTGGTGTGACATTGATGACCTGCCTACCCCAAATTACTCCTTCTGAAGTTGAAGCGTATAGAAATTAGCTCTTACATAATTTTCGCGTCATGGTTTAAAAATCAGAGTGAAGTTACTTACTGATGAAGGGGAGCAATGCAAAAGAAGTCATATTTTGAAGCATACAACGCAGTAGAATCAATGCCCCCCCAATCAGTATTTAAAACAATACAGAGAAACTGTAGCTCTTGGGGTTCAACAGATTTAATATATTTTTTGAGTTTTCAAAACTTTGGGTTTGAAATTTGGCTAACGTAATAATCGTCATTTGAACGACAAGCAGCATTTTCATCGTTACTCTTCATGTGAGCGTCAAAGCACAAGGGCTGATGAACATTACTTTCATTGTCCTTTCCACTGAACTGGATCAATTGAATTAATTTATTCAAATACGAGAGACAAATATTTCTGAGCAAATTGCAGCTATCTTCTGTTGAGAAAAAACAAGTATTGGAGCCAATTCTTCAAGTAAAGGTGAATAAATGCCACAGTTCGAAAGCTGGCACATAAAGTTATGTAGACAATAAGCTGCGGCTTTGAATGCTGAGATTGTGATAAAATAGAGCGGTTAAAAAGCATAGTCAAATTTAACATTTTCCGATTTTGTCCAATAACATGACTTTTTCAATTCTCTTCATGCAGTTCCCCCTGTACCACTGAAAATTACGTCCAAGTTGGATAAAGAGAACTCACCCGTTTCTTTGACACTTCTGTGTGAAACAGTTCCATTTTATCCGGAGGATTTCACTCTCGCCTGGTATATAAACGGCTCCGAAACTGCAGTCGGAATAAATACTAATAAAGTGCAGAACAGCCAGGGGCTGTATGAAGTATCAAGTTCTTTGGCTGTGTCTCAACCTCCTTCGAGTAATACCATGTATACCTGTTCGGTATCTCACGTCTGCCTAAAGACTCCTGCTGTCGTCGTCCACACTATTTTCACACGTTGTGGAGACCAACAAGGCGAGTTAACTATTGTTATAGTATGTAACGAAATGCATCGCATAATGTATGCATATTATGGAGCTAATCTGCAGTGTTTTCGTGGGAGATGCCATATTTTAATTCCTTATATTAATTGTCATTTGTGTTGAAAGCAACAAAACCTTATTTACATTCTAATTCCTTTATTTATGTCGTAGTAATAATGTTCAGACGTAAGCTGTTCTATCCGTTTCTGCCTTCATCTCATTCACCAGTTTTGCTTACGTGTAAAAATACTTCATTCCTGCCGACTGCCTACTTTCCCTATACTGTTGCAGGGAGGTCTTTGTTTTGTTAGGTTTCGCCCAACCTGCATTCCCCGTTGGTTGTGTCCAGGGCAGAATTTTAAGACATCCCTTACCAAGTACTGTATTATCTCTCAACTATCCACAGCACGTTTAATCGGGATCGTGCTCACACTTAACACACAGCTTATGTGAGGACGAGACTTGTCTATGGCGCGGCAAAGTTAATGCATTAACTTTGACAATATACTGACCCGTCTTTAAACGACAATTTACAAAACAGTAGATGTCTTTTGTTATACATTGAATATCAAAAAGACAGTTCACTTATTTGCAAAAGGTTCGTAATCCGATCGCCCCATTTCAGGATTTGATGTGACCAGCGAAGAAAATGCTTGTGAAATCATGACTCTAATTTCAAGAAAACGTGTGTTAATCCGTAGCAAAGTCAAGAAGAACAGTATTTTAGTCCAAGGGCAATCACCCAGTTTTCTGTCCTGACCTTTGCAAAACAGTCCTTTGTGATGTACAAACCAACAGTCCATTCCAGAAATTGATTCAGAATTTGCCATCTATTGGAAATGGAAGTGACTTCGACATTCAACTGAAAGAATATTTGGCACTTCTGCTTTTTCACTGCCCTTCAATAATGCAGTTCTTAATAGTTCCTATATAAGCACCATCAACAATTAATGTCCTCTTAATTTTGCAGACAGTATCAACAGTGCACTCATTTTTTGGACTCCAGTTTGTGCGGTAGTTGGATTTTCGTTTCTCGTGCTTATGACCATAATTGGAAAGCGATATGGGCTTCGATCTAACAGAAGTAAGAAATACTGTCAACTCTTGATTATCGATCCAGTTGACGTCTGAGGACAATAAAGGGGTTGAAGGGGAATTAGCATGTTCGGGAGAAAGCCAAATGATTTAAAGGTGAAAACGCAATTGCTTACTTTCTAAGCGAGTTCAGATTGTTTCAGACCCATCTCATAACGCAGAAATCGTTATAATTTTGTTATCAGACTGTTAGTAATTCTCAGGAGTATTAATTTCCAAGGGAAACCGTCACATTGGAACATTACAATCTTCATTTCTGGCAGGGTACAATTCATTAGAATGTTAATATTTCTCAGGAGTATTCGTTTCCAAAGAAAACGTCACTTTTGAACGTAACTAATGATTTGTACCCTGCCAGAAATGACGCTGGCAATGTGATTCTTCTTCCGAGCAATGATTCTTCCTTTAAGAACGGGAAGATTAGAAACTGATGTTGACCATGCCATATTCTCCCTTCTTCATTATTGTTGTGTATCAACTGAACATTGACAGTCTTTTTCTATCGCTTTGATTCTGAAATGTAACGCTTCATTTTCTATACGGAAACTGAGTTAATAATCCCATCTCATAGTGTAATTATATTTCATTGGTATGCAGATGATGGAGAATGCACAAGGCAACCGGATCGTCGTGACAAGGTGGTGAGTTCATTCCTTCATCACCACATGGGTTTGCAATGCCCGGGACGCATACAATGATGACAGAAAAATGCTTATCATCTCAGAACGCTTGAAGGTTATTTATTGAAGTAGATGCTCACTCAACGACGTTTGAAATGCAGTTGGTGCAATGCTCTTTTTGATAAATAATGTTAATTGGATTTTTAAAATCTGGTCATATTTATGAGAATGTTTCTAGCTAACAACACTTTACACTTTCAGTCATTATTTCGATTGAAATTAAATCCTCTACAGTGCCGACACTTTTTGACATTGAAACATTGTGTTCCGAAATGCACGTGAAGAAAAGTTTAGCTTGTACAATTGCCCACAATGCAATAATGTTTGTAATCAAGTGAATATACCTGAGACGTGTATTCTGCAAACGATGTCGGGCCAAGGATACATTTGTTCCCTGCTTGGTGAACGAATTGTTGAAGACAAGAAATAGGGACTTAATGAAATATTTTGCATCTGTCCCTCGCAGGAAGCGCCGTCGGAGGGTGTGCAATACACTGCGGCAGAATTCAGCAGAGGCAAGAGAACTCCAAGACATATACTTGAAGTCGAGAGAAGCACCTACGCTGAGGTAAAACTGAATAACCAAAGAAGTATTTACATTATTAGGATGGAATCGAGATTCAGCATGTCAGTGAAGGCTTTTGCCTCAGTTGACATTGACCATGTGAGATACGGAAAATCATTTCTATGTCCTTTGCAGACATCCTTGTTCCATATTACTTCAACAATATTTCTAAATGCTGCCTTTACAGGTCGCACAAGACGCTGTCGCTCATGAGGTGACATATACTGCGCTAACGTTGAGTGGTCCAATGAAACCGGAGAAGTGCCACTATCCTAAAGAAGGCACAGAGTATGCAGCGCTGCAGACTGGAAGACGAAAAGGAACAAAAGATAACTATGCACCAGCAAGAAATAGCAAGCCGTAACAAATTAGACACAGAAGATACTTGGACGCGTTTTGATTGCATTTTTTTCAGATTTGAACTTTAGGCGTGTTAAATTTCTCTTCTCCGTGTATAAGCATTGCAGCGATATATCAGATAACAATAGTTAGCACTTGTACTCTAATACCAGATTAATTTTACTTAGTGTTGTCAAGAGCACCAATGACCTGTGTTGAATGTCGGGTGGAAAGACACTTTGAGTAAATGGAATGCCGCCTCCCTTGCTCACTTCTCGTGCATTCAATTACTGATCTCTTGCATCATCTCAGAATCTATGCTTTACCCTACTATGAGCGAAGACTCAAAGCCGTGCAACTTTGTCTTGCAGATGAGCAATTCTTTATCAATAGGACATTGAACCTGATGTAGGCAATGTGCTCTATCAGTCTAACCCTATAATCAGTGCCAACAGTTTATGAGCTAAAGGCACATCATGTGTCGCCAGCAGGCAGCCATGTCTCAAAACCTTGTTGGTACGAAGCATTCAGGATGATTTGGAACATGAAGTGAAGAGCAATCGCTAATACACTTCTAAAGGACAAGGAAAAGTGAGGTTTCTGATCAGGTTGGTCTTGGTCAGAGTCTGCAGTCTAAGGACTGGAATATCGCCAGTCCTGTAGCTTCACGGAGATTAGTCCAAGGGTGGGATTAAAACTACTCGGCAGATTGATAGACACGAGTGAAGAATATGGCCACAGCTTGCCCAGAGCTGTCCTATTAGGTCCGTTCACGGAAACTAAACGGAAAGTGGGATGAAAAATGAAAATGTCTCAGAGGATGAATGAGTAATAGGGAGCGGGCAGGAAAATGGAGTTGAGGACGAGAGGAAATCAATCATGTTTGTGTCGAATGGCGGAGCTGAATGGAGGGATGTCATTGGTTTTACCTGCTTGTGGCTCTTATATTCTTATGTTCTTCGGAGTGTGAGTCCCTTTGCTCAAAAAGCAGTGGATACAGAATCTTAAAATAATTTAAAGCAGAAATTGTTAGATTGTTAATGACCAAGGGATTGAAAAATCGAGGCTGAAATTTGATCGGTCATGATCTTCTTGAATGGCTCATCATAGATGAAGGATCGAGTTATCGAAATTGGTTTCTATGTTCACCTGGGACCAACATAGGGAGACTGTTGTCACTTGAAGGAGTCATGGCAATCTGATCGTGCAGTCTGGGTGCTTCACGCTAAGTGGGGGAAGGAGGACTGACACTTGTGAAAGGTTTGCAGCAACTGTGTTTGAATGACCACGTCATGTAAAAGGACAGTTAGAAAAGGAGTAAGGGAGAAACATGGATATCTGCAGTAACGGTCACCTTGGCAAGGAGGAGGATAAGTGTAAGACCATGCCTGGTATGGTCACCTCATATTCCAAGGTACCACTGTTTTATTTGATCTTGCTGGAATTCTGAGCTGGACAATGTGAATCACAATGGCAAAGAATATAGAGAATGAGTGCCTCCACTTGTGCAGCAGTGGGCTGTACGAATCTTTATCAGAGAAAGCATATCACATAGATACTCATAACTAAACCCTCCTTACGCCTGGCAACAATGAAGCCATTGACCCATGTGTCGTCCTTATCTCACAGATACGAATAAAATTAATTGACACCTGCACTTTTGTACTGAAAGGCAAAGGAAATGTGTCAGGATGTTTCACGCGAAGTATCAACATAACCCATTGCTCAAACTTCCCTGAGCAATTTGTACCTCCCTGTGCCTATCACTGTGTGTGAGCATTGGCTCTGGTTTCACAGGAGAGAGGGAGCCTGCCCAAGTATGGAAATTGTTCCCCTTGGAAATTTAATAGGGAAGCCTTGGCATTTGTGTCTGTCATAAATAATGCTTCGACCGTAAGTTTTTACTCCTGAATAGCTCAATTGCAAGGCAAAAATACCAAACGGGAAATTTTGTAGTCAGTGTTTCATTACTTATTGTGAGTCCCAATTTTAGAATCATACATTTCCCACAGTGTGGAAACAGGCCATTCGGCCCAACGCATCCACACTGACCATCTGAAAAATATTCCACCCAGGTCCATTTCCCTACCCTATTACTCTATGACTAATGCATCTAATCTAGACATCCCTGAACATTGTGGGCAAGTTTTTATGGCTAATTCACCTAACCTGCACATCTCTGGACCGTGGCAGGAAACCGGTGCACCCGGAGGAAACCCACGCAAACTCGGGGAAATTGTGCAAACGGCATATAAAAGACAGTCGCCCGAGAGTGGATTCGAAACTGGGTCCCTGGCAATGAGGCTACAAACATGAACACAGATTCCGTTTTTCAATACCATGCCTCTGTTCGTTTTGTACATTAAGTTTCAACTTAATTAATGCATTTGCTGTACAAATTGTTTTGGAAATATTTCAATTAAGTTGAAGTATACCATTTCTTGCAATAAAGTGGCTTGATACAGCAATTTCATCATGACATTGTGTCAGGAAGAGGTTTGGCCTTAATAAAGAACTGTTTGGCAGACAAGAAGTATCGAGAGGCTGTGCTTGCTTCATTTTCCAAATGTCCCTCAGTGATTCATAGCATAGCGGTCAGTGCTTTGACCTTGGCTATGCTCAATGTGTATTAATGCATTCGTAAGCCATGGAAATGTATGTTCCATATGTTTGCAGATGGCCTTAATATGAGAGTTAGCTGCAAGGAGATTTCAGAAATGGTTATTTCAGTTAAACATGAGGTTACCATTTGGTAGTGAAACCAGGAAATCAGATAGCGTGGGAAGTGCGGCGGTGGTGGTCGTTTGGAATTGGGGGAGGTGGGGCTGGTTGCTATGGGCATGTGTTGAATGTTGGGAGTGGTGGGTGTGAAGTTGAGGTCTGATTAACTTTATATACCAGTCGTATACAGTTAGCATGCCTTTGCAGCAGGTGTTGAAGAAGTACTTTGCATGTTGACCTCCAAAGCAAAAAGATTAGAATGGACTTGCAGGGATATATACTGCAAATGTACAGGGCCTTTGTGAGACCAAACCAGGAACATTCTGTGCAGCTTTGGTATCTGGTTATAAAAATTATGATCTCACAATAGATGGAATTCAACAAAGCTTATCCAGAATAATTCCTGGGATCTCAAAACTTGAATATATGCACCAAGTGAATCGCTAAGGATTACTTTGAAAGAAAGGAGGGCTTTTACAGATGCTAATTATATTCGAACAGAACTAGACAGGGTACGTGCAGACAGGATGACGTACCATGTTGACGTTGAAAGGTTTGGGAGGCCGAAAGGCCAGCTTAAATAGAAATAATTGAATGTGAGTTGATAGTCATTACAAGGACATGTTTGCAGAGCGGCTAATTTTGGTAAAACTTTATTCAAAGTTATTCAGTGTTCTGGAAGAATAGGCAAAACAGAAAACAGGACGAGGTGCAGTACTTTTATTAATAAAGGCAAATATCAGTATGATAGTGACAGGTAGTATAAATGAAAGTTATCCAGCTGTGGATTCAGTTTGGGTGGACATAAGAATTAACATGACAAAGAATTAATGACTGGGATTTTGCTGTATGTCACCGATTTGCCTCACTCTTCGACATGGTGAGCAGCGAGTACAGTAGATGAGTTTGAATTATGTACAGGTAAATAGCTGCTTCAATTGGAATGTGTGCCTGAGTCCTTGAATAGTGTGGAGGGAGGAAGTAAACGAAACAGCGTTACACCATCTGCGATTGTCTGGGAAGGCACCGTGGTGTTTGGGGCAACATTTGGATTGGAGCAGGAGCAGGGCAAGGTTTCCCACTGGAAACTGCCTGTACCGCTGGCTGACAATTGAGGGGACGGGAGCATCCGACTGGAGCTCACCGAAGTGGTGACTGATAATCCTTTCAATATGGATGGTAGTGCTCACAATGTGGTCGCCGATACAAATGACCATGTAGAGACTGGGGGACCACTTTAGAGAACACTTACACTGTATCGGCAAAAAAATGATCTTGAGCTCCTTGTTGCCTGCAACTTCAATGCACCATTGTGTTCTTAGGCCAACATCTTTCAAGCAGGCTTGCCGCAGCACTCCAGTGAAAGCTAGTGCAAGCTAGAAGAATGGCATTTCATTCTCAGCTTGAGGAACCTGCAGTCTTCCCGATTCAGTATCGAGTTCAACCACTCAAGGTCCCGATTTCCAGCATCTGCAGTTCTGTGTTGTTACATTGAGGTACTGATTTCTAATCTAGCTCCTAAATATTCAAAATATTTCAGAAAAAGCATTCTTTCTTGTCTTATCAGTGTCACTGCTCCAGCATAAATATCAGCACCTGGATCATTCCCATCCCTCTGCAAGTTTTGTTCCACTCCAGATGAGCTGTCTTTAACCTTTCCATTGGATAGGGAGCACAGTCTTGGGTCTCTTCTTCCTGGTGTGGAGAACAGTTCCTATTCCCCGAATCATATTGTGTCCTATTTATCCTTCATTCTTCCTTCCTTCACTCACTTTATTGTCTCCCTGTATCAAAGTGACCTGTTGAGTCACTCATCCTCTACAATTAAAAATCACAAATTGTATCATCTTCTGAAGGAAAGACAGCATCGATTTCTTTTGGATTAAAGAGATCTATTGCAGAGAATAGAGAGACAAAGTTTCTGTCTGCATCTGCTGTGCTGGTTTCTTTTTGATCTGACTCACAGCCGAAGCCTATGTGCTGACTGACAGCTGATACCCTTGTGGTCGGCAGGCGAAGGGCAGTTGTCATTGAACAGTCTCTCATTCACAAACTAATCAGCTTCACGTGTAAGCAACCCCATGGCTTGAAATTCCTTACTTGCTAGAGATGCAGTAATCCTAGTAAATCACTGGGTTTCAAAACTAATCTTTCTCATTTTATTCCGCAGGATTAAGAAACACAAAACTAAAAAGAAAATACTTTCAACGTGTACTTAACTTAAAATGGTCCACAGTAGTTCAAGAAGGAAGCTTCCCAGTACCTTTTCAAGGGCAACTCGCATTGGGCAATGAATGCTGATTCAATCAATGAAGTCCATATACCTGGAGTGAAGAATATTTTTAAAGATTCTTCAGGTATTGAGCGAAGTGTAATGCATCCAAATTTGCTGATGCCACAAAAATAGATGGGAGGACCTGTTGCAATAGGACTTATGGAATCTTAGAAAGTATCTAGATTAGTCAAATGCATGAGCACATATCTGGCCTTTTGAATTAAATGTAAGAAATTGTGAGATCATTTATCTTTTGTGGGAAGTGCATTTATCAAATGAGGACAACATCAAAAAAATGCAACGCCAAGGGATCTGAGCATTCTTGTGCATGAATCATAAGCACAAATATGTAAGTTTGGCCTATAGGCCATACTGCCTACTACAAATCAGCATATCCTGAGTGATAATCCGAGGTCAATGATTAGAGTTCTGTGTTGTTTTATTGTCTTGTGATTGCCAGTCTTGCTTATGCCACTGATATGGAATTGTTGACAGTTCAGTCTATACAATAATGTCCTTTTTGCAAATATTACACAGTTACCGAGCTCACATCTATCTACGTGGAATCATAAAATATCAAATATATTCTGGGATCTGACATTTTAAAAGAATCATTCAAATCATCTCAGCCAACCTCTTTCGTCAACTAGTGCAGTTTCCAATTTTGAATTTATAATTCTTCACATATTTTGCTTCCAACAGCGATTACGGTTTGGAGTTCCTTTACCCTTTAAGTAAAGAATTAATCGAACTGACTTATGTCATCTTTTCATCTTTTTAAAACTGTTGTTACTTCAGAGTTACTATGATAGAGAGTAAAGCCCAATCTCTTTTTCTTCAAGCTATGAAGCATTGAATAGAACGAGCACAGCTCTATAGAAATGGTGCTGTGTTTTATTTCTTCGCAATAGATTTTCCAATAGCAATCTCTCCTTGCAATATCAAAGTCATAGAGTCATAGAGATGTACAGCATGGAAACAGACCCTTTGGTCCAACTCGTCCATGCTGTCCAGATATCACAACTCAATCTAATCCCACCTGGCAGCTTCCAGCCCTTATCCCTCCAAACCCTTCCTATTCATATCACCATCCAAATGCCTCCCAAATGTTGCAATTGTACCAACCTCTACCACTTCCTCTGGCAGCTCATTCCATACCCGTATCACCCACTGTGTAAAAAAGTTGCCCCTTTGGTCTCTTTTATATCTTTCCCCTCTCACCCTAAATCTATGCCCTCGAGTTCTGGACACCCCGATCCCAGGGAAAAGACTTTGCCTATTTACACTATCCATGCCCCTCATAATCTAGTAAACTTCTATAAGGTCACCCCTTAGCCTCCGACGTTCCGGGGAAAACAGCCCGAGCCTGTTCAGCCTCTCCCTAAAGCTCAAATCGTCCAACCCTGGCAACATCTGTAAATCATTTCTGAACCCTTTCAAGTTTCACAACATTTTTCCAACAGGAAATATCCCACTAGTGGACAAACCAATGTCCTGTACAGCCGCAACACGACCTCCCAACTCCTGTATTCAAACCTCTGACCAATAAAGGAAAGCATGCTAAATGCCTTCTTCACTATCCTATCTACTTGCGACTCCACTGTCAAGGAGCTGTGAACCTGAACTCCAAGGTTGTGTTGTTCAGCAACAATCCCTAGGACCTTACCATTAATCGTATAAGTCGTGCTAGGATTTGCTTTCCCAAAAATGCAGCACATCGCATTGATCTGAATTAAACTCCATCTGCCACTTCTCAGACCATTGGCCCATCTGGTCAAGATCCTGTTGTACTCTGAGGTCACCCTCTTCGCTGTCCACTACACCTCCAATTTTGGTGTCATCTGCAAACTTACTAACTGTACCTCTTATGCTCGCATCCAAATCAGTTATGTAAATGACAAAAGGTAGAGGACCCAGCACCGTTCCTTGTAGCACTCCACTCGTCACAGGCCTCCAGTTTGAAAAACTACCCTCCACCACCACCCTCTGTATTCTACCTTCGAGCCAGTTCTGTATACAAATGGCTAGTTCTCCCTGTATTCCATGAGGTCTAACCTTGCTTATCAGTCTCCCATGTCGAACGCATTACTGAAGTCCATGTAGATCACATTTACTGCTCTGCCTTCAGCAATCATCTTTGTTACTTCTTCACAAAACTCAATCATGTTTATGAGACATGATTTCCCACACACAAAGCCATGTTGACTATCCCTAATCAGTCCTTGCCTTTACAAATACGTGTACATCCTCTCCCCCAGGATTCCCTCCAACAACCTGCTCACCACCGAGGTCAGGCTCACCGGTCTATACTTCCCTGACTTGTCTTTACCGCCCTTCTTAAACAGTGGCACCACATTTGCCAACCTCCAATCTTCCGGTACCTCACCTGCAACTACCGATGATACAAATATCTCAGCAAGAGGCCCAGCAATCACTTCTCTTACTTCCCACAGAGTTCTCGGGTACACTTGATTAGGTCCTGGGGATTTATCCACTTTTAACCGTTTCACGACATCCAGCACTTCCTCCTCTGTAATCTGGACATTTTTCAAGATGTCACCATCTATTTCCCTATAGTATATATCTTCCATATCCTTTTCCACAGTAAGTACTGATGCAAAATATTCATTTAACATCTCTCCCATTTTCTGTGGCTCCACGCAAAGGCTGCCCTGCTGATCTTTGAGGGGACCTATTCTCTCCCCAGTTACACTTTTGTCCTTAATATATTTGTAAAAACCCTTTGGATTCTCCTTAATTCTATTTGCCAAACCTATCTCATGTCCCCGTTTTGCCCTCCTAATTTCGCTCTGAAGTATACTCCTCCTTCCTCTTTAACCTTCTAAGGATTCACTCGATCTATCCTGTCTATACCTGACATATGCTTCCTTCGTTTTCTTAACTAAACCCTCAATTTCTTTAGTCCTCCAGCATTTCCTATACCTATCAGCCTTCCCTTTCACCCTGACAGGAATATACTTTCTCTAGATTCTTGTTATCTCATTTCTGAAGGCTTCCCAGTTTCCAGACGTGCCCTTACCTGTGAACATCTGCCTCCAATCAGATTTTGAAAGTTCTTGTGTATTACCATCGAAATTGGCCTTTCTCCAATTTAGAACTTCAACTTTTATATCTGGTCTATCCTTTTCCATAGCTACTCTAAATCTAATAGAATTATGGTCGCTGGATCCAAAGTGCTCCCCCACTGACACCTCAGTCACCTGCACTGCCTTATTTCCTAAGAGTAGGTCAAGTCTTGCACCTTCTCTCGTAGGTACATCCACATACTGAATCAGGAAATTGTCATGTACACACTTAATAAATTCCTCTCCATCTAAACCCTTAACACTATGGCAGTCCCAATCGATGTTTGGAATGTTAAAATCCCCGCCATAACTACCCTATTATTCTTACAGATAGCTGAGATCTCCTTATAAGTTTGTTTCTCAATTTCAATCTGACTATTGGGGCTCTATAATACAATCCCAAACAGGTGATCATCCCTTTCTTATTTCCCAATTCCACCCAAATAACCTTCCTGGATGAATTTCCGGGAATATTCTCCCTCAGCACAGCTGTAATGTTATCCCAGATCAAAAATGCCACTCCCTCTCCTCTCTTGCCTCCCTTTCTATCCTTCCTGTAGCATTTGTATCCTGGAACATTAAGCTGCCAGTCATGCACATCCCTGAGTCCTGTTTCCATAATTGCTATGATATCCCAGTCCCATGTTCCTAACCCGGCCCTGAGTTCATCTGCCTTCCCTGTTAGGTCCCTAGCATTGAAACAAATGCAGTTCAATTTATTAGTCCTACCTTGTCCCTGCCTGCCCTGAGTGCTTGACTCACTCCTGTTCTCAGCTGTACCCGTCTCAGATCGATCTCTTTCCTCACTCTCTACCTCTGTCCCCCCCCCCGTCCACCGCCCCACCTGACTAGTTTAAATCCTCCCAAGCAGTTCTAGCAAATTTCCCTGCCAGTATATTAGTCCCCTTCCAATTTAGGTGCAATCCGTCCTTCTTGTACAGGTCACTTCTACCCTAAAAGAGGTTCCAATGATCCAAAAATGTGAATCCTTCTCCCATGCACCAGCTCCTCAGCCATGCATTCATCTGCTCTATCCTCCTACATCTGGTCTCACTAGCTAGTAGCACTGGGAGTAATCCAAATATTACTACCCCTGTGGTCCTCCTTTTTAAATGTCTGCCTAACTCTCTGTAATCTCCCTTCAAGAGTCTCAACCTTTTCCCTTCCAATGTCGTTGGTTCCAATGTGAAAAATGACCTCCTGCTGGCCCCTCTCCCACATGAGAACATCCTGCACGATCTCTGAGATATCCTTGATCCTGACACCAGGGAGACAACACACCATTCTGCTTTTTCTCTGCTGGCCACAGAAACGTCTGTCTATAACTCTGACTACAGAATCCCCTAACACAATTGATCTCTTGGAAGCTGACATACCCTTCGTTGCATGAGAGCCAGTCTCAATACCAGAAACTTGGCTGTTCGTGCTATGTTCCCCTGAGAATCCAACACCCCCTACATTTTCCAAAACAGCATACCTGTTTGAAATGGGTATATCCACAAAAGATTCTGAATTAGTGGTGCTGGAAGAACACAGCTGTTCAGGCAGCATCCAAGGAGCAGCAAAATTGACGTTTCGGGCAAAAGCCCTTCATCAGGAATAAACCCTATACTCACCACTGCAGCCTTTCTCTTGGACAGACTTAAAACAACAATTAACTTACCTGATTCTGTGCTGTGAACTTCGCTTAACAGTTCCTCCAAGATTAGTTGTAAATTTCACTGTTTGTTAATTTTCCCAGATGTACTCCGATGTCCAGCGATAAAAGAATTCAAACTGCAAAGGCGGTAACTGTGCAGGTTCTCTCTCTCTCCTGCACTGCCCTCACCATGTGCTTCCTTTGTCTGCTCTTCTCCCTTTTAAACTGCTGTTGTTTTGACTTGTTCATAAAATCCAGTGAATGAATATTCAAGTTTCTAACAACTTTACTTTTGGAATAGGAAGAAAGAATGTGGATGCATTGACATGTCAATTTAGATGTTGCAAGAGAAATGAAGGGGCAGAAGGCAAACACTCTGGTTGTTAGCAGACAAACAATGCGACAAGGACATGCCAAGACACAATATACTGGCCACGCTACCTTATATAAAAAATGTCACGGAACGAACAGCCAGACTTGTCCTATCACTCGGATTCATGGCTGCATATAATCTAACAGCCTCGCTCAGACAACAATTCACCAGAACAAAAGACCCAATACCCATCATCTACAAGACTAGCATAATTTACAACATTCCATGAAACGATTGCATGAAGAACTATCTAACACAAACAGGCAGACAGCTAGCAATCCACATCCACGAACACCAACTAGCCACTAAATGCCATGACCATCTGTCCCTCATAGCCATACACACAGATGACAAGTACCGCCCATTCGACTGGGACAACACAACGACCATAGGACAAGCTAAATAGAGGACAACCAGATAATTTCTAGAATCATGGCACTCATTCACAGACACTATCAAAAAACACGTAGTTCCAGACGAAATAAACCGGCCACGTCAACAAACGATAGGAACCAGCAACTGGAAAGTGGAGTCACAGGCAGACAGGGTAGTGAAGAAGGCGTTTTGTGCACATGCATTTATTGGTCAGTTCATTGAGTATAGGAGTTGGAAGGTATGGGACATCAGTTTGGCATCGTTGAGCACTATATTGAGTTCTGGTCTCCATGTTGTAGGAAAAGCTTTGTTAAACGTGAAATTGTTCAGAAAACATTCATAAGGATGTTGCCAGGGTTGGAGGGCTTGAGCTATAAGAGAAAGTCGAATAGACTGGGATTGCTTTCTCTGGGACGTTGGAGGCTGAGGGATTCCCTTATAGAAGATTAGGAAATCATGAGGAGCTTGGATAGGGTGAATAGTGAAGGTCCTTTCCTCTAGGTAGGGGAGTTCAAAACTGTTAGTCATAGGTGTAAGGTGAGAGGGGAAATATTTAAAAGGGACCTCGGGGGCAGATTTTTCATGCAGAGGGGAATGCATATCTGGAATGAGCTGCCAGAGCAAGTGGTGGAGACTGGTACCATTACAACATTTAAAAGGCATCTAGATAGGTCTATGAATTGGAAGGATTTGAAGGAACTTGTCAAACATTGGCAACTAGAAATAGATTAATTTATGATATCTGGGCAGCATGAATGAGTTGGAATGAAAGATCTTTATTTGTGCTGTAGATGATTATGACTGTCTGACATCTTGACCATATGTTGTAGCTCCAAAAATAAAATCACAATTGCAAAGGATATCCAGCAGGTGGAGATAAATGCTATAATCTGGCCAACTGGGACAATTTAAGAAATATTATAAATCGACACCATCTTCATGACCACAATAAAAACAAAATCCTAGAAAAAGAAAATTTTCAGATAGCTTGAAAAAAGGAAGAAAAATTTGTCCAAGAAATAAATGATACATGACAACAAAACAGACAACATGTCTCGTTAAAGTCAAAAAGAATGAAAGCAAATAATGGACCTTCAACTTGAAGTCATATGCCAATTTGAACTCACACATGAGTAGCTGGTTTAGTTCTGGCGAGGACTTTACCATAGCTGATGAATCTGACAGTCCGGCAGGTTGATATAAAACCAAACTAACAAGAGAAAAAAGTTGAAAGCATAAAATGAGCTGATAGTCATGACAGGGACGTGCTTGCAGAGTGTCCAAGTGTGACAAATCCAAATTCAAGGCTATGATGTGGAGGGGCTGGGGTGGACTGGGGTGGACAAAGTTAAAAATCACGCAACACCAAGTTATATCCAACAGGTTTACCAATATTTGGAAGCACGAGCTTTCAGAGCACTGCTCCTTCATCCAGTAGTTGTGAAGCAAGACCATAAAACTCAGAATGTATAACTAAAGGTTGCATTGTAATGCAACTAAAATGATATCTTGAACAAATCCAGACTGCATTTAAGTCTTTCATTTTTTAGAATGGTTTCAGGTTTCAATTCATATATTTGTAAATCCCAGAACTTCTTTAAAGTTAAATACTCAAGATATCTTAAATTATTTTTTTAAAGGTGATATCTCAATTCAGACGATTCATTGAAGGTATAAAGATCTGTCTGTATCCCAACCTTGAATCAGACTGGTTCCATTTCCAAAGTATGGTCTAGATTGACTGCCTCCATTGACTGTATGCAATTTGTGCATTCTTTGAGCAAAATGGAAAGTATCAGCAAATATAATTTTGCAAATGCAACTTCACCTTGTAGAATTATATGTGTGTGCACGTGCATGAGCGAGAGAGAGAGACAGAGAGAGAGGGAGAGAGAGAGAGAAGTGACTGTTTGCATGTGACATACTCTCACAAAGCTCCCAGTTCGACTAGTCTGTGGGTGCTGGGTTCCTGTTACAAATCTGCAGTGTTGCAATTGGAGCTGGAGTCCCCTGTACAATAGATTTCAAGTTGCCTTTGACATAGTCAGACTGGGTCCCAATGAGATATACGATAATGATACTGTCTTCCTCTGGACACATGGCAAGGTATCACAGAAACAACTACACAGTGATATCAACGAGTTTCATCCCACCATCAGAGTTACCATGGACCAATCTTCAGTATGAGTTTCATTTTTGGATACATGCATCTCCATCAAAGTTGGGCACCTCAGCATCTCATTCTACTGCAAACTCATGGATAGCCTCACGATGTTACACTTCTCTAGCTTCCACCCTAAACTTATTAAAACAATCATCCTCTATGGACAAGCCCTACGGGTACAAAGGATCTGCTCAGATGAGGAGAAGCATGGCAGACACGTGAAGGTGCTCAAGGGTACCCTCATAAGAACAGATGCTCAACTCATTGATCACTAGTTGTTACGTACCACAGTGAGAAACTGTAATGACGTCTTCAGGAGACAGACATGGGATGGAACTGACAGGATACCCTTCGTTATCCAATAATTCCCAGAAGGGGGAAAGCTACACCATGTTCTTCACAGCCTGCAAAACAGTATCGATGAGGATGAGCACCTCGCCAAAATCTTCCCTTTTGCCTCCACTTCACACCTTAAACAGCCCCCAAACTTGAAGCAGATCGTTGTGCGTAGCAAACTGCCCCGTTTTCCGAACAACATCGACCACAACACCGTACTACTCTGTCATGGCAACCACTGCCAAAGTGTCAGAATATCGACACAGATACTCCCATTACATGTGGGGACGCCATCTGCCATGTATACAGCAGGCACTCTTGTGACTTTCCAATGTAATCTATCTCATACGCTAGAACTAATCTGACTCATCATTAGGATACAGACAGACTCTAACGTTACAGCTTTAACGCATTGTCTGAGCTGAGATATCACCTTTTTAAAAATAAAACCTTAAGTTATTTCGTGAATTTAACCTACAAGAAGTTCTGGGAGTTACATGCTCATGAACCGAAACCTGCAACCCATTCTCAAATTTAAAAGACTAAGTGTGTTCAAGATGTCATTTCAGTTGCATGACACTGTACCTTTTTGCCATGCTTTCTGAGTCTTATGGTCCTTCTCCAAAACTGCCAGATGAAGGAGCAAATAAACCTGTTAGATTATAGCCTGGTGTTGTGTGTTTTTAAATTCAAGGCTATTCAATGTTCTCGAAGAATGAACAAATTAGAAAAGGAGATGAGGCAGTTTTAATAAAGGCAAATATCAGAGTGATAGTGACTGGTGAGATTTCCAATGAAATGCATCCTGAAGTGGATTCAGTTTGAGTGGTGACAACAAAGAGCATGGCAATGAAGTCATGGATGGGAGTCATCTATATGCCACCAATATGCCTCATTGTTCGACCTTGTGAGCAATCAATACAATTGACTAGATTGAGTGAAGTGCAGGTAAATCGCTGATTTTTCCAAAAAATTCTGTTTTTGTTTCTAAATTCCAACATTCACACTTGTGGTATTTTTGTTAATATTATATGGACGTTTTGCTTTCTGATTTTGCTCCTAGCAATTCAAAATCTTTCAGAAAGGAGATAATCTTCTTCACTGTCCACTATAACCGTTTTCACTGTCCATTATACGAGTAATTTCGGTGTCATCTGCAAACTTACTGATCATTACTTTATATTCTCATACAAATCATTTATTTAAATAATAAAATGCAGTGGACCCAACACCGATCCTTGCAGCACACAACTGCTCGCAGGCCTCTAGTCTGAAAAACAATTCTCCAACATGACCCTTTGTCTTCTGTCTTCAAGCCAATTGTGTATTCACATGGCTAGCTCTCCCTGGGTTCCATGTGAAGTAATCTTGCTAACGAGTGTACTATTTGGGACCATGTTAAATGCCTTGCTGGAGAGCCCTATACACAACCACCATCACTCTGCCCTCATCAGTCTTTTTTGTCACTTCTTCAAAAAGGTAAATCAAATTAGTGAGAGATGATCTCCCATGTTCAAAACTGTGTTAACAAAATGGTTTTTATATTCTTCTCCCTTAAAGACCTAATACGGATTTGGCCTATTTTGGATTGAGTATTATGTAACGAAGAAGCACTCAATTAATCACCTGGCCTTTGAGAAATAGTGGCGATAGCATGAAAGAATTTCACATTAAGTTGAATGTGATATACAGAAATCAATGTATTCCTATCAGTCCATAGGCCTTCTCCTTCCTTATATAGAGATGTTCAGTGCTGATTTTACCTGAGGATCATCACACTTTGGACCAGGGGTAAGGTTGTGGAGGAGAATCCTTCCTGGTAACCTCAGCCAGTGCAGGGATTGAATCCAGACTGTTGGCATCACTCTGCAATGCAAACCAGCCACCTGAGCTGAATTGACCCCCTAATGTGATACACAGTTGCAATTAACAAAAGAGGCAAAATCAGGAACAAATCTGCAAAATCCAACAAGCGCCAAGCTTGGATGGTGCACCATCAGTTGGGATGGAAACAGGGTTATTGACTGGAATGATTTTCTCAAGCTTGTACTTTCTGAATTTGTTATCAATATTCTCATTCCTTATTCTCTCTCCATTGGGCAAAATATTGAGAAGATCGTCTTTACTTGTTATGTCTTTAAAAACCATGTGCAAAAAAGCGATGAGTTGATATAAGTCCGTCATAATGATGAATTCATGGACTTGTAATGTGAAGCATTTACAGTCCTTCAGGTCCTTCTGTTGTTGTCGATTGATGTCTTTGGAGAAATATTCCACTTGTCTTGCTATTGCGGAAACACCAAGTGACATGCTGTATATTGCCATTATTATTATTTATTCTAAACCTCTTTGACTAAAGAGTCAGTGAAACAGGCATTAATTTTTAACTTTCTTCAGTTTTTCCAGATGATGGGAAACTCAAAATGATGCTTTAGTACCGGTTTAACCTTTCTTGCAGCTTGTCTCAAAATATATGATCGTGAAACTTTCCAAACAGCCTTCAGCTTGGCAACTTCCTTTGTCTGAAGTATGGAAAAGTGTGCTTGAATTTACTGTGTGTCATTATGCAGCATTGTTCTAATTCCCTTTTTCACACATCAAGATACTTTGGTGACATATAAGGCCAATGATCATCTTCTACAGTTGTGAACAGAAATTCTTGGCCATCAGGAAGAGTCAGAATGGTTATGTCAAAGAGAACTCATGAGTAATTAGTTTGTCAGAACTCTTTGAAGGAGTAATGCATGCTGTGGATAGAGGAGACCCTGTAGACATCATTTGGTGGATAGATCACACATTTTCTTGATAAGTTGAATATGACGGGGATGTTGCCTCATGTGAGAGAATCCAAAACGAGGGATGTTGCTTTAAAATTGGGAGTTGTTTTTCAAACCAGAGATGAGGGAATTTCTTTGTCTCAGAAGCTTGTGGAATTTCATTTCGATCAGAAGGTGGTGGAGGTGAGATCAGTGACTATTCTTAACACAAAAATAGATGGATTGATTTTAGGCAGAAGAATTAAAGGGAAATGGGAGTAATACGGAATGCAGAATTTGAAACACAAACTGAATATTTAATGATTCAAAAGAACTGAATGGTGTATTTCTTCTTCTATTTAATATATTTGTTTGTCATCTCTGGATACTTAGAAAATTATGGTAAAATAGAACATTGTCACAATGGAATGATGATAGGGATATCATGTTTTAAAAAACTGTTGGAGTGTTTTGAGGATTGTATAGTGGCATGCATGAAGGACAACAAGTGAATATGGTGTTTTTGGAGTTTCAGAAGGCGTTTGATAAGGTGCCAGAGAAGAAATTAGTAAATCAAATTGGAGTGCATGGATAAAGGTTTTACAGGTCTTATTAACATGGCTCAGGGATGGGTAGGGCTGGTAGCTTAATGTTCCAGGTTACAAATGCTACAGGCAGGATAGAAAGGGAGGCAAGAGAGGAGGGGTGGCGGTTAGCATTTTTGATAAGCGTTTTATAGTTGTGTTGTGGGAGGATACTCCTGGAAATGCATCCAGGGAAGTAATTTGGGTGGAACTGAGAAATAAGAAGGGGATGATCACCTTATTGGGATTGTATTATAGATCCCCTAATAGTCAGAGGGAAATTGAGAAACAAACTTGTAAGGAGAGCTCAGCCATCTGTATTAATAATAGGGTAGTTATGGTAGGCGACTACCATAGTGTTAAGGGTTTAGATGGAGAGGAATTTATTAAGTGTGAACAAGAAAATTTTCTGATTCAGTATGTCAGTGTACCTGCTAGAGAGTGTGCAAAACTTGAACTACTCTTAGGAAATAAGGCAGGGCTGGTGAGTGAGTTGTCAGTGGGGGAGCAGTTTGGATCAAGCCACCATAATTCTATTAGATTTAAAATAGTGATGGAAAAGGATAGACCAGATCTAAAAGTTGAAGTTCTAAATTTTAGAAAGGCCAATTTTGACGGAGTTAGGCAAGAACTTTCAAAAGCTGATTGAAGGCAGATGTTCGCAGGTAAAGGGATGGTTGGAAATTGGGAAACCTTCAAAAATGAGAATCCAGAGAATGTACATTCCTATTCCAGTGAAAGGAGAGGCTGGTTGGTATAGGGAAGGCTGGATGACTCAACTAGTTGGTGTGAGAGGTACAGACATAATTATATTTGTAATCAGAAACATCAACTAAAAATATGCTTATTGTGACATAGGACGTTGCCTCCATTCGTTTTGGCTGCGACAAATTCCTGTTGTCTGCAAAATTTCCCTTTAATCCAAATCCTAAATTCAAACAGAAATAATACATTTGTCTGTGAGCTTATTTTTCTGTGATACCATTTGCTCCTGTGGGAGACTCTCATCTGTCTTGTTTTTCTCAGCAAGTTTTATGTTGCTACATCTCAACCACAACATTTTCAGCGTGCAAGTGGGAATCACTCTGCTATTGCATTACAGTAACTGAGTGTTTTGCTCATAATTATAAAGTATGAATCAGCCACTTTAAACGATTTATCTCTCATTCTTTCTGCAATTGCTGCAATTGTTTTTCAAGTTCTCCATCTCTTCCTGATTCTTTTTCCCAAACTCATAAGCTTTCTGTGCATGATGGTATGCTCCATAAGCCAAAAGACTCAAAAACTTATCAGCTTTTAACTTTATCGAATTCTAACATCTATGGATAATCACAGCATTTTTCTTTAAACACAACTCAGTACCCTGCAAACAACCTTTGTGTAAGCATTTTCATATACTCCTTTGATATACCCCTTGTCTACTCTCACTTGATATATAATTAAAAATCACACAACATCAGGTTATAGTCCAACAGGTTTAAATGGAGCACACTAGCTTTCGGAGTGACGCTCCTTCATCACCTGACGAAGGAGCGTCGCTCCGAAAGCTAGTGTGCTTCCTATTAAACCTGTTGGACTGTAACCTGGTGTTGTGTGATTTTTAACTTTGTACACCCCAGTCCAACACTGGCATCTCCAAATCATTCATATATATTGTCTGAGCCACTGGCTGGTTCTCAAAAAGCCCACAAACTTTAGCCTTCCCCACCTTGATACCGCTGTTGGCCTGGCAATATGATTCGTTGCACAAACCAGATATTCCCATTCTGTCCTTACAATATCAGGATGTACAGTTTTACACATTTAGGGGTCTTATACTCAATATTAGTATGTTCATTTGAGATTGCAACCAATTATGCAACAGGAGACAATCTTGTTCAGTAAACAGGAAATTTAATTTATATTATAAATAATACATATCAAATCAGGGCAGTGAATTTAAGGATATTATTCTGCTATTGTATTTCGGTCCAGCTTAAGTCACAGGATGACCCTTGGTTTCTCAGTCTCTCTCCAATGCCTTGAGGGCATTCCATTGCCAGTGGAAGCAGAATAATTTCAAACATTTTCTCATTCGTGCCTCCATGGCCAAAAGCTGATGTTTATCAACTCTTTCAGGCCATAACTCAGAGCATGATCAATTCAATTCTGATTATCTTCGGCTAGGCAGGACTTGTTGCTAATTGTATAAAGGACATATGATTTGGGAGCCAATGTCTATTGGCTCCCAAAGGTGATGAATATTGATTGATGTTCCCCCAATGATCTTCTGCCTGCTACCTTGAGATGTCATAGAGTCATAGAAATGTACAGTATGGAAAAAGACACTTCGTTCCAACTCACCCATGCCAACCAGATATCTCGTCCCATTTGTCAGCATTTGAACCATATCTCTCTCAACCCATCCTATTCATGTACCGATCCAGATGTCTTTTAAATATTATAATTTTACCACCCTCCACTACTTCCTCTGGCAGCTCATTCCACACACGCACCACCCTCTGTGTCAAAATGTTGCCTCTTAGGCCCCGTTTAAATCTTTCCCCTCCACCTTAGTTTTGGATTATGCCCTCTAGTTTTGGACTCCCATACCGTTTGGCAATGACCTTGGCTATTCACCGTTACCCATGCCCCTCATAATTTTATAAACTTCTATAAGGTTACCCTGCATCCTCCCATGCTTCAGGGAAAATAGCCTCAGTCAATTCAGCTTCTCCCTACAGCTCAAACTCTCCAACTCTGGCAAAATCTTTATACACATCTTTTGTGCACCCTTTCAAGTTTCACAACATCCTTCCTTTACCAGGGAGACCAGAACTGAATGAAATATTTCGAAAGGGTGTCCTAATTAATGTCCTGTACAGCTGCAACATGACCTCCCAGCTCCTATACTCAGTGCACTGACCAATAAAGGCAAGCATGCCAAACACTTTCTTCACTAATCTGCATACCTTCAACTCCACTTTCAAAGAACTATGAAACTGTACTACAAGGTCTCTTTGTTGAACAACATTCTTCAGGACCTTACCATTAAGTACACAGGTCCTGCCCTGATTTATATTTCCAAAATGGAGCACCGCACTTTTATCTAAATTAAAGACCATCTACCATTCCTTGGCCCACCAGCCCACCTGATCATTTGAGATAACCTTCTTACCTCTCCAACGCGCCGCAAATTTTGATGCCATCTGCAAACCCACTAACTATGTCTCCTATGTTCACATACAAATCATTTATATAAATGACAACAAGCAGTGGACCCAGCACCCCAATCAGCCATAGCTCCATGGGGCCGCACAGTGGCTCAGTGTTCAGCACTGTTGCCTCACAGTGCCACGCTCCCGGGTTCAGTTGCAGCCTTGGGTGACTATCTGTGTGGAGTTTCCACATTCTCCCCGTGTCTGCCTGGATTTCCTTCGGGTGCTCCCGTTTCCTCCCACGTTCTGAAAACGTGCAAGTCACGTGAATTGGCCATGCTAAATTGTCCATTGGGTCAGGTGCATTCGTCAGAGCGGGTGGCTAACTCTTTGCAGAGTCGGCGTGGACTTGTTTTGCCAAAGAGCTTGTTTCCACACTATAGGTAATCTAGTCTTCATTAAATTTTGTTTTGTCATTTATGACTATTCACTAATATAACAGGATAGTTAGAATCTTTGCCCTTTTGTTAAAGACAAAAAAGGGAGGCTTATGCAGGAGACTAATAAAAGAAAATCGAGCTTTCAATCGTGCCTTTCCGAATTCCAAGACGTTTAAAGATGTTTTATAAACAAGTGATGTTTTTTACGCAGTAACTTCTGGCAGTGGCACAGCAATTTGTGTATTACATCGACGTTTTATAATTCAATTTTGACGGTGAGGGAAAGCTGTACAAATCTACCAATGGTATGGAGAGGTCTATTGCATTGAGAACTTCCTCTTTTCAAGGTCATCTGAATGTTTTAAAGAGCAACACATTCTGCTTTTCAAAACATAAGAATACTTCAGACTCAAATGAGAATTCGTTCGGCTTCATGTGTAACTGCATCTGAAAAATTGTGCTTTGCAGCGAGTCTTGAACAGCTATTCAAACACATTCACTTTCAAACCAGTCTGTTGCCAGTTCACAATTGTCTATGGCTCTGAGGTGATGTGGCAACAATTATTTCTTGTTGCAGGAGCTGGGGTTCCGATCACTGTCAGAAAAAGAACAAAACAATGAGGGATATGGATAGCGTTAATGACAGGTGTCCTTTCTCTAGGATGGGGGATTTCAAAAGTAGGAGGCACATTTTTAAGGTGAGAGGAGGAAGATTTAAAAAGGGTATGGAGGGCAAGTTTTTTTGTTTACACAGAGCATGGTTAAGTGTGTGGAATGAACATCTTGAGGAAGTGGTGGATTATGAGTACAGTTACAACGTTAAAAAACATTTGGATAAATACATGTTTAAGAATAGTTTAGAGATACATGGACGAGGGGTAAGCAGGAGGTACTAGTTCAGTTTAGAGTTATGTTCAGCATGAACTGATTGGACTGAAGTGTCTGTTTCCGAGCTGTATGACTCTAATGACTTTATGATTTTTCCAGACATGTGTCTAGTAATATTATTACTGAACCCGAATTACTATTTCAATCATTCATTGACACTAAGAATCAAACATTCTGCAAAAACAAGGAAAAAACACCTCAACACCTCGGAAATACAGAATGAAGTAGGAAGAAATATTGTTCCCAGGAAGACTTCATCGTAATCACGACCAAACAATTTGACAATTCTTTAAAACTATTTCCCCCGAATGTTGGGTGATTGAAACGGAATTTCGAAATGTGTTTAACACTTGATTCTGGAGTTACTTTTTCCTGAAGAAATTTCAGACGCGGTATGACACTGGCTGGAATTTGCTGTTATGTGTTTGACCCTACTAATGAATAAAATTACTCTACCATATCTGGACCATCGCCGTCAAACAGCTAAAAACCGAAGGTGCGAGGGCCCGTTTTGTTCTACATCTATGTAGTTGAGTAGTATTTATAGAATCGATATAAGGCTGGTGAATCTGTTTTCCAGAACTAGCTTACATGTAAATATGTCTTTACCCGTGCTGTCGACAGATCATTGAAATTCTGATTTTTCGTGATTCAGCAATGCTCAGCCTTCATTCATCACATTTCCTCGTATATTAGCATACTCTGTACTATTGCAACAATTATTACATTGATTACAACTTCCATAGATACTTTAATTATGCTTTCTGTTTTTTATTCATATCCATTCTGTTAAAAATTTCACCTGTACTTTTCAGAAAATGATATCTCCACGTTAAATCATTTCGACGGAATGAACTGCCAGAAGAAATGCTGGGAGCTGGTACAATTCCAATATTTAAAAGGCATCTGGATGGGTATATGAATACGTCGGGCTGGCAAATGGGACTAGATTAATTTAGGATGACTGGTCAGCATAGACGAGTTGGACTAAAGAGTTTGTTTCCGTGCTGTACATCTCTGTGACTCTATCTCTCTTTGAACCACTTGGATGCCCAGTCTGATAATTCTGATAGGCTGCAGAAGATTGGAGCAGAATTTACAAACGTGAGGAATTCAATTTGACCAGAAGATGCCGTTGTAACCTAAACTGAAGTCGAGAAACAGATGTCAGCTGCTACCAACATGTAGCAAATGCCGGGTTTCCAATTCAAACATGTTTAAGAGTTCCGGCCACTCGTTTCCAAGAAAATAAATCTAACAAATACCACAAGCAAGAGCGAACAAATTGGTTAAGCGACGGGTTAATGACTATGACGAACGTCAATGACAGACAAAAGACAGTAACTGCCCGAATAAACGCGGAAATAGCTGAAGAAACTCAGCAGGTCTGGCAGCATCTTTGGAAAGAAAGCAGAGTTAATGTTTCGGATCCACTGATGGGTCTTCAGAAGTCATAGGAACTGGGAAAGTACATATTGCCGAAGTTAGGGCGTGGTCTTCGACAGGTGGATCCCAGAGTCAAAAGGTGTGATGCTGGAAAAGCACAGTCGATCAAGAGAATCGACGTTTCGAGCATCAGCACTTCATCAGGAATGATTCCTATGCTGCCTGACCGACTGTGCTTTTCCAGCATCAGGCATTCTGACACTGATCTCCAGTACCTGCAGCCCTCACTTTCTCCCAGGTGGACGCCAATGGGAGCTGTATGACAGTTAGACATGCAAAGAGACAAAGAACAAAGAACAAAGAAAATTACAGCACAGGAACAGGCCCTTCATCCCTCCAAGCCTGATCCAGATCCTCTGAAAAACCTGTCACCTATTTTCTAAGGATCTGTATCCCCCTGCTCCCTGTCCATTCATTTATCAAGACAAATTTTAAATGATGGTACAATGCCTATCCCTATCATTTCTGCTGGCAACGTGTTCCAGGCTCTCATCACCCTTTCCATGCATATCTCCCTAAATATTTCCCCTCGCATTTTGAACTCATGACCCCTAGTAATTGAGTCCACCACTCTGGGAAAAAGCTTCTTGCTATCTACTCTGTCTATACATCTCATGATTTTGTAGACCTCAATCAGGTCCACTCGACCTCCGTCTTTCTATTAAAAATAATACTATCTACTCAACCACTCTTCATAGCTAGTGTTCTCCATACCAGGCAACATCACAGTGAACCTCCTGTGCATCCTCTCCAAAGCATTCATATCCTTTTGGTAATGTGGCGAACAGAACTATCCGCAGTATTCCAAATGTGGCCAAATTAGTGTCTTATACAATTGTAATATACTCTGCTAACTGTTGTACTCAATACCCTGTCCAATGAAGGAAAGCATACTGTATGCCTTCTTGACCACTCTATTGAACTGCATTGCCACTTGCAGGGTACAGAGGATCTGATCAAATAGATCTCTCTGTACATCAATTTTCCCGAGGGCTTTTCCATTTCCTGTATAATTTGCTTTTGAATTGGATCTTCTAAAATACATCACCTCATATTTTCCCAGATTGAATCGAACTGCCATTTCTCCACCCAACTCTCAAATTTATATACTCTGCTGCATTCTCAGACAATGCTTTTCACCAACTGCTACTCCGCTAATCTGTGTGTTATCTGCAAACTTGCTAATCAGAACACCTGTATCTTCCTCCAGATCATTTTGTGTATATCACAAACAACAGTGGTCCCAGCATGAATCCTATGGAACACACTGGTCGCAGTTCACCATTTTGAGAAAATCCCCTTTACTATTACTCTCTGTCTCCTGTTTCCCAGCCAGTTCTTCATCCATTTCGCTCGTAGACCATGGAGCCCATGTGATTTCACTTTCTCCATCAGCCCACTATGGGGAACCTTATCAAATGCCTTACTGGAGTCCATGTATGTAAAATCTACAGCCCTTCCCTCATCAATCAACTTTGTTATTTCGTCAATGCATTCAATAAAGTGGGTAAGACATGATGATCCAAGCACAAAACCAGTTTGCCTATTACTGATAAGCCCATTTACTTCCAAATAGGAATAGATCCTATCCCGTAGTATCTTCTCCAGCAGCTTTCCTGTCACTAATGTCAGGCTCATGAGTCTATAATTATCTGGATTATCCTTGTTACCCTTCTTACACAAGAGGACAACATTAGCAATTCTCCAGTCGTCCAAAACCTCACCCATGTTCAAGGATGTTGCAAAGATATCTGTTAAGGCCCAGGTATTTCCATTTCACTTCCCTCCAGAACCTGAGATAGATCCCATCCGGACCTGGGAACTTGTCCACCTTAATGCATTTTAGACTACCCAACATTTCCTTCCTCCTTATGCTAACGTGACCTAGAGTAATTAAGCATCTATGACTAATCTCAACATCTGTCATATTCCTCTCCTCAGTGAATGCTGATGCAAATTCCTCATTAAGAATCTCATCCATTTTCCCTGACTCCACACATAACTTCTTTCCTTTGTCCTCAACCATTTCTCTAGTTGCCCTCTTGCTCCTTATATATGAATAATAGGCTTTGGGATTTTCCTTAAAGCCAATTTGCTAAAGATATCTCATGCCCCCATTTAGCTCTCTTAATCCCTCATTTTAGATTGGTTCTACATTCCCAATATTCTTCTAAAGCTTTGTCTGTCTTTAGTCGTCTATGTATGTTTCCTGTTTTGACGTAGCTAGTCTCACAACTTCACCTATCATCCATGGTTCCCTAATCTTGGCATTTCTATCCCTCATTTTCAAGGGAACATGTATCTCCTGTACTTTAAACAACCTTTCTTTAAAAGTCTGCCACATGCCAAGTGTGGATTTACCTTCAAACAGTTGCTTCCGATCCACATTCCCCAGTTTCTGCAAAATTTTGGTATAGTTGGCCTTACCCCAATTTAGAACTCTTCCTTTGGGACCACTCTCATCTTTGTCCATGAGTATTCTAAGACTTACGGAATTGAGATCACTGTTCCCAAAGTAATCCCCTACTGGAAGTTCAACCAACTGGCCAGGCTCATTCCCTTCCCAAATTGGATTATTTACATACTGCTTTAGAAAACACTCCTGGATGAACAAAGAACAAAGAAAATTTACAACCCAGGGACGGGCCCATCGGCCCTCCAAGCCTGAGCTAATCCAAATGTACTGTCTAAACCTGACGGTCAATTCCTAAGCATTTGTATCCCTTTGCTCCCCACCGCCTCATTCATCTGTTCAGATGCATTTTAAATGAATCTACCGTGCCTGCCTCTACCACCTCTGCTGGAAACGCTTTGTAAACGCCCACTGCCCTCTGAGTGAAGTATTCCCCACGTCTATACCCCTTAAACTTTCCACCTGTCTCATTGAAAGCATGACCTCTCGCTATTGAATCCTTCACTCTGGTTTAAAGCTTGTCTCTATCCACCCTGTCTATACCCTTCATGATTTTGTAAAGCTCAATCATGTCTCCCTCAATCTCCATTTTTCTAATGAAAATAAACGTAACCTACTCAACCTCTCTTCATAGCTCGCACCATCCATACCAGGCAACATTCTCGTAAAACTTGTCTGCACACTCTCCAAAGCGTCAACCTCCTTTTGGTAATGTGGCGACCCAAACTGTACACTGTATTCTAAATGTGGCCAAACCAATATCTTGTACAATTTTAACATGACTTGCCAGCTCTTATACTCAATACTCCCTCCAATGAAAGCAAACTATATACCTTCTTGACCACTCTATCTACCTGTGCAGCAATATTCAGGGTACAATGGACCTGCACTCCCAGATCTCTTTGCCCATCAACTTTTCCCAAGGTTCTTCCATTCATTGCATAATTCGCTGTAGAATTATACTTGCCTCACATTTGTCTGGATTGAAAGCCATCTGCCACTTTTCCGCCCAACTCTCCAGTCTATCTGTATGCTCCTGTATTCTCGGACAGTCCCTTATGCTTTCTGCTACTTCACCAATCGTTGTGTCAACTACAAACTGCTGATCATACAAACAGTGCCCTCTTCTAGATCATTTATCTATATTGTAAACAAGAGTGGCCCCAATACTGACCCCTGTGGAACACCACTGGCCACCTTTCTCTATTTCGAGAAACTCCCTTCAACTACTACTCTCTGTCTCCTGTTGCTCAATCAGTTCTTATCCACCTAGCAAGGACATCCTGCATACCATGTGACTTCGCTTTTTCCATTGGTCTACAATGGGGAAATTTATCAAACGCCTTACTAAAGTCTATGTATATGACATCAACATCCCTTCCTTCATCTAACAACTTGGTCAGTTCCTCGAAGAACTCTGTTAAGTTGGATGCTCCTTACAAATTCTGCTCAATCAATACCTCCAACACGAAGTGGATCACAGTCAATGTTGGGAAAATTAAAATCTCCTATCACCTCCACCCTGTTGTGCCTGCACTGCAGGAGAGGTTCTATGGAATTTGATGTGGTGACCACAGTTTCGTAGGTTCAGAAAGTAATCCTGATATGCGAACCTACTGTCCAGCTAGGGTGCCCACACCTCCAATTTAGGAAAAAAAGGACAGTATGAAGTCCGTCACACAGCTCTTTGAGAGAAGCCAGACTTAGCACTGACAATTCAGTTGGGGGCTGGATGTTATTGTGTATATCTTTATGGCAGCAGTGGAAGCACATTGCACTGTTGGACTAAAGGAGGAAAACGGAATAGGTTCATGCTTGAATACATGGATACATGGTATTTAAACTTTACTTAGTCTTGCTGGTGTCGCAAAAGATTTTCGGACCAACCACTTTTTAGGGTGTATGCCATCTGAGGAGGGAATAGTTTTCCTGATAATAACAAATAACAGGTTAAATGCCTGTCACATCAGTGGTTTTGCAATCGAACAGGAGAAATGAAGAAGATGGGAAATGGATCCTGTCAGAGAAGGGACCAGATATTTTGATGTGGAAGAGAATTGTTTTTTCATTTTTAGATTACTTACAGTACAGAAACAGGCCCTTCGGACCAACAAGTCCAAACTACGACCCTCCGAAGAGCAACCCACCCAGGCCCATCCCCCTACATTTATCTCTTCACCTAACACTACGAGCAATCTAGCATGACCAATTCATCTAACCTGCACATCTTTGGACTGTGGGAGGAAACCGGAGCACCCGGAGGAAACCTACGCAGACACGGGGAGGATGTGCAAACTTCACACAGACAATTGCCTCAGGCGGGAATTGAACCCAGGTCTCTGGTGCTGTGAGGCAATAGTGCTATCCATGGTGACACCCATAATGAAGAAGCAAAAGCCAGGTTTTGCTTACTTTTTTCAGAAGAGTATAAGGAACAAAAAGCATAGATGCACTAGCGCAACTGTGGGCATTTTTGATTTTGCAAGAACTGGTATTCATATCTGAAGATCAGTCAAATTTTTGAGCTGTCTCTTGAACCTTTCTGAGGCATTTTTCCATTCTATCAATTCCCTACGTCAGTTTGCAATTAATTTGTATCGAGTCTCCTTAGTTGTCTCACAACAGCCAGTGAGTCCACAATTGCCACTCTTTGCCCTGGTAACATTGCTTACATCTCATCTAGTCCCGATTCCTTATCAACGTAAAATAAAAAAGTCTTTCCAGTGCTTCGTTTATATCAATTTTAAACACTTTCAATGCACGAAACATCCACCTATTCCCCATGAGCAGGGCAGCACTCTCTTCAAGGAGACATTTACAAATTGGCATTCAGTCGTTCAGCCATGCCAACCGTTGTTAAATCCACTCTTTGGACCATGATCGGCAACAATACATTTCTTAGCAGCTCTTTAGTCAGTGAATGCCAAGAAAAGGTTTTTGGTATGCTTTTTCACCACTCATCGTCTTTCTTTCAGCTTCTCTAATCTGCCTTTTCAGTTCCCATTCGAATCTATATCGACCTGGTTCTTAGTTCAGTTATTCACCTGCCGTCTGTCGCATGTATAGTCTCCTACTTTCTCCTCATTTATCTTAAAGAATTAAGAGTGGCATCTAATTGTTTCACGTTCTGAATTTCCCTGCACCGTTTGACACGCTCAACAAAACGTTCAATTGTTCGCACTAATGTGACGCACCATGTTTAGTTACCGAACTCTTAAAAGTGTAAAGAAATTTGACATTTGAAAAGGTCACATCTTCCCCGTTCTGTCAACAACGCATGTCTTTCAGTGTCAATGCAAAGATTAGGCCGAACAAAAAAAAAGCAAATTAGCACAAGCCGCAGTTTCAGGAAGACAAACGTCATAAGCCTCACAAGTGATGGAACTCTAACCGGAAGTTATCTTTCAATGTTGCAGTCTCGCAGCTAGTGTTGACAGGTATCAATTACATTTCGTGTTCAGAATAAAAAGCAAGTATGGTTTTCCGATGCTTGATTCTCAGGGATATTATTTGCACAGGTAAATACCTCTTTGATCAACACCGTGCCTAAATAAATTTATCGCATATTTATTTACCGAAATATAATTCCGCAATATAACATCTTTTTTCCCTCTTCGATCTGCATGTTTTGCCCAGTACAATTATATTATCTACGACCCTATTTTCTGGCAGCTGAGCAGCACGCCGTTTTCGATGTTATTCCAAAACTTGAAGAAGGAAGAAAATCACCTTGATCATCTTCTTTCACACCTCTGGGGAGAATTCATCGATAAATGAGCACTGGTGGAAACAAGGCGAGAATGAATCCCTAATCCCCGGCAATACCAGAAAGCAATTTAGTGTTAGACATGAAGGGAGTGCTCTCCTATTCTTGCTGCAAGTGACTATCCAAGATTTTGGACCTCATTACTGTACAGTATTCAACAAGGATCGGATCACACTGATGCGGGAATGGTAGGTGACAATCACCAGGAAGACGAATAGTTGACAATTCATCAATGGCAATTAGCGTTCTTTTGTGATTTAAATGGTGCATCTGTGGAGAGAGAAGCAGAATTGAGCACTGACGAAGAGTCATATCTGTTGATTTTCACAGATGCCGCCAGACCTGCTGAATTTCTCCAGCCATATCCATGCTAGTTTCAGATTTCCAGCAACCGCAGTACTATGTTTTGCTTTTGTGATTATTGTGTCGCGTTTTTTTGTCAGTAAAAGCATGACTATCAGCACATTTTCAGAGAAGGTGTACTTTCATCTTCCATGGTGTCCCGGTAGACAAATAGAGCCGGACTCCGAGCCGGACTACAAATTAAAACGAACCTTCCAGCTCAGCGAGCAAACCTACATCCAGAAACTCAATCTGAGCTTCTAGAACTCCAAACATAACATACTTATTATGTACCTTATGTAATATGTGCCCGATTGAGGAAGCTCTGGACAAATTGCAAACATATGGTAATTGAAAATCATCCAGAATAATGTGCTTCTCCCAATACATAGCCCAGTATTTTTGGCCCATTTTGATGCTATCAAAATTTAAAACAAAGAATTATGCATGCTGGAAATCTGAAGCAAAAGCAGATGTTGCTGGAGAAACTCAGAAAGTCTGGCAGTGTCGATGTAGAGAAAGCAAGTAAATTATCTACTCCAGTGATCCCTGTTCCGAATTGATAACAGTGTGGAAAATACAGCTGTCATGAAATCCATCGCATGCTGGCGTGTCCATTGAATTCATCGGTGCATATGATGTGAGAAACATTAAAATGACAGAAGTATCCCTTTCGAATGGTGTTCTAATCATAAAACTACCGAATATAAACCCGAATTATATTTAATTTTCCACATCAAAATCCGGTAACAACTTTGTTTGTTTTCTACATCTCAGCGACCCCAAGCTCACTGTGGATTGCCTGCAGGCCACTTGAAATGAATTCCACTGTTGTCTCTGATTCTCGCGTGTGAAACAGCTGCATTTCATCCGTCGAAACTCACAATCACCTGATATAAAAACGATGTTGAGGACGCAGTAGTTACACGTATAACTAATGAGAAGAACCTCGATGGGCTGTATGGAGTTTCCAACGTTTTGGTTGAGATTCAACTTATCCCAAGTAGCACCAGATATATCTGTTCACCTTTCCTAGCTCACTGCAGACTTCAGGTACTGCTTCACATACGATCCCTGAAGTAGGAAGCTAACAGTGCAAAAAGGAGAGCCATCTTCTTGTACAATTTATACAGATTTCAGCGGAAACGTTGTGACTCTAACTATTCAGGAAGAGTGTTCACGGAAATCCTTTCTGATACATCAAGGCAAACATTAAAATTGAAGACAATTTCTTGTCAATACTTTAAATCACCAACTATTAGTCATTCACCGCAAACATTCTTTCCTTTTATACACGAAGTCAATAAGTCATACAGCACGGAAACAGACTCGAGCTAGCCTATACAAGCCATAATCCCAAATTATAATAGTCGCACCCGCCCGCTCTTGGTTCATATCGCTCCAAACATTTCTGATTCATGTCTTTTAATTGTTGTAACTGGATCCCAGTTCACCAGTTCCTCTTGAGGCTCATTTCACACACGAAATCTTCTCTGTGTAAGACTGTTGCCCCGCATTCTTTTTAAATTTTTCGCCTCACACCTTCGAAAATGCCCTTTAGTCTTGAAATCTCCCACCATAGGGAAAGGTCACCTACCATTTCCCGTATGTCTACCCCTCATGATTAAAAAAAATCTCTGTTACGTCATCCCTCAACCTCCTATATTCCTGTGAAAAACGTCCCAGTCTACTCAGCCTCTTCCTGTAACTCAAACCTTCCATTCCTGGCAACATCCTCGTAAATCCTTTCTGAATCCTCTCCAGTTTGATGATATTCTCCATCCAACAGGGTGACCAGAACTGGACACAAAACTCCAGAAGAGGCCTCGCCAACGTCTATACAACCTCAACATGACCTCACAATTCTCATACTCAAAGTTCCGAGCAATGAATGTAAGCGTGTTAGTAAACGCCTTATATTCTACTTAAATATATTTCCGCATCTGTTTATCGTTCATACTTTTCTGTTTTGTTTTCGTTCCCATTGCCTTCTATCTTTACACCGGGGCAGTTTTAAAGAGTTGCTATCCCGATGCTTGCACTCGAACATCTGCCAGTATAGAACACGCAATCAGTGAATAGATGCTTCAAGAAATAATATCTCTCATTACCGGAAAAGCACTTAAACACGTTTATTTATAAAAAGCGAAGAAACTGATTAAGCCATCTGATTACATAGAATCTGTCCCTCTCTCATTGAATTCACTCTGCTAATATTATGAGATTGCTTAACCAACAATCTCTTTCATAGATTAATCCCGAATGTCTAGTTTATTTTATGAAGGCGTTACTTCAAATATTGCCTGTGTTTTTCTGTCTGGTCTTAATGCAATTTGAACAGATATACTGAAAGCATCAGCTTTGCTAATCAATGTTGAGGCATTTTTAGCCAACATTCGCCATAATGTAATCATTGTTTCAACCTTGTAGCTCGTGTCGGAATACCATTTCACTTTGCAGTTATTGGGTGTGTGGCTAATGAATTGATGTTCCTGGCGTTCGGGATCTTTGCTGGAACGTGTTACCAGTGGGATATAACAATGGTAAGATCAACTATGCCCTAACTATTTAATTGCAAACCTCTGTGTTACTGACAACTTCCTGACGCGACGGGGAGGGAGAGTCGAGAGTGTGGTATTGGCAAAGTACAGCGTGTCAGGCAGCATCCGAGGAGCAGGAGAATCGACGTATCGGGCGAAAAACAAAACTTCATCAGGAGAGCTCGACTAACATTGTTATTTGTCATGAGCGAATGTCGATTATTTTGAAATGCAGTTGATGAAGGCAGCATGATCACAAAATGTCCTTAAACAAGGTCATATTGAGATGTATAATTGTTTGGATATAAATGTCCCTGTTCAAAGATGTTAAATGAAATGCTCACTCCTGAAGAATCACTAACGAACTCATTCTGTTGTGGTTCGATCAGGAAAGTGAGCGGGGGCGAGTCTCTGGCCGAAATAGACTGTAAGGACAAAAAGCAGCAGGAAACAATACAACATCTCAACCTGATGCAGTTTACAAAACCAATATGGCTGTGTTTCTATACCAGCTCCTCCTATCCCTTGGATCAAACGACATTTGATTCATTCACTTGTCCTGGTCTTTGCGAAAAAGTTCAATATTTATTCTTTATTTCTATTTGCCTCTGAGAAATTGGCGATGCGCTGACTGGGCACGATGGGCTACGCACTAGGAAATTGTTTATGGTGGCCGGGGGAATCTTGAATAGAAAGGTAGTGGTCTCAGCAGAGTGTCAGTCGATCACCAACAACTACGTTAAGCAGAAACTTGAGCACCTTTGAACTTACCTGCCCCAGTGAGCTGTGAGTGTGTTGAATGGCAAAATTGATATATTTTAGTCTCTCAAGAATGAAGGAGTATGTACTGCATGGAAGAATGTGCAGCTGAGGCGGAAAATTAGAGAGGCTTGTACCGAGTGGTCGAACTGTGTTCGGGACCTGTTATACAATCCAGTTCTAACCACTTACGTTGCTATGTTTGCTGTGCGCAAAGCCATTGCACACAACAAGTAAGAGAGAACGAGGCGAATCTTTCTCCTGAGTCATATAAAGATCAGGCAGGATACCAATGCCAGAAGTCTATGCAGTAAAGAAGATGAAAGAATGAGATGGTTTCCCTTAGTCTCCAAAAATATTCCGTGATATTTCAAGAAAAATGCAAAAAAACGTTGCTGCTAGTTTCTATAAGGTGCGGCATTTCAAATACCTTGGTTCAATCCAAACTCGTAAACTATTCTTCGCATTATCTTTACATTTGATGTATATTTGCAATCATGAATATGGTAACTAAATAAACATTTAAAATATTATTACATTTTGTTTGTTGCAGATAAACAAATGTACAAATGGGCCAAAATACACAGAAGAGCTAATATGTTCATTCATTCCTTTAGGTAGATATTGAAATGGTGAAGGAAAAACATGCTTTAACGGAAATAGTATAACAAAATCATTCCAGAACAGTTCAAGTCTATTCTCTAAGCATTGGCCAGCTGTCAGTGACTCTTTCAAACCATGGTGAGGAATGTACCTGATAATTGATGATCCTTTAACCATTCAAGGAATATTGCCATTTTCCTGAAAGATATGTTTAGGTGACAACTGATTGTAGATACATTCATGCTTCAGTTGTGAGGAAAGAAAAATTCTTAATATTGTAAATCTGCTGCTCATATCAGTAATATCACCCTGTGGCATGAGCATTGACAGAATTATGTTTTAACTGCAGGAATCACAATGCTCCAATAAGACCAATTGTGCAAACATATATGGTTTGTGCACCTCATCTTGAACCCTTGGTCAACTGTTGTTTACTCGTCGCAATTTGCTGGAAACCAAATATTTGGATTCTGTCACATGCAGGGAGAAGTAACTGAAATCGTGCATTGTGCTGCGTTGGATTTGAGCAGAGGCAAGAAGTCGTTAGGACACAAATGTGAAAAGGAAAATATGTATCCGCCAAGGTAGGCCTTACTGACTTCTATCACCAAAGTACCATTACCATTCATGTAATAACGAAGGAAATGCGTTTTTCTGAACTTTAACACTGTTCAGAAAATCGGCGTTTGGTAGCTGTTCTGGTAATTATTTTGAAATACAGCCTAAAGTAATAAATTAGTGATATTGTCAAACATTGTATTTGCAGACTGAACGAGTCCTAGCCTTTGATGAGATGATATGCACTGAGAAAACGTGGATGTAGAAAAATGAAGAATGAATTACAGAATACGTCCATTTATAGAAAGAATCGCACGGTCTACACAGAAACAATACGTATTGGGAACAAACATTTCGATACAAGCTTCATGAGATTGATGTTGTCGGACTTGGGCTCAATCAACTAAGTTACTTTCTTCTAATTGTGAGCCAAGTCCGGCGTTTTCTTTAAATGAAGCAACAGGAGAAGCTATTCGGTCTCACACTTTTAAGTTTACTTTAGCAGTAAGTGGATAAAGTATACAGAGCTCTGGTCTAGACCTTCCCGTCCCTGACAAACAGCAGAGTGTGTCAGTTCACGAAGTCTGACCCCTATCCTGCCCCTGACCCAGTTTTTCATACAGGACAAAACGTCATGTAATCACAGAACATTGTGCAAACATTGAGGTGTGGTTGTCTTCTTGATTGACAGTTGACCTGACTCCATTCTCCGCCTTCTCGCGTTCCCGGATATCTGACCCCATGTAACCTCCTTCCGCAGGAGGTGGTGCGAAATAGTTCTTGTTTTTTTTATCACAGCTTACAACATTCATCTGCACTCACAGGGCGGCAACACCCCCGCTGTCTGCCTCGGTCTCCCAGCCGCTACCAAGGCCGCCAGTACACACTGCTCTTTTTTAAAAGTCATTCCTATTGTGTGTTTACATCAGCATATCTTTACAAGTCAGATGTACTCAGTACTTTTCCATTGTCTGTTCGTACATACAAGGGTTACACCACAAACTGTGCTAGTTAATGGTCAAGTATAACATTGTATTGTAAGTACTTAAACAAATATAGTCTTAAAGGCTTCTTAATGCCTCAAACTAAGCCATATATTTACAGTGTCCATATTTTGTAATCAAGCTTTTCCGAAACGGACATCGACTGAAGAAGTTGGGACCCGACTCCAACCTCCTTGCACAGCGGTAGGAAAACTACCACCCATCCACATGAAATTTTGCTTTCATTTATCTGTTATGTCAACTCAGGCTTCTGCATACCGTGTGATGCTACCCACCAGAGATGTAACAATACAGTGATATCGTAACACAGAATGTTATCTACAGTAAAATAACATCAAGTATTTGGTTAAAATTCTTTCAACTGTTTTTCTGAACAAAACCTCACCGAGTCTGTTATAATTTATAATCAGCCGATACGTTTCTCTAATTGTGACTTTGTAATGCTACAACATTAGCTCTATTGGGCATAGGTCTAAGTTCAATAAACACAGAGTGCATACTACATACTACAAATCAACATTGACTGTTTTCTCTTGGTGAGTGATGTTCCCACGTGAGTGTTTTGAGTTCTGTGGTGCTTTGCTGTATTGGAATTGCCAATCTCATTCATGTTATTGAATATGAAATTGTTGAAGGTTAAGTCGTTGGATTGATCCATGCATTTCCTTTTTGCTAATGTTAACAGCCACCGAGCTCACAACTATCCATGTGGCATCACATTTTATTAAATATTTTATGGGTTCTAACATTTTAAAAGAACTGCTCAAATAGTCTCAGCTGTGCTGTTCCTCAATTTTTCTCATTTTCAACTCATAAATAATTCTTCATGTATTCTGCTTGCAACAGCCAGTAAATTTGAGGTCACTTGTCATTATAAAGAATTGGTGGAATCGACCTATATTATGTATATATTTAAACAGTTGTTAATTTAAAGATACTACCAGAGAGAATAAACTACATTCCATTTTGAGTCCATGATGCTTTGAACAGAATTTGCACAGCTCTCTACCAATGGTATTTTGTTTTGCCACAATAGATTTTGCAATAGCAGTTTACTGTTGCTATATCGAAAAGGTGATAATGCATTAACTGAAGTGGTGGTGCATCTTTAAAATAACAACAAAGCAAATAAAAGGTCAGTGTGTGGCTGAACTATTAGTTTTGCAGAAGGCTGCATCATTTTAACTTTATTGCCTTAACCACCCACAGAATTAATATTGAAAATTGTGAGTTGCTAATCAAGCAAAATAACGGATGTGGCTCAGTCATTCAGCTCAAGAGCACCAACACATAGTTCTAAAAATAATTTTGTGCATTGCAAAATTAATTTTGAGTATTGCAGTATACTGAAAATGTGTCTAGTGATGAATAGTAGCAATCTTGTCTCATCTACATTTCGGTGTTATTAGCAACACACTTACAATTCACATCCGACAGACATTCCATTTTGCATTTGTCTTTGTGAAATTTTCGAAATGCTTTCCTGATATAGATGAGAATGTGTGAACGCTTCACCTTATATCACCAATTTCCATTTTTAGTTGAAACATTTTCTTGTTCAAATCGTCCTGACTGATAGTGGAGAGGTGAGCTATTTTATTTTATTAATCCTAATCTTCCAATTGTGTATACCATTTTTAAATGCACCCATGTTTGGATTTCATCAATTATATAATTGACAGACTGTAAAATGTTCAGCATTGAGAACGAGTCAGCAAAGCTCCTTTACTCAACAACAAATTGATATTTTACACCCAGGACAAATTACTTTAATAAAGAAGCAGGCATTGACAAGTATCAGATTGTATGCAAATATACAACCTTAATAAACCTATTAAAGAAACAGCAAACACAATGAGGTGAAAAAAAACAATGACAATTCTGCAGTATATTAATTTTAACACACTTTATCCAAGTGACAGTTCAAGGAAAAAAAAACTAAATTACAACTTGTCCCATTTAGTATTCTGATTCAGAAAGCACTCAACACACACACGCACGCACACACACGCACGCACTCACACACATAGACCTTTCTGGAACTGAGTGTTGTCTCCGAACAACTGCAGTTTGTTGATTTCTAGTTACTTTTGTAATGACGTAGATTCCAATAAAATCGTATTCAAAACACTTTTGTGTGGCGAGCATGATATTTGATGAGTTTATCAACTCATTCATTATGCGAAAGAGTTGCAAAGGAAGAGTGGTGGAACAATTAGCTGTTATCTCCCTGTCCAGATGATAATTCTCTCTCCTTGAATTCAAAAATGTAATATTCTTTTCCCACTTACAAACTGCTCATATTTTTGACAGTGAAAGTTCTCCAGAATGTACCATTCCAGCTAAGCTTCCCTTCTTCTTGCATTTGGACACCTTGTTGCAGTTGTATGCCTTTACCTTATTCATGTGTTATTTGGTATAGGTTAAAGATATATATGTGGCCTGCACAGCCTGCTCGTAATATTTGGGTCACATCACTTCATCGCACACTTGGCATAAAAAAAACTGTCGCTTAGACAAACGTAATTACAAGGCTTTGAAGCATGGAAAACACAAGCAATAAAAGCAAAGATTCACATTCAGTCCATCGCAGTTGTACTGTTGCTCATGTTGATACTTAGTTAATCACGTTGATTTTGCCTTGCGCTGTACATCAGCTGAAAGTGACAGGGCTGCAATAATAAACAATATCAAAATACACTTACCTTCTGATTTTTGAACTGTCAATAAAGGTTTGGGGTTGTGATTAGCAAACATTACCATCTCCGTGTAACTGTTTGTGGGCCTATACTTCAAAGCAATTCCAGTCTTCCCTTCGCCAAAGCAAAAAAAAAATCACATGTCACAGGTTTGTAGTCCAACAGGTTTTTTTTGAAACCACACGCTTTCAGGACCCCAGCTCTTTCCTCAGGCAGCTAGGAAGAGAGAATACATCGGAAACAGAACTTATAAGTAAAAGGTCAAAGGGTCACACAGTTTATGTGAATATACTGAACACACCTAGATGGCTATGCAGTTTTTAATCAGTTATAATGGAGGTGCAGTTTTCGATTGATTAGTATGGAAATCCTAGAATTCCTTTTAAGTCACTACCCCAAGATAACTTCATGCTTTATCAGAAAAAAGGTCATACCTCAAGTCAGGCAATACATTTTAGGTGTGAGGTAATGTTTCAAGTCTGTTTGTATTTCAACTTGGAGCCAGATTGGTTTTATTTCCAAAGTGGGAATTTATAAAATGCCACACTGACTGACTGTCTACAAATGGTCATCGCATCCTACAACATGGGGATAGGCCCTTTGGTCCAAACTGGTCCATGTCACAAAAAATGTCCATCTACACTAACTTCTGTTCCCTGCACTTGACCCCCATCCTTATAGAACATAGAACAGTACAACACAGTTCAGGCTGTTTGGCCCTCAATGTTGTGCTGGCCATTTATCCTACTCTAATATATGCCTGTCATTGTACTATCTTCCATGTACCTATGCAAGAGTTGTCTCTCTAAAGATCATGAATCAGTGGAATTCACTATCCCAGAGTACGGTGGATCCTTCTACACCTTTCCTCTCCATGTGTTCATCCAACTGCCTTTTAAATGTTGTTATTGTATGTTGTGGTTCTGTTCGCCGAGCTGGGAAGTTGTCTTGCAAACGTTTCGTCCCCTGTCTAGGTGAAATCCTCAGTGCTTGGGAGCCTCTGGTGAAGCGCTTCTGTGCTGTTTCCTCCGGCATTTGTAGTGGCCTGTCTCTGCCGCTTCCGGTTTTCAGTTCCAGCTGTCCGCTCTAGTGGCCGGTATATTGGGTCCAGGTCGATGTGTTTGTTGATAGAGTCTGTGGATGAGTGCTTGTCATCTGTTTGTGTGGCTACTAAGGATAGCTGGTCATGTCGAGGCACACACAGTAGCGGCACACACAGATGACAAGCAACATGAATTCGACTGGGACAACACGTCCATTACAGGGCAAGCCAAACAGAGAACAGCCAGGGAATTCCTAGAGGCATGGCACTCACCCACAAACTCTATTAACAAACACATCGACCTGGACCCAATATACCGGCCACTAGAGCGGACAGCTGGAACTGACAACCGGAAGCGGCAGAGACAGACCACTATTAATGCCGGAGGAAACAGCACAGAAGCGCTTCAAAGGAGGCTCCTAAGCTCTGAGGATGTCACCTAGACAGGGGACGAAACGTTTGCAAGCTAAATTCCCAGCTCGGCGAAGGGAACCACAACAACGAGCACCCGAGCTACAAATCTTCTCCCAAATTTTGTTGTTATTGTATCCACCTCAACAACTTCCACTGGCAGCTCATTTCATATGCTTTACTACCCTCTTTGTAAAAATGTTGCCCCTCAGGTTCCCTTTTATTCTATCTCCTCTAAACTTAAACTTATGCCCTCTAGTTCTCGATTGTCCAACCCTGGAAAAAAGGACTGAGTGCCTTCACCCTTCCCATGCCTCATACAATCTGATACACTTCAAAAGATTGCCTCTCAGTCTCCTATGCTCGAAAAAAATGTCCTACCTTGTCTAATCTCTCCCTGTAAGTTAGACAGTTGAGTCCTGGAAACATCCTCGTAAATGTCTTCTGCAGTATTTCCAGTTTAATAACATCCTTCTGATAGCAAGTGACCAATTCTGAACACAATATTCCAAGCGCAGTCTCACCAATGTCCTATACAACTGCAACATAACTTCCCAACTTCAATATTTAATGATCTGACCGATGAAGGCCAGATGTGCCAAAATCTTTCTTCATTACCCTGTCTCCCTGTGACTTCACTTTCAGAGAACTGTGAACCTGAGCTCCAAAGTCCCCCTGTTCCACTACACGTCTTAAGGCTCAAACATTCACCATGAAACTCCTACCTTGATTTGAATTTCCAAAATGCAACGCCTCACACTTATTTATATCAAACTTCATTTGTCATTTCTTGGCCCACTTCCCCAGCTGACCAATATCCTGCTGCATTTTCTGATAACCTTCCTTCCTCCCTGCCCATAAAACACGTATTTTAATGTCATCTACAAACTTATTAATCATGCCTTGTAAATTCTCATCCAAATCATTAATATAATCAATAAAAGCAATGGGCCCAGCACCGACACTTGAGGCACACCACTAGTTACAGGCCTTCAGTCCAACAAACATCCTTCCACTATTACCCTGTGTTTCCTACCATCAAGTCAATTGAGTACCTCATTTGCCAACTCCCCCTGAATTCCATGTGATCTAACTTTTCAGAGCAGCCTACCATTTGGAATCTTATCAAAGGCCTTACTGAAATCCATATATATGAGGTCTACCGGTCTGCCCTCGTCAACATTCTTGACTCCTTCATTGTGTGGTTTTTGAACAAAATGGAATTCATCTGCAAATACAAGTCTGGAAATGCAAATTCATCTCATAGATCTATATCTGTGTGTGCATGTGTGTGTGTGTGGGAGAGAGAGACAGAGAAAGAGAGAGAGAGAGAACTTATGTATGACAGGGCGTGTTTGATGGAGCGAGTGTGGGTGTGTTTGTGTGTGTGCACATGCTCTTGAGAGAATGTGTTGCTTGAGAGAGGAAGTGTGTGTCACTGCGTGGAAGTATATGTTTGTGAGAGCATGCGAGTTTGTATGTGCTTGAGAGAGAGTGTGAGTGAGTGTGAGGGAGTGTGTGCGTATGAGAGAGCGCGAGTGTGAATGTGTTGTGTGTTTGAGAGAGGGTCCGAATGTGTGTGTTTGTGTGAGAGTATGTGTGTACATGTGCCGGTGCACACCGGTATGTGTATAGTGTGGTTGGGTCATCTGTAGTGTGACATGAACTTAATGTTCGGGTTGAGGCTCCCTTCTCGATACCAAACATGATTATCAGCCTGTATTCGGCAACTTTGCATTCTCACGTGTCCCGAAGTCTGCCTAGGAGGATGTTCAACCTGAAGATCCGAGGTTGAATGTCCTTGACCACTGAAGCGCTCCCCCTGAATTCATGTTGCTTGTCATTTGCGTGTGTGGCTACTAAGGATAGCTGGTCGTGTCGTTTTGTGGCTAGTTGGTGTTCATGGATGCGGATCGTTAGCTGTCTTCCTGTTTGTCCTGTTCAAAAGGGCCACAACACCGTTCAAAAGGGCCACAACACACTGCAGTACACCAGAACTGCAAAAAGAGGAAGAAGAACACGTCTACAATGTATTCGCCAAAAACGGATACCCCCTCAATTTCATCAACAGATGCCTAAGGGAAAGACAACGGAACGAGGACATGCCACAACCCAAAGGACTAACCAGGTTACCATACATCAAGAGCATTTCCGAACTGACAGCCAGACGACTGCGACCACTAGGACTCATAACAGCACACAAACCAACAGCCACTCTCAGACAACAACTCACCAGGACAAAGGACCCGATACCCAGCATGAGTAAAACCAATGTAGTGTACAAAATCCCATGCAAGGACCGCACAAAACAATACATAGGACAAACAGGAAGACAGCTAACGATCCGCATCCATGAATACGAAATAGCCACGAAACGACACGACCAGCTATCCTTAGTAGCCAACACGCAGATGACAAGCAACATGAATTCGACTGGGACAACACTACTCGTTTAGGACAAGACAAACAGAGAACAGCCAGGGAATTCCTTGAGGCATGGCACTCATCCACAGATTCAATCAATAAGCACATCGACCTGGACCCAATATACCGACAACTGCAGCGGACAGCTGGAACTGACAACCGGAAGCGACAGATTCAAACCACTACAAATGCTGGAGGAAAGATCACAGAAGCGCTTCACAGGAGGCTCCCAAGCACTGAGGATGTGGCCTCGACAGGGGACGAAACGTCTGCAACACAGATTCCCATCGTGTACTCCATACTCTGACCAGTAAAGGAAAGCATACCAAACGCCTTCTTCAGTCTTACTTACCTGTGACTCCACTTTCAAGGAGCTATGAACCTGCACTTCAAGGTCTCTTTGTTCAGCAACATTCCCTAAGACCTTACCATTAATTGTATAAGTCCTGCTAAGAGTTGCTTTCCCAAAACGCATTTGTCTAAATTAAACTCCATCTGCCACTTCTCAGCCCATTGGCCCATCTGATCATTGGCCCATCTGAGGTAACCTTCTTCGCTGTCAATTACACCTCCAATTTTAGTTTGATATGCAAACCTGCGAACTATACCTCTTATACTCACATCCAAATCACAAAAAGTAGTGTACCCAGCACCGATCCTTGTGGCACTCCACTGGTCACAGGCTTCCAGTATGAAAAACAACCCTCCAGCCCACCCTCTGTCTTCCACCTTTGAGACAGTTCTGTATCCAATTGGTTAGTTCTCCCTCTATTTCGTCAGATCTGCGCATTTTAAGACATCCAACACTTCCTACTCTGTAATATGGATATTTTCCAAGCTGTCACTATCTATTTCCTTACACTCTATACTTTCCAAGACATTTTCCACAGTAAATACTGATGCAGAATACTCGTTTGGTATCTCTCCCATTTTCTGCAGCTCCACACAAAGGTGGCCTTGCTGATCTTTGAGGGGCCTTATTCTCACCCAAGTTACTCCTTTGTCCTTAATGTATTTGTAAAAACGCTTTGGATTCTCTTTAACTTTATTTGCCAAAGCGATCTCATGTTCCCTTTTTTGCACTCCTGATTACCCTCTTAAGTTTCCTCCTATTGTCTTCTAAGGGTTCACCCAATCGAACCTGACATATGCTTCCTTCTCTTTTTTAACCAAACCTTCAATTTCTTTAGTCATCCAGCATTCCCTATACCAACCAGTCTATCCTTTCACCCTAACAGGAATGTACTTTCTCTGGACTCTCATTATCTCATGTCTGAAGGCTTTCCATTTTCGAGCCATCCTTTTACCTGTGAACAATTTGCCTCCGATCAGCTTTTGAAAGCACTTGCCTAATGCTGTCGAAATTGGCCTTTTTCCAATTTAGAACTTCAACTTTTAGATCTGGTCTATCCTTTCCCATCACTATTTTAAAACTAATAGAATTTGGTCGCTGGCCCCAAAGTGCTGTCCCTCTGACACCTCAAACACCTGCCCTGTATTATTGCCCAAGCGTAGGTCAAGTTTTGCACCTTCTCTATAGGTACATCCACGTACTGAATCAGAAAGTTTTCTTGTACACACTTAACAAATTCCTCTTCATCTAAACCATTAACACTATGGCAGTCCCAGTCTCTGTTTGGAAAGTTAAAAACCTCTAGGATAACCAGTCCATTATTCTTACAGATAACTGAGATCTTACAAATTTGTTTCTCAATTTCCCTCTGACTATTAGGAGGTCTATAATACTATCCCAGAAAGGTGGTCATTCTCTTCTTATTTCTCAGTTCCACACAAATAACTTCCCTGGATATATTTCTGGGAATATCCTCTCTGTAATGCTATCCCTTATCAAAATCACCACTCCCGTCCTCTCTTGTCTCCCTTTCTACCCTTCCTGTAGCATTTGTATTCTGCAACATTAAGCTGCCAGACCTGTCCATCTCTGAGCCATGTTTCCATAATTGCTATGATTTCCCAATCCCATTGCCCTCACCATGCCTTGAGTTCATTTTCCTTCCCTGTTTGGCCCATTGCATTGAAATAAATGCAGTTTAATTCATCAGTCCTCCCTTGTTCTCTGCTTTGTCCCTGCCTGCACTGACTGTTTGACTCGCTTCTGTTTTCAACTGAACGAGTCTCAAATTGATCTCTTTCTTCACCATCTCCCTGGATCTCACCCTGCCACCTTACTAGTTTAAGTTCACCCAAGTAGCTCTAACAAATCACCTTGCCAGTATATTAGGCCCTTACAGTTTAGGTGCAGTCTGTCCTTTTTGTACAGGTCACTTCGACCCGAAAAGAGATTCCAATGATCCAAAAATGTGAATCCTTCTCCCATATACGAGCTGCTCAGCCATGCATTCATCTGCTCTATCCTTCTATTCCTGCCCTCACTAGCTCGTAGCACTGGGATTAATCCAGATATTACTAGTCTCGAGGACTTCCTTTTTAAATTCCTGCCTAATTCTCTGTAATCTCCCTTCAGAATCTCAACCTTTTCCCTTCCTATGCCGTTGGTTCCGATGTGTATAATGACTTCCTGCTGGCCCTCCTCCTCCTTGTAAACATTCTGCACCTTCTCTGAGACAACCTTGATCCCAGCACCAAGGAAGCAACACGCCATTCTGATTTTTCACTGCTGGCCACAGAAACATCTGTTTGTATCTCGGACTAGAGAGTCCCTTAACACAATTGATTTCTTGTAACCCGCCGTACCCCTCATTGCATTAGAGCCAGTGTCAATACCAGAAACTTGGCTGTTCATGCTACGCTCCCCTGAGAATCTATTGCCCCTTACATTTTCCAACACACTCTTACCATTCCTGGAGTTACACCATCGATGTGACTGTATCTGAGACTTTTCTCCCTTCCTATAACTGCCATCCATCACACTCCCTTGCTCTTGTCAATTCCTCATTGCCTCTAACTGTCTCTCCAACCGTATATACAATTAGGATCCAAGGGCAGATACCAGCCTCAGCATTCGATGGCTTTGTAAGCAGATGAATGCCATTGCAGTTGAGAAATCTTTGAGAAATTTTCAAGAAATAACTACAGACAGCCTGATAGAATTAGCAAATGTATTACCGTCCAGTTCCAGGAAGACAAAAATAATTGAACTTCTAGAACAGCATTTGGGCTTTCTAGAATTCAAGAAAGAACTGTTACTCCAAGGGAGATATTGGAGTCAGTTAAGATTGAGTGACAGTTAAACCTGCTTGAACAAGAAAGAAAATGCAGCAACTTTCTACGGAATGAGATATAAAGAAGAAGAAGTTCATGCTAAAAGTATAAAAGCAAGAGTTAAACAATAACTGGAATACCGTGAACAGTTTTGGTTTCCTGATCTAGGGAAAGATTTGCCACATTGAGGCAATTCAGTCAAGGTCCATCTTTATTCCAGGTTTGGAGGGACTATATTGTGAGGGGGGATTGAGTACAAACCTTACTCACTCTTTGAAAGTTGGTAGAACACCTTATGACAACGAATGATTCTTTAGGAACTTTACAGGGTACATCCTGAGATGCTGTTTCATATCTTGAGAGAATATGGGGCCAGTGGGCATAGTCTCAGAGTAAAGGGTTGCTCACTTAAGACAGAGATTAGTGTGAATTTCTTCTACTGGCTGGTAGTGAATCTTTGGACTTGTATGCCAGACAGCTGCTGAAACAGATTCAAAACTGAAATGTGCAGATTTTAAAATCAGTAAATGTACCAACACATGGAGGAAAAAGGCAGAAAAACGAAGTTGACGTTTATCTTTTCAATTGTTTAATTCTGCTCCCATGTTTTATGTTCTTACATTAGCTTGTGATAGAGTGTGGGATGAATAGAGTGGAAGCCGGAAAGAAGATGAAAATGGAATTGGAACATAATATTTTGAGCTTGAAGAAAAGAGGCAAAAAGTATTCCATAAGAGTGATAGCAAATACTGACATAACATGAAAATATGTCAGTTGCGGAAAATGGGGAAATCATGGTCATGAAATCCAGTAAGGAAAGGTTTAACTTTCGAAAGGCTCGACTTATACATTAGGAGGAAAATAATGCGGAGATATTAACACATCAATTGAGAAGTTAGCAAGAGAAATGAAGTGGCATAAGGTAACCTGGACATTCAAATTGATTTGCACAGGCACTGGTAGAACAACTAAAATTTTGAACGTTTCTATGAACTTTGATGCCATGAAAAAGACTAATTCTGGTGCAAGTAATTTTGTTCATGGAGCATGTAGTTTCAAAATCCAAAGTGAATTTTGAAAATGTCAGGATGTGACCCATGTGTAATACCCGACATGGTGTTACCACCTTCCAAACAAAATTCACAAGTGAAAAGCATGCCCACTGGCTAGAGCTGAATGGAGTAAATCTGGCCAATTGAGACAGTTTAAGAAATAATATGATCTAACAGCAACTTCCTAACCCCAATGAACAAAACACTGTTCAAGTGCCACTTCAACATGCCACTGTGTTCCTTGGCCATCTTTGTATCGGGTTTGCTGCTTGCCTCTGCCTGAGACAACAGACAACAGTTAACGGCAATGGAATGAATTTTGCAAGACAGAGTACACTTTACTTTAATCACTTTACTCTTTTATTCTAAAATCGATCGAAAATACCAAGAATCAGAAATATCCAAATATCAAAATATTCCCAAATACAACTTGTAAGCAGTTAAAGGGAACTACACAAGTCACCCTCTGCTACTTTAAAACTGCACTGAAATCGAAACATATTACCTCAGAATAGTCAGGTGGCCAGTCTGCATCGTTCCTTCATTCTTTTTCGCCCACCTCCTGGCGAGGGGTTGCTCTGGTGTTGTTCTCTCCAGGAGTAATGCTCGAGGGTGAAATTCGTGTTGTGGTTCATCCCTGATCGTCCGTTCAGCTTTCGTCAAATCAGAGATGTTATGTCATATTGATCAGTGTCGATCATTCCTTCAGGTACCAGTACTGCTCGCCTTACCCTTACCTGGTCCGAGTATCAGCCATTGTGTGCATGACTGTTACCAGTTCACTAGTTCACCTTGAATAGCTCGCAATTTCTCCGTTCGAGCTTGAACCGTTGCCAACCACTGCCAACAGAGAGAGACAAAGTTAAAAATCACACAACACCAGGTTATCGTCCAACAGATTTATTTGGAAGCGCTAGCCTTCGATGCACTGCTTTTTCATCAGGTGATTGGGAAGCAGGACCAGCAGACACAGAGTTTACAGCAAAAGATTACAGTGGTACAATGATACATTCAACATAGCGAGATTGTTAAGTATTTCGTCTTTTAGAATGGATTTGCTGATTCTGTTCTTTAATATGTAAATCTCAGAACTTCTTCTAAGTCGCATTCTCAAGATCATTCAAGGTTTTATGACAAAGATGACATCTCAGCTCAGACAAAGCCTTAAAGTTGTGAAGTGAGAGTCTGTCTGTATCCCATTCTCGAGTCAGACTGGTTCTATTTCCAAAGTGGAATTCACAAATTTTATATGCATTGACTGCTTGCGGTTTCTGCATTTTTGAGCGAAATAGAATGCATCCACAAATATAATTCTTCAAACACAAATTCACCCCATAAGCATTTTTGTGTGTGCGCGCGTGCAGAAGAGGGAGATGAAGTGAGTGTGGGTGCGTGAGTGTGAGTACACGTCACAGAGTATGTGCTTGCATGTGTGGAAACTTTGTAAAGTGCGAATGTGAGTGTGATGGGGTATAAGCCTGTGAGAGGGTGTGTGCGTGGGTGTGTGTGTCGGAGGAGCATGTGTGTGCGTATGAGAGAGAGCTTGTGTATGAGAGAGGGTCTGTGTAAATATCTGAGTATGTAAGTGTGTGTATGTGTGTACTTGTGTGTGAATACGATGTTGGAGTGCGGTCCCATATCGTGTGACATGAACCCAATGTCATGGTCGAAACCATTCTCATGGTACCGTACTTGGCTATCAGCTTCTGCTCTGCTCCTTTGCTATCACGCGATCTCTCTCTCCTGCACACCACACACATATAAGTTTATGGGGTGTTTTCGTATTTGCAGAATTAAACTTCCAAATGCGTTCTATTTTGCTTAAAAATGCAGTAACTGCAAGCAGTCAGTGCAGGCAATGAATTCATATAACATTTGTAAATTCCGTTTTAGAATAGAACCAGTGTGACTCAAGTTTGGGATACAGACAGACTCTAAATTCGCAACTGTAAGGGATTGTCTGAGTTGAGATATCAGCTTTTGTTTTAAAAACCTTACATAATTTTGAAAATGTGCTTTAAAAGAACTTCTGGGATTTACATATTAAAGAACCGTAACCAGCAAATCCATTCTAAAAGATGAATGACTTAGCAATCTAGGTTTGTTCGATGTATCATCGTATCAAAGTAATCTTTTGTTATCAATTCTGTGTCTGCTGGTCCTGCTTCACAACCATCTGATGATGAAGCAGCACTTCGAAAGTTAGTGCTTCTAAATAAACCTGCTGGACTGTAACTTGTTGTTGTGTGATTCTTAACTTTTGTCCACCCCAGCCCAACACCAGCACCCCCAAATCAACAGAGAGAACGCTAATAAGTTTAAAGATGTGCAGGTTAGGTAAATTGGCCATGCTAAATTGCCCATAGTGTTCAGGAAAATGTAGGCTCGATGCATTAGTCAGGGGAAATGTCGAGCAATAGTGTGAGGGAATGGGTTTGGGTGGGATACTTTTTGGAGCGTTGGTATGGACTTGGGCCAAATGGCCCAAATGGCCCATTTACACACTGTAGGGATTCTCTGAATTCTATTCTATAAGTTTTAGGAAAATCGAAATTCAAGGATTACATTACTCGGTAAGAAAGCAAATTCTAACTCCTTCTGCTCGCACAGTGCCAGGAAAGTCCCTCAATTCTTGAGTTTTAACAAATTCAAACTTTCTGATTAGAGTATTGTGCACTTCAGACAAATTGTATTCAATATTGGCAGAAATTATTATATACGTTTGAAGCAGGCCAGGGTTGAAGTTTCCTGTTTCAGAGTTAGGAGCAGCACTACTGCACTAATGGAGCCTTACTTTGGATTAGAGTGGTGCTGGAAAAGCACAGCAATTCAGACAGCATCTAAGGAGCAGGAAAATCGACGTTTTGGGCAAAAGAAGCAGACGGTGACTTGTGAAGTTTCCTTTAACTGCTTACAAGTTGTATTTGGGAATATTTTGATATTTGGATATTTTTGATACTTGGTATTTTTGATACATTTTAGAATAAAAGTGTAAATTGATTAAGGCAAATTGTTCACTGCCTTGCAAAATTCATTCCATTGTGGTTAACTGTTGTGTCAGGCAGAGGCAAGCAGCAAACCCGATTCAAAGATGGCCAGGGAACACAGTGGCGTGTGGAAGTGTCATTGGAAAACGTGACGCTTTTGCCCAAAACGTCGATTTTCCTGCTCCTCGGATGCTGTCTGAGCTGCTATGCTTTCCCAGCACCACTCTAATCCAGAGTCTGGTTTCCAGCATCTGCAGTCAGTGTTTTTACCTACTGGAGCCTTACACCATGTCCTCCATTGCACCCATTCAAATTGGATTCACTTGCCTTCATGGGTTCATAATTTAGCTATTATTTCAAATAAGTGAGCATCCAAACTGACAACAACCTGTATTTGACTCAACACCGCTTCTCAAAGTTGATACAATTGTTTGTGCGCTCAACTTGCAACGTGCTGCTACATCTTGGTCTTCCTTTTCCCTATTACCTAGTCAACCTTTGTTGCATGTCAGCACCTGGTTTGCTCTTTACTGCTCTGTTTCCATCCTCTGTCATAAAAAAAACAAATTAATTCTTTGTCATAGAAAACGGTTGAATGTTTTCATGAAGGAGTTAGATACAGTTCTTAGAGATAAAGAGATCAATGGGTGTGGGGAGAAAACAAAAACAGGGTGTTGAGTTGGATGGTTAGCCATGACCATATTAAATATTGGAACAGGTTTGAGTGGCCAAATGGCCAACTCCTGCCCCAATCTGGAATCAATCCGCATTTCCGAAAGGCAAAGCATGTCTCATTAACTTGATTATGATTTTCCTAAATAATATAGAATGTGGATGTTCTGATATATGATTCTTCGTAAACATTTTAATAATGTCTCAGGAAGCAAGGCAGATATCAAACCTAATGCGCACAGAATCAAATCGAAGTTGCTGTACTTGTAGCAAAGATAGCAACCAGCGAAAAACAAGAGTAGACAGTATCAAATGAAAGGAACAGTCTTTCTTTGAGTTCCTGAGTAGAGGGACCAGGCATATTTGTGCACAGATTGGTGAACGTGACAAAGTAAGTAGAGCAAATAATGAATAATTCTTCCTCAGTCCTTGGCGTTAGAAGTATGACCATATTCTAGTAAGGCAAAGAAATTTTGGTGCAGATTTACCAAACACGGCTCGGACTGAACTGCTGCATTGCGAAGATTTCTGGGCTTTGCCCGTCCGGTATGAATACATTTCGAAATTGAGCTGAAACAAGTTGTAAGAATGAAACAAAGCTTTCAATTTCATAGCTTTTGTAGGGTGGTTGTAATTCCGACACCACGTTGCACTTAATGGATTATTTTACAAGTGCATTCATTGTCATTAAAAAAAACGCACCTGACATCATACCCTGCCAACCTCGGCAAACGGCAATCCGATTAAAAAAAGGCAATCTGAGTTGGTATGCCGAAAGAAGCGCAAGTATTGGCAAGAACGCCAATAATTCCAGTGCATTCCTTTGAAAAAAAGTTCTGCAAGGTTTATTTAACATCCATTTGAAAGGCGGCACCCCTGCCATTGCAGTATGTTCCATTACTGTCTGTCTTGTTTTTTGTGTTCTCTTCTTGCACCCAGAATATTCTAGCACAGAAAATCCCAACTCACTGAGAGATGACTGACGCAAAACATGCCTGATTCCATGGACGGAGGACGAAGTTTCGTGGAGAAACCCGGGCAATTTCCATTTATGAAGAGAAAGTTGAGAGGAGATTTGATGCACTTGTTCATATTATGAGAACTCTGAAAGGAATGGATAATAGCCTATTGATCACATTAAAGAAGTGACAAGAACCAGAGCCTTCCATTACGGTAAAAGTCAGAACAAATGCCACCTGCCCAAAATTGTGGTTAAGATCTGGACACACTGACCAGGAGAACGACGGAGTCAGATCAACTCGTGTGGAGAAACAGTATGAACATAAGCAGTGTGAGTTAACTTTGCATTTGAAAATGAAATGGCATTTCCGAAACGTTGCTTCCAGCACTACGTGTGATTTCAGACGTGAAATAAACACAGAAACTACAAAGTAACGTTGAACATATGAGGCTCAAAATACCAACTACACTCTCAGAATGTTAAACGTCATTGTGACATATCTCGCAGAAAACAAACCGGAAACGGAACTCAGCAGTTGCCAACTCGCACGAACTGTACAGAGTCGTCAGTTGAATCAATTGCTTCGAATGACAGCGAGGATGAATTTTCTCTGTTTGATTCTACTTGAGTCTATTCTTACCGGTACTTGATTAGTTAATTGACAGATCTGCTTTAATTAATTAAACGCTTTCGAAGCAGCTCGTCGTTCATTTAAAGAATATTAATTCATCTCTCTGTTGAAGTATTGAATTCTTCTATCTTGATGCCGTATACGACAGTTACCTGTATCTTACTTTGTTTCTAACAGCTGCGGATCACACTTCGTTCAGTGTTACTCAAACGCCCCCAAATTTAACTGTGAACAGAGGGGAGGACGCTATCTTGCGCTGCACATTCCCCAACTCTCGGTCCGGTTCAAAACCAAAGGTTATTTGGTGGAAGCAGATTGGAAATGATTATTTTCAGAGGCGTCTCAGAAAACGATTTGGTGCTGAGAATGAAACATCAGCTTTCTGTAACTTGCTGAGCGTTACCATTCAAGATTCTGGAGTCTACCACTGCGGTGTGATTTATGAAGGAATAGGTCAAATAAATGGAAATGGTACTCATGTATTTGTGCACGGTAAGTCAGAGCGTGATACTGTGTGAAATATTTCGAAGTAACAAGATATTTTCTGATCGCTTATTTCATGATCGTTTACTGATCATTTGAGCAGAGGTCTACACTTAGTAATTCGATTTTCTTGAAAGTATTGTAATTGGACAATCAACATCACAGGCAGAAAAAAGAGAAGCTTTTATAACTATTAACCATCATAATTCCAAAGGCACCTTAAATACCAGGTGTTTACCAGCAGAATTTCCGACGCATATACTCGACAACAAGCAACTTATGTCAATGCTAGCACAACAATCTAGCTAGTCTGTGGTGTGACATTGATGCCCTGCCTACCCCCAATTACTCCTTCTGAAGTTGAAGCGTATAGAAATTAGCTCTTACATAATTTTCGCGTCATGGCTTGAAAATCAGAGTGAAGCTACTTACTGATGAAGGGGAGCAATGCAAAAGAAGTCATATTTTGAAGCATACAACGCAGTAGAATCAATGCCCCCCAATCAGTATTTAAAACAATACAGAGAAACTGTAGCTCTTGGGGTTCAACAGACTTAATATATTTTTTGACTTTTCAAAACTTTGGTTTTGAAATTTGGATAACGTAATAATCGTCATTTGAACGACTAGCAGCATTTTCATCGTTACTCTTCATGTGAGCGTCAAAGCACAAGGGCTGATGAACATTACATTCATTGTCCTTTCCACTGCACTGGCTCAATTGAATTAATTTATTCAAATACGAGAGACAAACATTTCTGAGCAAATTGCAGCTATCTTCTGTTGAGAAAAAACAAGTATTGGAGCCGATACTTCAAGTAAAGGTGAATAAATGCCACAGTTCGAAAGCTTGCATATAAAGTTATGTAGACAATAAGCGGCGGCTTTGAATGCTGAGATTGTGATAAAATAGAGCGGTTAAAAAGCATAGTCAAATTTAACATTTTCCGGTTTTGTCCAATAACATGGCTTTTTCAATTCTCTTCATGCAGTTCCCCCTGTACCACTGAAAATTACGTCCAAGTTGGATAAAGAAAACTCACCAGTTTCTTTGACCCTTCTGTGTGAAACAGTTCCATTTTATCCGGAGGATTTCACTCTCGTCTGGTATATAAACGGCTCCGAAACTACAGTCGGAATAAATACTAATAAAGTGCAGAACAGCGAGGGGCTGTATGAAGTATCCAGTTCGTTGGCTGTGTCTCAACCTCCTTCGAGTAATACCACGTATACCTGTTCGGTATCTCACGTCTCCCTAAAGACTCCTGCTGTCGTCGTCCACACTATTTTCACACTTTCTGGAGACCAACAAGGCGAGTTAACTATTGTTATAGTATGTAACGAAATGCATCGCATAATGTATGCATATTATGGAGCTAATCTGCAGTGTTTTCGTGGTAGATGCCATATTGTAATTCCTTATATTAATTGTCATTAGTGTTGAAAGCAACAAAACCTTATTTACATTCTAATTCCTTTATTTATGTCGTAGTAATAATGTTCAGACGTGAGCTGTTCTATCCGTTTCTGCCTTCATCTCATTCACCAGTTTTGCTTACGTGTAAAAATACTTCATTCCTGCCGACTGCCTACTTTCCCTATACTGTTGCAGGGAGGTCTTTGTTTTGTTAGGTTTCGCCCAACCTGCATTCCCCGTTGGGTGTCCGGGTCAGAATTTTAAGACATCCCTTACCAAGTACTGTATTATCTCTCAACTATCCACAGCCCGTTTAATCGGGATCGCGCTCACACTTAACACAAAGCTTATGTGAGGACGAGACTTGTCTATGGTGCGGCAAAGTTAATGCATTAACTTTGACAATATCTTGTCCCGCCTTAAAACGACAATTTACAAAACAGTAGATGTCTTTTGTTGTACAATGAATATCAAAAAGACAGTTCATTTATTTGCAAAAGGTCCGTAATCCGATCGCCCCATTTCAGGATTTGATGTGACCAGCGAAGAAAATGGTTGTGAAATCATGACTCTAATTTCAAGAAAACGTGTGTTAATCCGTAACAAAGTCAAGAAGGACAGTATTTTCGTCCAAGGGAATCGCCCAGTTTTGAGTCCTGACCTTTGCAAAACAGTCCTTTGTGATGTACAAACTAACAGTCCATTCCAGAAACTGATTCAGAATTTGCCACCTATTGGAAATGGAAGAGACTTCGACATTCAACTGAAAGAATATTTGGCACTTCTGCTTTTTCACTGCCCTTCAATAATGCGGTTCTTATGGTTCTTAATCGTTCCTATGCAAACAGCACCAGCAATTAATGTCCTCTTAATTTTGCAGACAGTATCAAGAGTTCACTCAGTTTTCGGACTCCAATTTGTGCGGCACTTGGATTTTCGTTTTTCGTGCTTGTGACCATAATTGTAACGCGATATCGGCTTCGATTTAACAGAAGTAAGAAATACTGTCAACTCTTGATTATTGATCCAGTTGACGTTTGAGGACAATAAAGGGGTTGAAGGGGAATTAGCATGTTCGGGAGAAAGCCAAATGATTTAAAGGTGAAAACGCAATTGCTTACATTCTAAGCGAGTTCAGATTGTTTCAGACCCATTTCATAACGCAGAAATCGTTATAGTTTTGCTATCAGAATGTTAATAATTCTCAGGAGTATTAGTTTCCAAGGAAAAACGTCACTTTTGAACATTACAAGCTTCATATCTGGCAGGGTACAATTCATTAGAATGTTAATATTTCTTAGGAGTAGTAGTTTCCAAAGGAAAACGTCACTTTGAACATAACTAATGAATTGTACCCTGCCAGAAATGAAGCTGGCAATGTGATTCTTCTTCCGAGCAATGATTTTTCCTTTAAGAACGGGAAGATTAGAAACTGATGTTGACCATGTCATATTCTCCCTTCTTCATTATTGTTGTGTATCAACTGAACATTGACAGTCTTTTTCTATCGCTTTGATTCTGAAATGTAACGCTTCATTTTCTATACGGAAACTGAGTTAATAATCCCATCTCATAGTGTAATTATATTTCATTGGTATGCAGATGATGGAGAATGCACAAGGCAACCGGATCGTCGTGACAAGGTGGTGAGTTCATTCCTTTATCATCACAGGGGTTTGCAATGCCCGGGACGCATACAATGATGGCAAAAATATGCTAATTACCTCTGAACGCTTTCAGGTTATTTATTGAAATATATGCTTGCTCAACGACGTTTGAAATGCAGTTGGTGCAATGCTCTTTTTGATAAATAATGTTAATTGGATTTTTAAAATCTGGTCATATTTATGAGAATGTTTCTAGCTAACAACACTTTACACTTTCAGTCATTATTTCGATTGAAATTAAATCCTCTACAGTGCCGACACTTTTTGACATTGAAACATTGTGTTACGAAATGCACGTGAAGAAAAGTTTAGCTTGGACAATTGCCCACAATGCAATAATGTTTGTAATCACGTGAATATATCTGAAACGTGGATTCTGCAAGCGATGTCGGGCCAAGGATACATTTGTTCCCTGCTTGGCGAACGAATTGTTGAAGACAAGAAATAGGGACTTAATGAAATATTTTGCATCTGTGCCTCGCAGGAAGCGCCGTCGGAGGGTGTGCAATACACTGCGACAGAATTCAGCAGAGGCAAGAGAACTCCAAGACGTATATTTGAAGTAGAGAGAAGCACGTACCCTGAGATAAAACTGAACAACAAAAGAAAATTTACATTATTAGCATGAAATCGAGATTCAGGATGTCAGTGAAGGCTTTTGCCTCAGTTGACACCGACCATTTGAGATATAGAAAAGCATTTCCATGTCCTTCTGATGACCACTTTGCAGACATTCTGTTCCAAATTACTTCAACAATATTTCTAAATGCTGCCTTTACAGGTCGCACAAGACGCTATCGCTAATAAGGTGACAAATACTGCGCTAACGTTGAGTGGTCCAATGAAACCGGAGAAGTACCACAATCCCAAAGAAGGCACAGTGTTTGCAGCGCTGCAGACTGGAAGACGAAAAGGAACAGAAGATAACTGTGCACCTGCAAGAAATAGCAAGCCGTAACAAATTAGACACAGAAGATACTTGGACGTGTTTCAATTGCATTTTTTTCAGATTTGAACTTCAGGCGTGTTACTTTTCTCTTCTCCCTGTTTAAGCATTGCAGCAATATATCAGATAACAATAGGTAGCACTTGTACTCTAATACCAGATTAATTTTACTTCGTTGTTGTCAAGAGCACCAATGACCTGTGTTGAAAGTCGGGTGGAAAGACACTTTGAGTACATGGAATGCCGCCTCCCTTGCTCACTTCTTGTGCATTCAATTACTGACCTCTTGCATCATCTCAGAATCTATGCTTTACCCTACTATGAGCGAAGTCTCAAAGCCGTGCAACTTTGTCTTGCAGATAAGCAATTCTTTATCAATAGGACATTGAACCTGATGTAGGCAATGTGCTCTATCAGTCTAACCCTATAATCAGTGCCAACAGTTTACGAGCTAAAGGCACATCATGTGTCGCCAGCAGGCAGCCATGTCTCAAAACCTTGTTGGTACTAAGCATTCAGGATGATTTGGAACATGAAGTGAAGAGCAATCGCTAATACACTTCTAAAGGACAAGGAAAAGTGAGGTTTCTGATCAGGTTGGTCTTGGTCAGAGTCTGCAGTCTAAGGACTGGAACATCGCCAGTCCTGTAGCTTCACGGTGATTAGTCCAAGGGTGGGATTAAAACTACTCGGCAGATGATAGACACGAGTGAAGAATATGGCCACAGCTTGCCTAGAACTGTCCTATTAGGTCCGTTCACGGAAACTAAACGGAAAGTGGGGTGAATAATGAAAATGTCTCAGAAGATGAATGAGTAATAGGGAGCGGGCAGGAAAATGGAGTTGAGGACGAGAGGAAATCAATCATGTTTGCGTCAAATGGCGGAGCTGAATGGAGGGATGTCATTGGTTTTACCTGCTTGTGGCTCTTATATTCTTATGTTCTTAGGAGTGTGAGTCCCTTTGCTCAAAAAGCAGTGGATCTAGAATCTTAAAATAATTTAAAGCAGAAATTGTTAGATTGTTAATGACCAAGGGAATGAAAAATCGAGGCTGAAATTTGATCGGTCATGATCTTATTCAATGGTTGATCATAGCTGAAGGATCGAGTAGTCGAGATTGGTTTCTATGTTCACCTGGGACCAACATAGGAAGACTGTTGTCACTTGAAAGAATCATGACAATCTGATCGTGCAGTCTGGGTGCTTCAGGCTAAGTGGGGGAAGGAGGACTGACACTTGTGAAAGGTTTGCAGCAACTGTGTTTGAATGACCACGTCATGTAAAAGGACAGTTAGAAAAGGAGTAAGGGAGAAACATGGTTCATCTGTCGTAACGGTCACTGTGGTAAGGGGGAGGATAAGTGTAAGACCATGCCTGGTATGGTCACCTCATATTCCAAGGTACCACTGTTTTCTTCGATCATGCTGGAATTCTGAGCTGGACAATGTGAATCCCAATGGCAAAGAATATCGAGAATGAGTGCCTCCACTTGTGCAGCAGTGGGCTGTAGGAATCTTTATCAGAGAAAACATATCACATAGATACCCATAACTAAACCCTCCTAACGCCTGGCAACAATGAAGCCATTGACCCATGTCTCGTCCTTATCTCACAGATACGAATAAAATTAATTGACACCTGCACTTTTGTACTGAAAGGCAAAGGAAATGTGTCAGGATGTTTGACGGGACAGTGTCAACATAACCCATTGCTCAAAATCCCCTCAGCAATTTGTATCTCCCTGTCCCTATCGCTGTCTGCCAGCGTTTGCTCTGGTTTCACAGGAGGGAGCCTGCCCAAGTATGGAAATTGTTCCCCTTGGACATTTAGTAGGGAATCCTCGGCATTTGTGTCTGTCATAAATAATGCTTCGATTGTAAGTTTTTAATCCTGAATGGCTCAATTGCAAGGCAAAATTACCAAAGGAGAAATTTTGTACTCAGTGTTTCATTACTTATTGTGAGTCCCAATTTTAGAATCATAGAATCCCGACAGCGTGGAAACAGGCCATTTGTCCACACTGACCCTCTGAAATATATTCCACCCAGACACATTTCCCTACCCTGTTACTCTATATTTCCCATGACTAATGCACCTAACCTAGATATCCCTGAACACTGTGGGCAAGTTAGCATGGCTAATTTACCTAACCTGCACATCTCTGGACCGTGGCAGGAAACCGGTGCACCCGGAGGAAACCCACGCAAACTCGGTGAAATTGTGCAAACTGCAGAAAATAGACAGTCGCCCGAGAGTGGATTCGAAACTGGGTCCCTGGCAATGAGGCTACAAAGAGGAACAAAGATTCCGTTTTTCAATACCATGCCTCTGTTCGTTTTGTACATTAAGTTTCAACTTAATTACTGCATTTGCTGTACAAATTGGTTTGGAAATATTTCAGTTCAGTTGAAGTATACCATTTCTTGCAATAAAGTGGCTTGATACAGCAATTTCATCATGACATTGTGTCAGGAAGAGGTTTGGCCTTAATAAAGAACTGTTTGGCAGACAAGAAGTATCGAGAGGCTATGCTTGCTTCATTTTCCAAGTGTCGCACAGTTACTCATAGCAGAGCGGTCCGAGCTTTGGGAGGCCTAAAGGCCATCTTAAATAGAAATAATTGAATATGAGTTGATAGCCATTACAAGGACATGTTTGCAGAGCGGCTAATTTTGGTAAAACTATATTCAAAGGTATTCAGTGTTCTGGAAGAATAGGCAAAACAGAAAACGGGACAAATTGTAGCATCTTCTGAAGGAAAGACAGCCTCGATTTCTTTTGGAATAAAGAGATCTCCTGCAGAGAATAGAAAGACAAAGTTTCTGTCTGCATCTGCTGTGCTGGTTTCTCTTTTGTTCTGACTCACAGCCGAAGCCGATGTCCTGACTAACAACCGATACCCTTGTGGTCGGCAGGCGAAGGGCAGTTGTCATTGAACAGTCTCTCTTTCACAAACTAATCAGCTTCACGTGTAAGCAACCCCATGGCTTGAAATTCCTGACTTGCAAGAGATGCAGTAATCCTAGTAAATCACTGGGTTTCAAAACTAATCATTCTCATTTTATTCTGCAGGATTAAGAAAACACAAAACAAAAAAGAAAATACTTTCAACCTGTACTTAACTTAAAATGGGCCACAGCAGTTTAAGAAGGAAGCTTCCCAGTACCTTTTCAATGGCAACTCGCATTGGACAATGAATGCTGATTCAATCAATGAAGTCCATATACCTGGAGTGAAGAATATTTTTAAAGATTCTTCAGGTATTGAACGAAGTGTCAAGCATCCAAATTTGTTGATGCCACGAAAACAGATGGGTGGACATGTTGCAATAGGACTTTTGATTAGATTACTTCCAGTGTAGAAACAGTCCCTTTGGCCCAACAAGTCCACACCAACCCGCCGAAGCGCAATCTACCCGTTCCCTTACACTTACCCCTTTTACCTAACAGTACGGGCAATTTAACACGGCCAATTCACCCGACATGCACGTCTTTGGACTGTGGGACGAAACCGGAGCACCCAGAGGAAACCCACGCAGACACGGGGAGAATGTGTAAACTCTACACAGTCAGTCGCCTGAGTCGGGAATTGACCCGTGTCTCTGGCGCTGAGAGGCAGCCGTGCTAATCACTGTGCCACCATGCCGCCCAATTATGGAATCTTAGAAAGGATCTAGATTAGTCAAATGCATGAGCACATGTCTGGCCTTTTGAATTAAACGTAAGAAATTGTGAGATCATTTATCTTTTGTGGGAAGTGCATTTATCAAATGAGGACAACATAAAAAAATGCAAAACCAAGGGATCTGGGCATTCTTGCACATGAATCACAAACACAAATATGTAAGTTTTGTCTACTACAAAATCAGCATATCCTGAGTAATAATCCAAGGTCAATGATTAGAGTTCTGTGTTGTTTTGTTGTCTTGTGATTGCCAGTCTTGTTTATGTTACTGATATGGAATTGTTGACAGTTCAGTCTGTGGAATAATCCATGAATCTCCTGAATCTCTCATGTCCTTTTTGCAAATATGACACAGTTACTGAGCTCACATCTATCCGTGTGGAATCGTAAAATATCAAACATATTCTGGGATCTGACATTTTTAAAGAATCATTCAAATCATCTCAGCCATCCTCGTTAATGAACCAGTGCAGTTTCCAATTTTGACTTTATAACAATTCTTCACATATTCTGCTTCCAACAGCGATTACGGTTTATAGTTCCTTTACCCTTGAAGTGAAGAATCAATCGAACCGACTTATGTCATTTTTTCATCTTTTTTTAAACTGATGTTACTTCAAAGTTACTCTGATATAGAGTAAAACCCAATCTCTTTTTCTTCAAGCTATGAAGCATTGAATAGAACGAGCACAGCTCTATAGGAATGGTATTGTGTTTTATTTCTTCACAAAAGATTTTTCAATAGCACTCTCTCGTTGCAATATCAAAACAAAGTCATAGAGTCATAGAGATGTACAGCATGGAAACAGACTCTTTGGTCCAACCCGTCCATGCTGTCTAGATATCACAACCCAATCTAGTCCCACCTGCCAGCTCCCAGCCCATATCCCTCCGAACCCTTCCTATTCATATCACCATCCAAATGCCTCTGAAATGTTGCAATTGTACCAACCTCTACCACTTCCTCTGGCAGCTCATTCCACACCTGTATCACCCACTGTGTGAAAAAGTTGCCCCTTTGGTCTCTTTTATATCTTTCCCCTCTCATCCTAAATCTCTGCCCTCTAGTTCTGGACACCCCGACCCCAGGGAAAAGACTTTGCCAATTTATGCTATCCATGCTCCTCATAATCTAGTCAACTTCTATAAGGTCACCCCTTAGCCTCCGATGTTCCAGAGAAAACAGCCAAAGCCTGTTCAGCCTCTCCCTAAAGCTCAAATCTTCCAACCCTGGCAACATCTGTAAATAATTTCTGCACCCTTTCAAGTTTCACAACATTTTTCCAACAGGAAGGAGAACAGAATTGCACGCAATATTCCAATAGTGGCCAAACCAATGTCCTGTACAGCCACAACACGACCTCCCAACTCCTGTATTCAATACTCCGACCAATAAAGGAAAGCATACCAAACGCCTTCGTCACTATCCTATCTACCTACGACTCCACTTTCAAGGAGCTATGAACCTGCACTCCAAGGTCTCTTTGTTCAGCAACACTCCCTTGGACCTTACCATTAAGTATATAAGTCCTGCTAGGATTTGCTTTCCCAAAAATGCAGCACCTCGCATTTATCTAAATTAACTCCATCTACCAATTCTCAGCCCATTGGCCCATCTGGTCCAGATCCTGTTGTAATCTGAGGTAACCCTCTTCGCTGTTCACTACACCTCCAATTTTGGTGTCATCTGCAAAATTACTAACTGTACCTCATATGCTCGCATCCAAATCAGTTATGTAAATGACAAAGAGTAGAGGCCCCAACACCAATCCTTGTGGCACTCCACTGATCACAGGCCTCCAGTCTGAAAAACCACCCTCCACCACCACCCTCTGTCTTCTACCTTTGAGCCAGTTCTGTATCCAAATGGCTAGTTCTCCCTGTATTCCATGAGGTCAAACCTTGCTAATCAGTCTCCCATGGGGAACCTTGTCGAACGCATTACTGAAGTCCATATAGATCACATCTCCTGCTCTGCCTTCAGCAATCCTCTTTGTTACTTCTTCAAAAAACTCAATCAAGATTATGAAACATGTTTTCCCACACACAAAGGCATGTTGACTATCTCTAATCAGTCCTTGCCTTTCCAAATACGTGTACATCCTGTCCCCCAGGATTCCCTCCAACAACTTGCCCACCACCGAGGTCAGGCTCACCGGTCGATAGTTCCCTGGCTTGTCTTTACCACCCTTCTTAAACAGTGGCACCACATTTGCCAACCTTCAGTCTTCCGGTACCTCACCTGCGATGATTAATGATACAAATATCTCAGTAACATGCCCAGCAATCACTTCTCTTACTTCCCACAGAGTTCTCGGGTACACCTGATCAGGTCCTGGGGATTTATCCACTTTTAACCATTTCAAGCACTTCCTTCGCTGTAACCTGGACTATTTTCAAGATGTCACCATCTATTTCCCTATAGTCTATATCTTCCATATCCTTTTCCACAGTAAAACTGATGCAAAATATTCATTTAATATCTCCCACATTTTCTGTGGCTCCACACAAAGGCTGCCTTGCTGATCTTAGAGGGGAGAAAGTGAGGACTGCAGATGTTGGAGATCAGAGCTGAAAATGTGTTGCTGGAAAAGCGCAGCAGGTCAGCCAGCATCCAAGGAACAGGAGAATCGACGTTTCGGGCATAAGCCCTTCTTTAGGAATTCCTGAAGAAGGGCTTATACCCGAAACGTCGATTCTCCTGTTCCTTGGATGCTGCCTGACCTGCTGCACTTTTCCAGAAACACATTTTCAGCTCTGATCTTTGAGGGGACCTATTCTCTCCCTAGTTACACTTTTGTTCTTAATATATTTGTAAAAACCCTTTGGATTCTCCTTAAGTCTATTTGCCAAACCTATCTCATGTCCCCGTTTTGCCCTCCTAATTTCCCTCTTAAGGATACTCCTCCTTCCTTTTTATCCTTCTGAGGAATCACTCGATCTATCCTGTCTATACCTGACATATCCTTCCTTCATTTTCTTAAACAAACCCTCAATTTCTTTCGTCATCCAGCATTCCCTATAACTACCAGCCTTCCCTTTCACCCTGACAGTAATATATTTCTCTGGATTCTTGTTATCTCATTTCTGAAGGCTCCCCATTTTCCAGCTGTTCCTTTACCTGCAAACATCTGCCTCCAATCGGCTTTTGAAAGTTCTTGTGTAATACCATCAAAATTAGCCTTTCTCCAATTTAGAACTTCAACTTTTAGATCTGGTCTATTCTTTTCCATCATTATTTTAAAACGAATAGAATTAAGGTCGCTGGCCCCAAAGTGCTCCCCCATTGACACCTCAGTCACCTGCCCTGCCTTATTTCCTAAGAGCAGGTCAAGATTTGCACCTGCTCTAGTAGGTACATCCACATACTGAATCAAGAAATTGTCTGGTACACACTTAAGAAATTCCTCTCCATCTAAACCCTTCACACTATGGCAGTCCCAATCGATGTTTGGAATGCTAAAATTCCCTACCATAACCACCTAAATATTCTTCCAGATAGCCGAGATCTCCTTACAAGTTTGTTTCACAATTTCCCTCCGACAATTGGGGCCTCTATAATACAATCCCAAAAAGGTGATAATCCCTTTCTTATTTCTCAGTTTCACCCAAATAACTTCCTTGGATGTATTTCCGGAAATATCCTCCCTCAGCACAGCTGTAATGCTATCCCGGATCGATAATGCCACTCCCCCTCCTCTCTTGCCTCCCTTTCTATCCTTCGTGTAGCATTTGTATCCTGGAACATTAAGCTGCCAGTCCTGCCCATCCCTGAGGCAAGTTTCCATAAAAGCAATGATATCCCAGTCCCATATTCCTAACCCGGCCCTGAGTTCATCTGTCTTCCCTGTTAGGTCCGTAGCATTGAAACAAATGCAGTTTAATTTATTAGTCCTACCTTGTCCCTGCCTGCCCTGAGTGTTTGACTCACTTCTGTTCTCAGCTGTACCCGTCTCAGATCGATTTCTTTCCTCACTATCTCCCTAGGTCCCACCCCTCCCCCCTCAACCTGAGCAGTTTAAATCCTCCCAAGCAGTTCTAGCAAATTTCCCTGCCAGTATATTAGTCCCCTTACAATTTATGTGCAATCCGTCCTTCTTGTACTGGTCACTTCTACCCCAAAAGAGATTCCAATGATCCAACAATGTGAATCCTTCTCCCATGCACCAGCTCCTCAGCCATGCATTCATCTGCTCTATCCTCCTATTCCTGCCCTCACTAGATCGTAGCACTGGGAGTAATCCAAATATTACTACCCTTGAGGCCCTCCTTTTTAAATTTCTGCCTAACTCTCTGTAATTTCCCTTCAAGAGTCTCAACTTTTTCCCTTACAATGTCGTTGGTTCCAATGTGGACAATCACCTCCTGCTGGTCCCTCTCCCCCGTGAGAACATTCTGCACCCTCTCTGAGAAATCCATGATCCTGGCACCAGGGAAGCAACACAAAATTCTGCTTTTTCTCTGCTGGCCACAGAAACTTCTGTCTGTAACTCTGACTACAGAATCCCCTAACACAATTCATCTCTTGGAAGCCGATATACCCTTCGTTGCATGAGAGCCAGTCTCAATACCAGAAACTTGGCTGTTCGTGCTACGTTCCCGTGAGAATCCATCACCCCCTACATTTTCCAAAACACCATACCTGTTTGAAATGGGTATATCCACAAAAGAGTCCTGCCCTAGGTGCCGACCTCTTTCACCCTTCCTGGAGTTAACCCATATATGTGACTGTATCTGAGACTTTACCCTCCTCCTCTAACTGCCATTCAAAACATACTGTTGCTGTTGCAAATTCCTCATCGCTTCTACTGTCTCTCCAACTGATCCACTAGATCTGATAAGATTCGCATCCAACAGTGTCTATGGCAGATATAATCCGCAGTAACCCTTAAACTCTCTCACCTCCTACATCTCACAAGAAGTACATATCACTGCAAAGGCCATTTTTGCTCCTTCACAATTTACAGAACCAGAAAATAACACCGTGTTATTCCTCTACAAACACTGCCCCAGGTTAAATTAATAGCTATGGCTTATATTTTAGGTTTAATCAGGAGACTTATCTCCAAAAACATATAATCAAGAAAGAATCCACTATACTCACTACTGCAGCCTTTCTCTTGGACAGACTTAAAACAACAATTAACTTACCTGATTCTGTGCTGTGAACTTCGCCCAACAGTTCCTCCAAGATAAGTTGTAAATTTCACTGTTTGTTAGTTTTCCCAGATGCACTCCGATATCCAGCGAGAAAAGAATTGAAACAGCAAAGGCGGTAACTGTGCAGGTTCTCTCTCTCTCTCTCTCTCCTGCACTGCCCTCACCATGTGCTTCTCCCTTTTAAACTGCTGTTGTTTTGACTTGTTCATTAAATCCAGTGAATGAATATTCAAGTTTCTAACAACTTTACTTTTGGAATAGGAAGAAAGAATGTGGATGCATTGACATGTCAATTTAGATGTTGCAAGAGAAATGAAGGGGCAGAAGGCAAACATTCTGGCCGTTAGCAGACAAACAATGCGACAAGGACATGCCAAGACACAATATACTGGCCACGCTACCTTATATAAAAAATGTCACGGAACGAACAGCCAGACTTGTCCTATCACTCGGATTCATGGCAGCATATAATCTAACAGCCTCGCTCAGACAACAATTCACCAGAACAAAAGACCCAATACCCATCATCTACAAGACTAGCATAATTTACAACATTCCATGAAACGATTGCATGAAGAACTATCTAACACAAACAGGCAGACAGCTAGCAATCCACATCCACGAACACCAACTAGCCACTAAATGCCATGACCATCTGTCCCTCATAGCCATACACACAGATGACAAGTACCACCCATTGGACTGGGACAACACAACGACCATAGGACAAGCTAAATAGAGGACAACCAGAGAATTTCTAGAATCATGGCACTCATTCACAGACACTATCAAAAAACACGTAGTTCCAGACAAAATAAACCGGCCACGTCAACAAACGATAGGAACCAGCAACCGGAAGCAGCAGGACTGGAATCAAATAAATTCCGGAAGACACAATACAGCAGTGTTTCACATTAGGCTCCAAAGCAGTGAAGATGTCAGCGAGGCAGGGGACGAAACATTTGCAAGTCAACTTCCCAGCACGGTCAACATACCCACAACCACCTGAACTATAAATCTTCATGCCAACCTTGAATAACAAGGTTATAACGCATGGAATACAGGAAGAACTAGCCATTTGGACACAAAATAGGCTGGAAGGTTGGAGATAGATGGTTCTGGTGAAGGCTTTCATTTCAGACTGGAGGCCTGCGACCAGCGTTGTGCTAAAAGTGATTGGTGTTGGGTCCGATGCTTTTCTGCATCCCTATAAACGATTTGGATATGAATATAGAAGGCATAGTTAGTAAATTTGAAGATTACACCAAAATTGATGGTGTAGTGGACAGCCAAGAAGGTTACTTTAGAGTACAAAGAGGTCTTAATCAGCTGGCTTGATGAGCTGATGTGTGGCAGATGGAGTTTAATCTTGATAAATGTGAGCTACGATCTTTTGTCATGGCAAATCAGGGCAGGATTTAAATACTTAATGGTAAGTTCCTGGCAGAATATTCCCTAAAAACGTGACGTAGAGCACAGATTCGTAGCTCCTTGAAAGTGGAGTCACAGGCAGACAGGGTAGTGAAGAAGGCGTTTTGTGCACATGCATTTATTGATCAGGTCATTGAGTATAGGAGTTGGAAGGTATGGGACATTAGTTTGGCATCGTTGAGCACTATATTGAGTTCTGGTCTCCATGTTGTAGGAAAAGCTTTGTTAAACGTGAAATTGTTCAGAAAACATTCACAAGGATGTTGCCAGGGTTGGAGGGCTTGAGCTATAAGAGAAAGTCGAATAGACTGGGATTGCTTTCTCTGGGACGTTGGAGGCTGAGGGATTCCCTTATAGAAGTTTAGGAAATCATGAGGAGCTTGGATAGGGTGAATAGTGAATGTCCTTTCCTCTAGGTAGGGGAGTTCAAAACTGTTAGTCATAGGTGTAAGGGGAGAGGGGAAATATTTAAAAGGGACCTGAGGGGCAGATTTTTCATGCAGAGGGGAATGCATATCTGGAATGAGCTGCCAGAGTAAGTGGTGGAGACTGGTACCATTACAACATTTAAAAGGCATCTAGATAGATTTATGAATTGGAAGGATTTGGAGGAACTTGTCAAACATTGGCAACTAGAAATAGATTAATTTATGATATCTGGGCAGCATGGATGAGTTGGAATGAAAGATCTTTTTTTGTGCTGTAGATGATTATGACTGTCTGACATATTGACCATATGTTGTAGCTCCAAAAATAAAATCACAATTGCAAAGGATATCTAGCAGGTGGAGATAAATGCTATAATCTGGCCAACTGGGACAATTTAAGAAATATTATAAGTCGACACCATCTTCATGACAACAATAAAAACAAAATCCTAGGACAAGAAAATTTTCAGATAGCTTGAGAAAAGGAAGAAAAATTTGTCCAAGAAATTAATGATACATGACAACAAAACAGACAACATGTCTCGTTAAAGTCAAATATAATGAAAGCAAATAATGGGCCATCAACTTGAAGTCATATTCCAATTTGAACTCACACATGAGTAGCTGATTTAGTTCTGGCGAGGACTTTACCATAGCTGATGAATCTGACAGTCAGGCAGGTTGATATAAAACCAAACTATCAAGAGAAAAAAGTTGAAAGCATAAAATGAGCTGATAGTCATGACAGGGACGTGCTTGCAGAGTGTCCAAGTTTGACAAATCCAAATTCAAGGCTATGATGTGGAGGGGCCAGTATTGGACTGGGGTGGACAAAGTTAAAAATCACGCAACACCAGGTTATATCCAACAGGTTTACCAATATTTGGAAGCACTAGCTTTCAGAGCACTGCTCCTTCATCCGGTAGTTGTGAAGCAAGACCATAAAACTCAGAATGTATAACTAAAGGTTGCATTGTAATGCAACTAAAATGATATCTTGAACAAATCCAGACTGCATTTAAGTCTTTCATCTTTTAGAATGGTTTCAGGTTTCAGTTCATATATATGTAAATCCCAGAACTTCTTTAAAGTTAAATACTCAAGATATCTTAAATTATTTTTTTAAAGGTGATGGCTCAACTCAGACGATTCATTCGAGGTATAAAGATCTGTCTGTATTCCAATCTTGAATCAGACTGGTTCCATTTCCAAAGTATGGTCTAGATTGACTGCCTCCATTGACTGTATGCAATTGGTGCATTCTTTGAGCAAAATGGAAAGTATCTGCAAATATAATTTTGCAAATGCAACTTCACCTTGTAGAATTATATGTGTGTGCACGTGCATAAGCGAGAGAGAAAGAGAGAGAGAGAGAGAGAGAGGGAGAGACAGAGAAGTGACTGTGTGCATGTGACATACTCTCACAAAGCTCCCGGTTCGACTCGTCTGTGGGTGCTGAGTTTTTGTTACAAATCTGTAGTGTTGCAATTGGAGCTGGAGTCCCCTGTACAATGGATTTCAAGTTGCCTTTGACATAGTCAGACTGGATCCCAATGAGAGATACGATAATGACATTGTTTTCCTCTGGACCCATGGCAAGGTATCACAGAAACAACTACACAGTGATATCAACGAGTTTCATCTCACCATCAGAGTTACCATGGACCAATCTTCAGAATGAGTTTCATTCTTGAATACATGCATCTCCATCAAAGATGGGCACCTCAGCATCTCATTCTACTGCAAACTCATGGATAGCCTCACGATGTTACACTTCTCTTGCTTCCACCCTAAACTTATTAAAACAATCATCCTCTATGGACAAGCCCTACGGGTACACAGGATCTGCTCAGATGAGGAGAAGCATGGCAGATACGTGAAGATGCTGAAGGGTACCCTCATAAGAACAGATGCTCAACTCACTGATCACTAGTTGTTACGTACCACAGTGAGAAACTGTAATGACGTCTTCAGGAGACAGACATGGGATGGAACTGACAGGATACCCTTCGTTATCCAATACTTCCCAGAAGGGGGAAAACTACACCATGTTCTTCACAGCCTGCAAAACATTATCGTTGAAGATGAGCACCTCGCCAAAATCTTCCCTTTTGCCTCCACTTCACACCTTAAACAGCCCCCAGACCTGAAGCAGACCATTGTGCGTAACAAACTGTCCCATTTTCCGAACAACATCGATCACAACACCGTACTACTCCGTCATGGCAACCACTGCCAAAGTGTCAGAATATCGACACAGATACTACCATTACATGTGGGGATACCATCTGCCATGTATACAGCAGGCACTCTTGTGACTTGGCCAATGTAATCTATCTCATACGCTAGAACTAATCTGACTCAACATTAGGATACAGACAGACTCTAACGTTACAGCTTTAATGCATTGTCTGAGCTGAGATATCACCTTTTTAAAAATAAAACCTTAAGTTATTTCGTGAATTTAACCTACAAGACGTTCTGGGAGTTACATGCTAATGAACCGAAACCTGCAACCCATTCTAAAAGTTGAAAGACTTAACAACAATCTAAGTGTGTTCAAGATGTCATTTCAGTTGCATTACCACTGTAACCTTTTGCCATGCTTTCAGAGTCTTATGGTCCTTCTCCAAAACTGCCAGATGAAGGAGCAAATAAACCTGTTGGACTATAGCCTGGTGTTGTGTGATTTTAAATTCAAGGCTATTCAATGTTCTCGAAGCAGAAACAAATTAGAAAAGGAGATGAGGCAGTTTTAATAAAGGCAAATATCAGAGTGATAGTGACTGGTGAGATTTACAATGGAATGCATCCTGAAGTGGATTCAGTTTGAGTGGTAACCACAAAGAGCATTGGAATGAAGTCATGGATGGGAGTTATCTATATGCCTCATTGTTCGACCTTGTGAGCAATCAATACAATTGACTAGATTGAGTGAAGTGCAGAATTTTTCCAAAAAATTCTGTTTTTGTTTCTAAATTCCAACATTCACAGTTGTTTAGTTTTGTTAATATTATATGGACGTTTTGCTTTCTGATTTTGCTCCTAGCAATTCAAAATCTTTAAGAAAGGAGATAATCTTCTTCACTGTCCACTATAACCGTTTTCACTGTCAACTATACCAGTAATTTCGGTGTCACCTGCAAACTTACTGATCATTACTTTATATTCTCATACAAATCATTTATGTAAATAATAAAATGTAGTGCACCCAACACCGATCCTTGCAGCACACAACTGCTCGCAGGGCTCTAGTCTGAAAAACAATTCTCCACCATGACCCTTTGTCTTCTATCTTCAAGCCAATTGTGTATTCACATGGCTAGCTCTCCCTGGGTTCCATGTGAAGTAATCTTGCTAACTTGTGTACTATGAGGGACCATGTTAAATGCCTTGCTGGAGAGCCCTATACACACCCAGCATAACTCTGCCCTCATCAGTCTTTTTTGTCACTTCTTCAAAAAGGTAAATCAAATTAGTGAGAGATGATCTCCCATGTTCAAAACTGTGTTAACAAAATGGTTTTTATATTCTTCTCCCTTCAAGACCTAATACGGATTTGGCCTATTTTGGATTGAGTATTATGTAACGAAGAAGCACTCAATTAATCACCTGGCCTTTGAGAAATAGTGGCCATAGTATGAAAGAATTTCACATTAAGTTGAATGTGATATACAGAAATCAATGTATTCCTATCAGTCCATAGGCCTTCTCCTTCCTTATATAGAGATGTTCAGTGCTGATTTTACCTGAGGATCATCACACTTTGGGCCAGGGGTAAGGTTGTGGAGGAGAATCCTTCCTGGTAACCTCAGCCAGTGCAGGGATTGAATCCAGACTGTTGGCATCACTCTGCAATGCAAACTAGCCACCTGAGCTGAATTGACCCCCTAATGTGATACGCAGTTGCAATTAACAAAAGAGGCCAAATATTGAACAAATCTGCAAAATCCAACAAGCGCCAAGCTTGGATGGTGCACCATCAGTTGGGATGGAAACAGGGTTATTGATTGGAATGATTTTCTCAAACTTGTACTTTCTGAATTTGTTATCAATATTCTCATTCCTTATTCTCTCTCCATTGGGCAAAATATTGAGAATATCGTCTTTACTTGTTATGTCTTTAAAAACCATGTGCAAAAAAGCGATGTGTTGATATAAGTCCATCATAATGATGAATTCATGGAATTGTAACGTGAAGCATTTACAGTCCTTCAGGTCCTTCTGTAGTTGCCGATTGATGCCTTTGGACAAATATTCCACTTGTCTTGCTATTGCGGAAACACCAAGTGACATGCTGTATATTGCCGTTATTATTATTTATTCTAAACCTCCTTGACTAAAGAGTCAGTGAAACAGGCATTTATTTTTAAATTTCTTCAGTTTTTCCAGATGATGGCAAACTCAAAATGATGCTTTAGTACCGGTTTAACATTTTTTGCAGCTTGTCTCAAAATATATGATCGTGAAACTTTCCAAACAGCCTTCAGCTTGGAAACTTCCTTTGTCTGAAGTATGGAAAAGTGTGCTTGAATTTACTGTGTGTCATTATGCAACATTGTTCTAATTCCCTTTTTCACACATCAAGATACTTTGGTGACATATAAGGCCAATGATCATTTTCTACAGTTGTGAACAGAAATTCTTGGCCATCAGGAAGAGTCAGAATGGTTATGTCAAAGAGAACTCTTGAGCAATTAGTTTGCCAGAATTCTTTGAAGGAGTAATGCGTGCTGTGGATAGAGGAGACCCTGTAGACATCATTTGGTGGATAGATCACACATTTTCTTGACAAGTTAATATGACGGGGATGTTGCCTCATGTGAGAGAATCCAAAACGAGAGATGTTGCTTTAAAATTTGGAGTTGCTTTTCAAACCAGAGATGAGGGATATTCTTTGTCTCAGAAGTTTGTGGAATTTCATATCCATCAGAAGGTGGTGGAGGTGAGATCAGTGACTATTCTTAACACAAAAATAGATGGATTGATTTTAGGCAGAAGAATTAAAGGGAAATTGGAGTAATACGGAATGCAGAATTTGAAACACAAACTGAATATTTAATGATTCAAAAGAACTGAATGGTCTATTTCTTTTTCTATTTAATATATTTGTTTGTCATCTCTGGATACTTAGAAAATAATGGTAAAATAGAACTTTGTCACAATGGAATGATGATAGGAATATCATGTTTGAAAAAGCTGTTGGAATGTTTTGAGGATTGTATAGTGGCATGCATGAAGGACAACAAGTGAATATGGTGTTTTTGGGTTTCAGAAGGCCTTTGATAAGGTACCAGAGAAGAAATTAGTAAATAAAATTGGAGTGCATGGATAAAGATTTTACAGGTCTAATTAACATGGCTCAGGGATGGGCAGGATTGGTAGCTTAATGTTCCAGGTTACAAATGCTACAGGAAGGATAGAAAGGGAGGCAAGAGAGGAGGGGTGGCGGTTAGCGTTTTTGATAAGCGTTTTACAGTTGTGTTGTGGGTGGATTCTCCTGGAAATGCATCCAGGGAAGTAATTTGGGTGCAACTCAGAAATAAGAAGGAGATGATCACCTTATTGGGATTGTATTATAGACCCCCTAATAGTCAGAGGGAAATTGAGAAACAAACTTGTAAGGAGAGCTGAGCCATCTGTATGAAAAATAGGGTAGTTATGGTAGGCGACTACCATAGTGTTAAGGGTTTAGCTGGAGAGGAATTTATTAAGTGTGTACAAGAAAATTTTCTGATTCAGTATGTCAGTGTACCTGCTAGAGAGTGTGCAAAACTTGAACTACTCTTAGGAAATAAGGCAGGGCAGGTGACTGAGTTGTCAGTTGGGGAGCACTTTGGATCAAGCCACCATAATTCTATTAGATTTAAAATAGTGATGGAAAAGGATAGACCAGATCTAAAAGTTGAAGTTCTAAATTTTAGAAAGGCCAATTTTGACGGTGTTAGGCAAGAACTTTCAAAAGCTGATTGAAGGCAGATGTTCGCAGGTAAAGGGATGGCTGGAAATTGGGCTGAAAGCTGCCAGTCCTGCCCATCCCTGAGCCATGTTAATAAGATGTGTAAAATGAGAATCCAGAGAATGTATATTCCTATTCCAGTGATAGAGGCTGGTAGGTATAGGGAAGGCTGGATGACTCCCATAATTGGTGTGAGAGGTACAGACATAATTATATTTGTAATCAGAAACATCAACTAAAAATATGCTTATTGTGATACAGGACGTTGCCTCCATTCGTCTTGGCTGCGACAAATTCCTGATGTCTGCAAAATTACCCTTTAATCCAACATCCTAAATTCAAAGAAAAATAATACATTTCTCTGTGAGCTCTTTTTACTGTGATACCATTTGCTCCTGTGCGAGACTCTCATCTGTCTTGTTTTGCTCAGCAAGTTATCTGTTGCTACATCTCAACCACAACAGTTTGAGCATGCAAGTTGGAATCACTCAAGTTGTCAATCAAAAGTTGCCACAGAAGCAGAGCGGAAGAGTCGGACATCACATAGAGCCGTGGTAATAGGGGACTCCATCGTGAGAGGAACTGACCGGGGTTTTCGTGGCAGCAGACGGGATGTGAGGATGGTGTGTTGCTTTCCTGGTGCTAGAGTGAAAGACATCGCGGACAGAGTGCAGGACATCCTCAAGGACGAGGGTGAAGAGCCTGAGGTGGTGGTACACGTCGGCACAAATGATGTCGGGAAGAAGAGGAGGAACATACTACAGCGAGACTTCGCAAAACTAGGAAAAAGGCTAAAAAGCAGGACGTCCAAGGTGGTTATCTCCAGTTTGCTTCCAGTTCCTCGGGCTAGTGTGGCCAGAAACCGGGAGATAATGGACTTGAACGTGTGGTTGGGGAACTGGTGCAGGAAGCAAGGTTTCATGTTCTTGGATCACTGGGGTATATTTTATGGTAACCATAAATTCTACAAGAGAGACGGCTTGCACCTTAATAGAACAGGGATCGGCATTCTGGCAGGCAGGTTTTCTGCTGCAACACCGCTACATTTAAACTAAGTAGCGGGGGGGGGAGGGGACAAGCTGGAAATTGAAGGGGTAGTTAGAACAAGAGAAGTCAAGAAAGACAACTGTATCAAGGAGGCAGAAAACTGGAAAAGGCATCATGCTGTAAAGTTGAGTGAAATAAGGGTTGAGGGGAAGGGTGAGAGCAGTAACAAATTAAAAATTCTATATATGAATGCACGAAGCATTAGACACAAGGTGGATGAGCTTGAGGCTCTTTTGGAAATTGGCAGATACGATATTGTGGGGATAACTGAGACGTGGCTTCATGGGGACAGGGCCTGGGAAATGAATATTCAAGGCTACACGTGCTATCGTAAGGATAGACTGACGGGCAGAGGGGGTGGGGTGGCCTTGTTGGTAAGGGAGGATATTCAGTCCCTTGCACGGGCGGACCTAGAGTCAGGGGATGTAGAGTCAGTGTGGATAGAGCTTCGAAACACTAAGGGTAAAAAGACCCTCATGGGAGTCATCTACAGGCCCCCAAACAGTAGTCTGGATGTTGGAGGTAAGTTGAATCAGGAGCTGAAATTGGCTTGTCGCAAAGATGTTACTACAGTTGTTATGGGGGATTTTAACATGCAGGTAGACTGGGAGAATCAGGATGGTATCGGGCCTCAAGAAAGAGACTTTGTGGAGTGCCTCAGAGATGGATTTTTAGAGCAGCTGGTGCTGGAGCTGACCAGGGATAAGGCGATTCTGGATCTGGTATTGTGTAACGAACCAGAATTGGTCAGTGACCTCGAAGTGAAGGAGCCATTGGGAAGTAGTGACCATAATACAATATGCTTCAATCTGCAATTTGAGAGGGAGTGGGTACAATCTGAAGTGACAATATTTCAGTTGAATAAAGGGAAATATGGAGCTATGAGGGAGCAACTGGCCAAAGTTCAATGGTTCAATACCTTAACAGGGAAGACCGTGGAGGAACAATGGCGGATATTTCTGTGTATGATGCAGAAGATGCAGGATCAGTTCATTCCTAAAAGGAAGAAAGATCCCGGGAGGAGACATGGGCGGCCGTGGCTGACGAGGGAAGTAAAGAAACATATAAGGTTAAAAGAGAAAAAGTATAACTTAGCGAAGATAAGTGGGAAAACTGAGGACTGGGAAGCTTTTAAAGAACAACAGAGGATTAGTAAGAAGGAAATACGCAGAGAAAAAAATGAGGTACGAAGGTAAACTGGCCAAGAATATAAAGGAGGATAGTAAACGATTTTTTAGGTATGTCCAAGGCAAAAAAATGGTTAGGACAAAAATTGGGCCCTTGAAGACAGAAGCAGGGGAATATATTACTGGGAATGAAGAAATGGCAGAGGAATTAAATGGGTACTTCAGATCTGTGTTCACTGGGGAAGACACAAGCAATCTCCCTGAGGTAACAGTGGCTGAAGGACCTGAACTTAAGGGAATTTATATTTGCCAGGATTTGGTGTTGGAGAGACTGTTAGGTCTGAAGGTTGATAAGTCTCCGGGACCTGATGGCCTGCATCCCAGGGTACTGAAGGAGTTGGCTCGGGAAATCGTGGATGCGCTGGTGATTATTTTCCAGAGTTCAATAGAATCGGGGTCGGTTCCTGAGGATTGGAGGGCGGCTAATGTTGTGCCACTTTTTAAGAAGGGTGGGCGGGAGAAAGCAGGAAATTATAGACCAGTTAGTCTGACCTCAGTGGTGGGAAAGATGCTGGAGTCTATTATAAAGGATGAAATTACGGCACATCTGGATAATAGTAACAGGATAGGACAGAGTCAGCATGGATTTATGAAGGGGAAATCATGCTTGACTAATCTTCTTGAATTTTTTGAGGATGTAACGCGGAAGATGGACGAGGGAGATCCAGTGGATGTAGTGTACCTGGACTTTCAGAAAGCTTTTGATAAAGTCCCACACAAGAGGTTAGTGAGTAAAATTAGGGCGCACGGGATTGGGGGCAAAGTACTAGATTGGATAGAGAATTGGTTGGCTAATAGGAAACAAAGGGTAGTGATTAACGGCTCCATTTCGGAATGGCAGGCAGTGACCTTTGGGGTACCGCAGGGATCCGTGCTGGGACCGCAGCTTTTTACAATATATGTAAATGATATAGAAGATGGTATCAGCAATAACATTAGCAAATTTGCTGATGACACAAAGCTAGGTGTTAGGGTGAAATGTGATGAGGATGTTAGGGGATTACAGGGTGACCTGGACAAGTTAGGTGAGTGGACAGATGCATGGCAGATGCAGTTTAATGTGGATAAATGTCTGGTTATCCACTTTGGTGGCAAGAACAGGAAGGCAGATTACTACCTCAATGGTATCAAATTAGGTAAAGGGGCTGTTCAGAGAGATCTGGGTGTTCTTGTCCACCAGTCAATGAAGGCAAGCATGCAGGTACAGCAGGTCGTGAAGAAGGATAATAGCATGCTGGCCTTCATAACAAGAGGGATTGAGTATAGAAGCAAAGAGGTGCTTCTGCAGCTGTACAGGGCCCTGGTGAGACCACACCTGGAGTAATGTGTACAGTTCTGGTCTCCAAATTTGAGGAAAGACATTCTGGCTATTGAGGGAGTGCAGCGTAGGTTCACGAGGTCAATTCCTGGAATGGCAGGATTGCCTTACACGGAAAGACTGAAGCGACTGGGCTTGTATACCCTTGAGTTTAGAAGACTGAGAGGGGATCTGATTGAAATATATAGGATTATGAAAGGACTGGACACTCTGGCAGGAGGGAACATATTCCGTTGATGGGGGAATGCCGAACCAGAGGACACAACTTAAAAATACGGGGTAGACCATTTAGGACAGAGATGAGGAGAAACTACTTCACCCAGAGAGTGGTGGCTGTGTGGAATGCTCTGCCCCAGAGGGCAGTGGAGGCCCAGTCTCTGGATTCATTTAAGAAAGAATTGGATAGAGCTCTTAAAGATAGTGGAGTCAAGGGGTATGGAGATAAGGCTGGAACAGGATACTGATTAGGAATGATCAGCCATGATCATATTGAATGGCGGTGCAGGCTCGAAGGGCAGAATGGCCTACTCCTGCATCTATTGTCTATTGTCTATTGTCACTCTGCTATTGCATTACAGTATCTGATTGTTTTGCTCATAATTATAAAGTATGAGTCAGCCGCATTAAACTATTTATCTCTCATTCTTTCTGCAATTGCTGCAATTGTTTTTCAAGTTCTCCATCTCTTCCTGATTCTTTTTCCCAAGCTCATAAGCTTTCTGTGCATGATGGTATGCTCCATAAGCCAAAAGACTCAATAACTTATCAGCTTTTAACTTTATCGAATCCTAACATCTATGGATAAACACAACATTTTTCTTTAAACAGAACTCAGTACCCTGCATCCAAACTTTCTGTAAGCATTTTCATACTCCTTTGCTATACCCCTTGTCTACTCTCACTTCATATATATTTAAAAATCACACAACATCAGGTTATAGTCCAACAGGTTTAATTGGAACACACTAGCTTTCGGAGTGACGCTCCTTCATCACCTGACCTAGGAACGTCACTCCGAATGCTAGTGTGCTTCCTATTAAACCTGTTGGACTGTAACCTGGTGTTGTTTGATTTTTAACTTTGTACACTCCAGTCCAACACTGGCATTTCCAAATCATTCATATATATTGTCTGAGCCACTGGCTGGTTCTCAAAAAGCCCACAAACTTTAGCCTTCCCCACCTTGATACCGCTGTTGGCCTGGCAATATGATTCGTTGCACAAACCAGATGTTCCCATTCTGTCTTTATAATATCAGGATGTACAGTTTTACACATTTTAGGGGTCTTATGCTCAATATTAATAGGTTCATTTGAGATTGCAACCAATTAGGCAACAGGAGACAATCTTGTTCTGTAGACAGGAAATTTAATTTTTATTATAAATAATACATATCAAATCAGGGCAGTGAATTTAAGGATATTATTCTGCTATTGTATTTCGGTCCAGCTTAAGTCACAGGATGACCCTTCGTTTCTCAGTCTCTCTCCAATGCCTTGAGGGCATTCCATTGCCAGTGGAAGCAGGATAATTTCAAACATTTTCTCATTCGTGCCTCCATGGCCAAAAGCTGATGTTAATCAACGCTTTCAGGCCATAACTCATAGCATGATCAATTCAATTCTGATTAACTTCGGCTAGGCAGGACTTGTTGCTAATTGTATAAATGTCTATCGCCTCCCAAAGGTGATGAATATTGATTGATGTTCCCCCAATGATCTCCTGCCTGCTACCTTGAGATGTCATAGAGTCATAGAAATGTACAGTATGGAAACAGACACTTCGTTCCAACTCACCGATGCCAACCAGATATCTAGTCCCATTTGTCAGCATTTAAACCATATCTCTCTCAACCCATCCTATTCATGTACCGATCCAGATGTCTTTTAAATATTATAATTTTACCACCCTCCACCACATCCTCTGGCAGCTCATTCCACACACGCACCACCCTCTGTGTCAAAATGTTGCCTCTTAGGCCCCATTTAAATCTTTCACCTCCA